>NW_027512950.1:0-314408 GCF_048772815.1 Callospermophilus lateralis
ATGCAAGAGGGAAGTCCAACTATACACCATGCTTCCTCTGAACTGCTTGTATTTTCATTCTTTTGGGGTATTTTTCTCCATCATATTAGGATTAGTAGTCAGAGTCTAGTAGGGTATGAGTTAGTGTCAGAGATTCAGTATTTCGAATGGAAAATTGGAAAATGGATCAATGTGTATGCAAATATGTACTACAAAAAAATTTTCCCACTCTCATTCAGAACAATGCCTTGACATTACCTTCACCCCAAGTAAGACACAATTAGAGGAGAAGAGTTAGAAAATCTTTGAATACATATCTGAAATTGAAAATGCTTAGGGTTCACAACCTTGGAGATTGTAGAGGAGTTTCCAAAAGTAAGGGACAGTGTAAAAACTCTACAAACATGGAGATTTGCCTGCCTAAAGACGTCTGGAGAAACTGCCTTTAGGTTGGGCACTTGAAATATATGTTGCTGTCAGGAGCTTTAGCTTCCTTTCTAGTGAGACCATCAAAGCTGGGTCTTCATCTCTGTGATCTGGAGGACATGGTTTATAATTTTCCAATAAACATGAAGCAGCAGTGCTGAATTCTTGCTTTGTAGGTAATCTGTGGCCACTGGGGGCTAAGTGTCTCCCCATGTGGACTGCGAAGCCATTTCATCATCCTCCACTTTTCATAATGTTTCTTCCTGCTGCACTCGGAGTTTGGTATTTGCTTCACGAAATACAAGGAGTTCAACTGGGACACAGTGCTGCAGCGAGTTCTGTCACGTGTGGTGGATCAGGGTCTGCAGGAGAATGCACCAACAGGGCTTGTATACCACATAGGATGCCCCCTTAACCATAGCAACCTGATTCTGAACATTGCCCTGAAACCTCTCCATATAACAAGTTGCCTTTACATATAAGGGTCTGCTCGCTGCACCATGTCAGTCACAAGCCATTTGGAAGCCAATGGCAGATCCACATGGCCCCACCTCAGATGTTTTATCACACATTTGCTCACTACTGCTCTAGGCCCACTACTCAGCAGGATCCAAATTACTGAGATCTCTGTTTTACACCATTTTCATCAAAACCAGTCAATCAAGGCACTGTCTGGTACACTCGTGATCAGCAACAGGACATCCAAAGGTTCTTCATTGCCACCTGGTCATTGGAATTTCAAAAATTTCATGGTATTTATCTAGCAAATTTTCAATTATGAAGTTGGAAGCACTATGGCTTTCAAATCATTCAGGAATCATTCAATGGTGAGGAAGCTCATTTCAATGAAAGCTTTGGAGAACTCTCACAGGCAAGGCTTCCCAAAGAGTGGCCTAAAGGTCACATGAATTCAGGCCCATCGAGGTCTACAATTGAGGTCCATGTGTGTTTTGACTAGCAAATATGGCTTCCAAGTCTTTCAGAATAAAATAATGTGATATCCTGGCTGAGATTCCCAGTGCTCTGTGGAAAGCCACCCTAGGACTAGATCTCAGTTTCCAACGGAGACTCTCATGCGTGGCCTCCTAAATTCCCAACACAATTCATGGCAATACTTCTTTGATGATTGATCCAGAACTCAGTGTTTAAGGGGAATGACACCAGAGTTCAAGCCCAGGTGGATCCAGTCATCTCTTCCAACTGCCACATGAATGACTACACTTAAAACCAAAACATTCCCACATGGTCCTTACCTTCTTCCATATAGACACTCATCATTACCTCTGGCTAGAGTTTTTCATGTGGGACGCATCCCAAGAGAGTGTCCAAAATAATCTTCCTTGCCCCTCATTTGCCTAAAGTCAGGGTGGCATCGTCACCCTTCCTGTGAACCTGGAGTGATCCAATAGGCCTGCCATGAATACTGCTCTGCTTCTTCAATTTGAGTCCTACTGACTCTCAGGGATAGATTCTTTAAGTGATTTGGAGTCACAAGAAAACACAAGCACCTCTGCAGTTCTTCAAAGAACTCATTTGACTTAAAGGATCCCTATTCTCACTTGACAGAGGTCAGAATCCTAACAGAGGAAGGCAAGAGACTGATCAACAATGACAGATTTTTGGCCATTTTGGTTTTGATTGCACACATGGAATCTATCCTTAGATCCATCATGTGCTGAGAATCTAAGCCACAACCTCATACAGGGCCAAGAGGCTGATTTAGACACATCCTTTTACAAGCAATTAAGCAAAGAACCACAGGTGATGCCCATTCATTTCCATTTGAAAATTGTTTTCTTCAGGCTTCACAAAGGGGTGGCCTGAGGCAAAGACCTTCCCGACATTCAGGACAACAGAACCATAGGTAAGCAAATGAACCAAAGCAGGATTTCTCCA
Source organism: Callospermophilus lateralis (assembly GCF_048772815.1). NCBI lineage: Eukaryota > Metazoa > Chordata > Mammalia > Rodentia > Sciuridae > Callospermophilus > Callospermophilus lateralis. Next base: position 2,302 of record NW_027512950.1, read on the forward strand.
CTGAAAATTTACTGGTCACACTGATATCTGAGTTTTCTAAGATGTTCCCATTCTCTACAGCTATCAAGTATATAGACATGTCTCAGAGCTTGGAGGTGGTACATATCTTGGAAACAAAACCATGAGCCTATTCTGGAGAGTGGCCAGAATTCAGGAAGAAAACAGGAACTTAGGAATTTAGTAGGTGTTGCCCATCCATAAGGCAAACCACAGTCCATTCTTTAATTAGGCAGGATGAATGCTGGGAAGTTTTCTACTAGACAGGACACATCCTTTGATGCCTTCTCTTTTCTAATGTCTACAACCACGGACACAGTGGGATACTCAGACATAGAAACACTAGCCTTGTCAAACGACTTACTAGAAACAGGCCACTCCAACCCAAACAAACAGCCTTTCCTACCTATTCTCAGAACATGAGAGAAAACCACAAACTCACTCCACACCCACAAAGGCACCTCCTTAACCCAAGTAGGTCTGTGACTATCCGGAGTGTCCTCTAACTGGTGGGCCATACTATGTTCCCCTGAAATGGCCTGCCCTTTCTCAGATCTGGTCTCCTTTGCCAACACTGTGAAGTTGTCAGGAGCCAGCGGTGAACCAATACCTGCTTTCTCAGGAAAGGCCCCTCTTCAGAGATCTTCTGCCATTTGACAATGCTCATATCAGTCGGTACCAAGGAAGACTGACTCTGTCCTTGGTAAATCCAAACAAGTGAGACCACTGGGACTGGGACTGGGACTGGCTCTGGGTGCCTGGCTTCCTGCATCACAATTTCAGATTTTTTGATGACCAAGGAAGAGAGGTGAGGTCACTTCCTTCAGGAACTGAATGAGGTCACTACATTGGCCACCACTTTGTCCTAACAGTTGCTTCGAAAGGTCCCATGAAATGGAGGCTGCCCCTACATCCTTTGACACTTTCACAAGTTAGAATGGTATATCAACCATAGGCACCTGGAAACAGCTCTCCACACAGGCATGGTTTGATCAGTTCTCTACATTAAGAAAGGAGAGGCTGATTCAAACACATCTCTTCATACTGACCCGGTTGTTTGCCATGGAATATGACTTTTTCCCTCTTAGGTCCTTCATAGCTGCCTGCAACTTCTTAAGGGTATAATTTCTGCATGGTCCTTTGATGTTCTCAGCAGGTGGAAGAGCCCCTACATTACTGTATTGTAAGACAAACTCTGTCTCGGCTCTTCTGTAAAGTTAGTTTGAGGGAACAATGTATGGTTAGGCTTAATAACATGTTTGATTTGAATTAGGAATCATTCTGCTTAATGAATAATGGTATTGGGAACTTGCGATATTTACAAGAATATATTGGTGAAATATAAGTTTGAAAACAGAAATCTAGATAAGATTTGAATCCAGGAAGGGCATTGGGCTGTTGATTGGGATACTTAGCTTTGAATTATGTTCTGCAAAGATGTCTCAGATAAATCAATATACAATGGCATAGGACCTTGTACCTTGGATGATTGATTGTCGAAGTGATCATCCAGTCAAAAAGGGATAGTCTTTAGGATTAGGAAGATAGTCGGTATGTTAGAAAAAAGAGTAATATAGGATTTGGACCAAAAGTTCTTTAGCAATAGGGTTTCGGATAGAGAGTGAATGTAAATGTCAGTACATGTGAAGAGTCAGTCACAATGATGAACTGGGGAAAATATGTAGGAAAGCAGATATCAATAGACATTAGGAAATCAGACAAAATATAAAGTGACTGATAGGATTAGTCATTTTCAAGAGGGTTGAGGTTGAATATATTATCTTAAGAAGAAACAAATATGTAGTCACCAATAGGATTGATTTGAGAGCATTAGGCAACCTGGACATGGATGTGTTTAGTAATCCATGCTCACTTTCCATTAGGCTTTGGTGAAAGGTTAATAAAATAGGTACTTGTTACTTACTGTTTTTCTGTATGCTTAACAAAACACTGTTGAAGTCTTGAGGACTGTTTGCTAATCTTGTTTCCAGAATGTGCTGTCACCAACTGCCAAACTGCAAATGTATACCCTCACCCGTTTGCACGCAAACCACCCACTTGCCCTGACCCATCAATAAACTTCCCTCCCTGCCCTCTCCAAGGAAAGCATATAAGCTCTGCTTAAGCTGTTCTCATTGCTCTCTGCTCTATTCAAGTGAGCTCTGAGCCCCAGAATGCTGGACCCATAATAAACCATTTACTGTTGAAGGAGACATTCTCTTGGTGGTCGCTTCCTCCGATGCTTGCCCGACCTTTACATCTGGAGGCACCAGCAAGATCCGACAGCGGCGGATGAAAGATCCCCAAGGGGCTCCTTTCAGGGTAAGTAAGGCAACTCTTTTTGGTTTTAGGTTTCAGGTTAGGGCTTGGCAAAATGGCTATGGGTGATGAGCGTGAGCTCTCTCTGACAGAGGCTGACATACGTGTCACAGAGCCACAGGCCACGTCCCTGGGGGATGCCCCAGAGGACTCAGGAAATCGAGGAACAATAGTCTCCTTGACTCAGTGATATTTTGCTTCGGATTCGGTATTGCCAGCCCATCAGGTTTTGCGGGCTACTCAGGCATGGCCTCAGTATTGGACGTCCAATGCCTGACTTTATTGTCTTGTCTTGTCAGTGTAGCGTGTCGTTGCTTTCACTGTTTGTGTATCTCTCATTTTGGGACAGAGAACTTCAACACCTCTCTTCCTGACCCTTGATCACTGGAACAAAGTCCGCTTAAGGGCCCAGAATCTTTCTTTTTTAGTAAATCGCTGGACCTGGCAGACCCTCTGTGCCTCAGAATGACCCACCTTTGGAGTTGGATAGCCCCTAGAAACATCTACGTCCCACTAATTCGAAAAGTCAGAGATTTTGTATTTCAACCGGGGCCACATGGACATCCAGATCAACAGCCATATATCTCAACTTTGCAGGACCTCTGCAAATCTCCTCCTCCATGGGTGAAGCTTTTCCTTGTCTCTGCCCCCGCTCCTACTCCTTCCACCATGATTCTATCTCTCAAACCCTCTGCTCCTCCTCCTCCACCCTCTCTTCTCCCTGAGTCTCAAGACTCTACTGGACTCTCCTCGCCTTCTTATCCGCTGCCCTCGTCCACCAACCCCCAACAACCTCTAAGTGATTCCCCTGCTGCTGACTCAGCCTCTCCGCCACTGGAGGAAGCTAGGCCAGCCCAGCGCCCACCAAATGACTCCCCCTTGTCACACACATAGCCCCTCCTTCCCTGGAGGAAGCTGGCCTGGCAAAAAGAACTCAAAGAACTCCCTGGCGTTTTCAAACCTGCCTACTTGGGATGACTGCCAACAAATCCTAGGGATTCTCTTCATGACAGAGGAATGAGAGAGAAAGTTCCTGGAAGCTAGAAAAAAAAATATCCTCGGACGAGATGGGTGACCAACACAACTTCCCAACATAATCAAAGCCGGCTTCCCCTTGAACTTACCCAACTGGGACCCCGACACCTTTGAAGGTAGGGAGCATCTGTCCACTTATTGCCGGGCCCTAATAGTGGGTTTCCAACCGGCCGCTAGGCAACCAAATAATTTGGCCAAGGTAAGAGAGATTATTCAAGGGCCTGATGAACATCCCTCTATGTTTCTAGAGAGAATTATGGAGGCATATAAGAGATATACTCCTTTCGATCTTCAGGCAGAGGATCAAAAGGCATATGCCATGATGGCCTTCATTGGGCAAGCTGATCTGGATATTAAAAGAAAGTTACAATACTTAGATGGATTACAAGATATGACTTTGAGAGATTTAGTCAGAGTAGCCGAGAAAGTATCCTATAAGAGAGAAACAGAGAGAACGAAAGGGAGCAAAGGGAGGATGAGAGATGAAAAAGACAGATTAAGGTATTAACTAATGTCCTGGTCACAACAATAAATAGGCCAGAAATTAAGAAACAGGGAGACAAGAAGTGATACCTGGGTCCCCTCCAGAGGCCACCCTTGGCCTCAGATCAATGTGCCTACTGTAAAGAAAAAGGACACTGAGCCAAAGAGTGCCCTAGAAAGAGAAAGCCACGCCAGACAGCCTTTCTGACTCTGGAGGTTGACTAAGAATGTCGGGGCTCAGATCCCTTCCCCGAGCTCAGGGTAACTTTTGAAGTGAAGGGGACCCCATAAACTTTGAAGTGGATACAGCAGCAGTATACTCAGCCCTTAAGGCCCCACTGGGCCCTCTATCAAATAAAAGATCTCTAGTTCAAAGGGCTAACAGCAGTAAATATCAGACTTAGACAACTAAGAGGACCATGGACATGGGGAAAGACAAAATCCAACATTCCTTCCTAGTAATCCCAGAATGCCTGGCCCCATTGATGGGCAGAGATCTGCTCAGTAAGCTCCGGGCCAAAACAACTTTTAACCCCGAAGGCCCCAAAATGAAATTTCTAAATCCTTCATTAAAAACTCCTATAGTCATGGCTTTATAAATGTCAGTCGAAGATGAACATCCACTTTTCACACACCCCAAGACTGATCAAACAGGCAAGCTACCCCAGAAATGGATAACAGATTACCCAGATGCCTGGGCAAAATTGTTGGGTTAGGCCTAGCCATGAAACAACCTCCAAGAACAGTGGAGTTAAAAACCTCAGCCTCCCCAATCAATGTCAAACAACATCCTCTGAGCAAAAAAGGTAAAGATGGGATAAGGCCCCATATTCAGAAATATCTGGCCTTAGGGTCCTAAGGCCCTGTCAATCGGCCTGGAACACTCCCCTGCTACCGGTAAAAAATCCAGGAACTGGGGACTATCCCCCATACAAGACCTAAGAGAGATCAACAACAGAGTGCAGGAAATTCACCCCATGGTAAATAATTCATACAATCTGCTTATCACTCTGAACCCTGAGTAGAAATGGTATGGACATAAAGATGCTATCTATTGCATGCCTCTGCATAAAGACAGTCAGTTGCTGTTTGCTTTTGAGTGGGTAGACCCAGAAACCGGAACGTATGGTAAACTAACATGGACTAGACTCCCACAGGGGTTCAAAAACTCCCCCACTCTCTTTGATGAAGCCCTCCACAGAGATGTCAACAACTTCAGACCTATGCACCCTGAAGTCACCCAGCTTCAATACGTGGATGACCTGCTACTGCAGCCAACACCAAGGAAAACTGTGAGTCTGGGAACCAAGCACTATTATATAAGCTTGCTCAACTCGGGTATAGAGCTTCTTCCAAAAAACCCCAAATTTGCCAGCAAGAAGTAGTCTTCCTGGGCTATTCCCTTAGGGGTGGTAAACGATGGCTCACTGAGCCCAGAAAACAAACGGTTGTGCAGATACACCCCCCCCAGCAGGAGACAACACAGAGAGTTTCTTGGGACTACTGGGTTTTGCAGGTTATGGATTCCTGTGTTTGCGTCCTTAACTTCTCCTTTATACCCGCTGTTAAAGGGAGATGCCCAATTCCAATGGACCCCTGAGCACCAGCAAGCTTTTGATAACATCTAACAACACTGGCACTGAACTCCTCAAGTTCACTGAGCCAAGCCTGCAATTTCAGAAATCCCTACACTACGTTAAAAATGTACATCAATTCACACACCTTGGTTCAAAGAAACTGCAGGCATTCCTGAAGGATCAAGAACAGAGTTTTCCACTAACCGACTCACAGCGAAAGGACATAACTGAACGGGTAACAAAACCCTGTCCGTTCTGTCAATAGGTTAATGCTTACCCTTCCAAGCTTCCTGCAAAATAGCACCTATGAACAACCAGACCAGGACAATTCTGGGAAGTGGACTTTACTGAAATTAAGCCAGCGAGGTATGGACTTCAATATCTCCTAGTGTTTGTAGATATATTTTCAGGATGGATTGAAGCCTTCCACACAAAAAAAAGGCACAAATGGTGGTAAAAAATCCTGAAAGATATTTTTCCATGATACGGCCTACCTAAGGGTATATTGTCTGATAATGGACCGGCGTTCATGGCCCAGGTAAGTAAGGTGTTAGCCAGGACCCTGGGAATAAATTGGAAGTTACATTGTGCTTATAGACCCCAGAGCTCAGGACAGGTTAAAAAAAATTAATAGAACCATTAAAGAGACCTTAACAAAATTAAGCTTAGAGAGGGCATCAAAGGTTGGACTATGCTCCTGCCTTATGCACTGTTTCATGCAAGAAATACTGCCTCTGTTTCTTTGAGTAACCTCACCTCCTATGAAATTCTCTATGGGGCCCCTCCTCCAGTAAGGACCTAACCCCAACTCTAAGACCTACCGATCCCTTCCACACCCCCTTGCTTGACAAACTTAAAGCTCTTGAAAGAACTCAGCGATACCTGTCAAACCAGCTGGCCACTGCCTACCAACCTGGTGAAGAGGAGACTCCACATCGATATCAAATAAGAGACTTCGTCTACATAAGATGACTTCAGGTGTCATCCCTGGAACCCCGATGGACAGGACCATACCAGGTGCTACTTATAAAACCTACAGTGGTAAAGGTAGATGGAATCACTTCCTGGATCCTAATTCTCATCTCAAGCCTGCGCCCTGTCCAGACTCTGGCTTGAAAGTGGAAAAAACTGGTAACCCTTTCAAATTGCATATTGTCCATGTGGATAAGGCTATAGACTCTCCCCTTGGCCACCACTAGTCCTAACCATCATCAGCCCATTCAGCAGCGATGGCTGATCACAAATCCTATTAGACAAGAAGTATGGTCTGTCTTGCATACAGCCCCCTTAGGGACCTGGTGGCCATCTCTCCACCCAGATATTTGTCAGCTGAGTATACGTCTTTCCAATTGGGATATCTCTGATGAAGAGGATCCCATTAAAATTTCATTAAATTTCTTCCGTACCATAGATAATGGAAACAAACATTAGGGATGTAGGGACATGCAAGTCTGATGCAGGTTGGCTAGCCTAGATTACTATGTTTGCCCGGTGGACTATCAACGCCACAAACAACCATGGCTGTGTGGGGGAAAAGCCGTCTTCTTCCGTAAGTCATGGGGATGTGAGCATACAGGGGCTGCCTGGTGGAACCCAAACTCCTCATCAAATTCAGTTCACAGCATTGGCCATATTACCAAATAGACAACCAAAACCGATGGCCCGCAGAGGGGTGTCTAGATCCTCAAATTCTGTGTGACTTTTTCAACTTCGGCAAGTGCTCAAAAGGATGGAAGAAAATTCCCCTATGTGTATGCCTTTTCCCTCCTTTGCTCACATCATGAACTATGTTTCTCCAATAGATCCTTCTGCTCCAGACTCTCTGCTGTCACTCTCACATCAACAACCTGATTTCTCCCCTCCAATTACTAGATCAAAAACCCAAACCTCCGCTGGTTCTCAGACCATTGCCCCCTTGCTGAGGTAGCAGGTACTGAGGTACCCTTCCACCCACTCACTCCTCTCTTCTCCTGTCAGTGCCCACACCGGGTCCCACCAGGTCCTCTTACCAGCTAACCCAAAGCTCAAACCAGCTGAGGAGTGCCCTCAGACGCCTATCCAAGTTGTAATGAAAATGGCCTTTAAAGTTGGTTTGTCATCACTAAAAACAGGTTACTAAGAATTTAATGTCCCTCACAGGCTTTTTGGGATACTCACTCCTGTCTTCCCATCTGCTCTACCTGTTCTACTGCTCACGTTTTGTTGCCAGGAAAATTCCAAACCCTTTTCCCATTATTCTTTTATATCTCTTACCTCATTCTCAGAATCACAGAACTGCTCTCACCCCCCGCCTTCCCCGTCTTCCCCTCTGTAGCAGGCCCACAGAAAAATCTGAAATGGCCTTCTCCAGAAGTCTTCATCGTGGCTGACTTTAGGACTTTTCAGCAACAAAGTCCCTATAAAAGAGTTCAGTGTACATAAACTTCCTCTTTTCGTGTTGCTCTGTTATACTTGGCCACTGGCTGGAAAAATCAGCACTTCTAAGCTAGACACCCCCTTACTAGTTTTTCACAAAATATGTGAACAAGGCCTCTGGCCTTGAGCTCAGGCTTCCAGAGATGGCTATATTTCCAAGATAAAGAAGTTACCAACTGGGCTCCATGGTAACAGCTGGCAGGGAGAAAATAAAAGAGAAGAAAAAAGCTCTCCCCCTCCCAGATTTCCTTAAAAAGTTATCTTTCCCAGAGAAGAGGAAAATAAAAACAGAACCAAAAACTGCTTTTTGTGAACTTCTGCAGACTGTAAATTTCTGAGTCTTTTCTCTTACATGTTGGGTACAAAATTCTGAAACTACCTAAACTTGGGATTCAGGGGATTAATTGATTACAATAGAAGCAATGCCCTCTATATCCAGTTGCAACCAAATAGGACTGTTTCCCTGTCTTCGGTGCTATCTTAGGTGCCTTGCCTTGTCCATACCTACAACAGTATAATTCTATATACTTAAACATTGTTTATTCATAGAATTATCAACAGATGTGATTAATTATGTAATGGTGCAGATGTTTCCCCGAGTGCTCTATCATGAGGCAGGATCATTTAAATTTCAAATAGGGGGGCATACAACCCGGTTCTGCTGGCAACCTGTATCTTTCACTTTAGCCATCCTATGAGGAATAGTAGTTGCTGCAGAGGTGGGCACAGGTACCACTGCCCTAATCCATGGGACACAACAAATGACCCAATTAGAAGCAGCAATACACCAAAACTTAAAGATATTAAAAAACCACCATCACAGCTTTACAAGAATCTTTAACCTCTCTCTCTGAAGTTGTTTTACAGAACAGGCGAGGGTTCGACCTCCTCTTCATGAGAGAAGGGGCCTTTGTCCTGCATTGAGGGAAGAATGTTGTTATTATGCCTACCATACTGGAGTTGTAAAAGAATCTATGATTAAATTAAGAAGAAGCATTGAAGAGCATCAACAAGAGAGAGAGGCCCAAAAAGGGTGGTTTGAGTCTTGGTTCACAGAGTCCCCCTGGTTAACTACGCTTTTATCAGCCCTGGCCGGTCCCTTAATAATCCTCACATTATTGCTAACTGTAGGACCCTGTTTGCTCAACCGTGTAATTTCCTTTCTCCAAGCTCAAATTGGACAAGTTAAACTTATGGTAATCAGAAATCAATATACCACACTAGCAGACATAAAATGTGACATCCCCAATGATCACTATTATGATTTAATGTAACCAAAAGAAAGTGGGGAATGAAAGGTAAATAAAATAGGTAATTGTCACTTCCAGTTTTACGGTATGCTTAACAAAACACTGTTGATATCTTGAGAACTGTTTGCTAATCTTGTTCCCTGAATGTGCTGTACCAACTGCAAAACAGCAGAATGTACTCCCTCACCCATTTCACGCAAACTACCCACTCGCCCTGACCCATCAATAATCTTTCCTCCCTGCCCTCTCCAAGGAAAGTATATAAGCTCTGCTTAAGCTGTTCTCAAGGCTCTCTCCTCTATTCAAGGGAGCTCTGAGCCCCAGCATGCTGGACCCCCATAAACTTTTGGCTGTTGCATTAGACAGTCCCTGGTAGTCTCTTCCTCCGATGCTCGCCTGACATTTACATTGGTAAAATAATAAGTGTGACCATTGCTTCTGTGTCCAAATGTACAAATTAATATTGGGGGTACAAATAGGTGTACCCTGTGATATGAATATAGAGATAATGCATGAATAGGCAATACTGTGAATAAATAATAAAATGGGTTCCAAATTTAATAATGGATTCAATTGATATCTGAAAATATACAGGAAATCTTATATTGATACACATACATTCATTCCAACCAGTTATACATCTAAACGTTATATTAGGATTATGGTTTGTCATGAAAAGTGTGTGAGTTTTGCTTCAAAACTGATTATGAAAGTTGAAAATAATGTGTTCGGAAAGAAGTCTCATGAAAAGACCAGACAAAAAACCTGGAGGAATCAATGTGTTCTGAAGCAGGAAGTTATTGAAAGTGAAACAAATGCCTATAAGTTTGCTAATTTGTGGATGAAATATATATCCTATGATGTGCATAAATTGAAGAAATAATAATGTACCAGTGTTGAATAAAAATGAACGTCAAAATACACATCATGTCCCATAGTAATCTACTTGCATTGATGTTAAACTGGCTCAGTTACTGTACAAATATTAGTATTTGTATGCAACATTAACTGAAGTTAGTTTTCAGTACTGGAAACAAATATGTATTTCATGTGGATGAATATTTCTGAGAATAATCTTGTGAATACTTGATTATAAATCCATATACATGAACATGAATGAATTTAGGGAGTGTATATAAGACACATATATTTCATATTTTGAAAAATCTGGAGAGTATATATATACAAAAAACACACATGCAGAGACATTAAATTACCAATATATATGCCAATCGAAATTTATCATGAAATATATATCATCAACAGATGCAAAAATATTTCTTTTACTGAACATGGATTTATGTTTAATGTTGTTCAACTAGGAAGCTCACCCATAGGTTGAATTTTAAGATCCAACAGGGTTTAGGAGGAGTGATTTCTTCTCATAATTTGTATCTGCCAAGTCAGCCACCTCACAAGAATGTACATGTGATACCAGGTAGGATTCTATATGTGCATATAAAATTACATGTTCTGAATAGGCTACAGAGAAAGGGAGACAGGAATTAATATATTTATTAACTTTAAAAACACAAGGAGAACTATTTCAATTAAAAATTGACTAGATTTATAACACCTACCCTTCATAATGCAAATGGCAAGTCCAACCATACACCATGCCTTTTTTGAACTGCTTGTATTTCTATTCTGTTTGGGTTAGTTTTCTCCATCATATTAGGATTAGCAGTCAGAGTCTAGTAGTTTATGAGTTACTGTCAGGGATTAAGTATTTTGAATGGAAAATGAATCTAATGTGTATGCATATATGTGCTACACAAAAATCTTCCCACTCTCATCCACAACAATGCCTTGACATTAACTTCGTCCCAAGTAAGACACAATTAGAGGAGAAAAGTTAGAAAATCTGTGAATGCATATGTGGAATGGAATATACTCAGGAGTTCACAACCTTGGAAGTGGTAGAGCAGTTTCCAAAAGTAAGGCACATGGTAAACACTCCACAAACATGGAGCTCTGCTGGCCTAAAGACTTCTTGATAAACTGCCTCTGAGGTTGGGCACTTGAAATATATGTTGTTGTCAGTAGCTTTAGCTTACTTTCTAGTGAGACCATCAAAGCTGGGTCTGCATCTATGTGACCTGGAGGACATTGTTTCTAATTTTCCAATGAACATGAGGCAGCAGTGCGAATACTCTCTTTGTAGTTAAACTATGGCCACTGGGAGCTAAGTGACTCACCGTGTGAACTGTGAAGCCATTTGGTCCTCCTCCACTTTTCGTGGTGGTTCTTGCTGCTGCACTGGGACTTTGGTATTTTCTTCATGAAATACAAGGAGATCAACTGGGACACAGTGCTGGAGGGAGTTCTGTCACATGTGGAGCTCACGGTCTGCATGTGAATGCACCAACCAGGATTTTATCCCACATGGGTTGCCCCTTTGTCCATAGCAACCTGATTCTGAACATTGCCTTGAAATCTCCCTATATAAAAAGATGCCTTTACATGGAAGGTTCTCCTGGCTGTACCATGTCAGTCACAAGCCATTTGGAAGCAAATGGCAGATCCACATAGCCCCACCACACATATTTTATCACACACCTTCACACCACTGCTCTAGGCCCACTAATTTGCAGGCTCCAACTTACTGGCATCTCTGTTCTACACAATATTCATGAAACTCAGTCAGTCAAGGCACTGTCTGATACACTCATGATCAGCAATAGGACATCCAAAGATTCTCCAGTGCCACCTGGTCATGGGAATTTCAAAAATTTCATGGTGTTTATCTAGCCATTTTTCGAGGATGAAGTTGGAGGAACGTTGGGTTTCAAAAACCATTCAATGTTGAGGAAGCTCATTTCAATGAAACTCTGGAGAACTCTCATAGGCAAGGCCTCCCAAAGAGTGGACAAAAGGTCACATGAAGCCAGTCCAATTGAAGTCTACAATGTGAGGTACATGTGTGTTTTAACTCTCAACTATGGCTGCCAAGACTTTAAGAAGAAAATCATGGATTATCTTGGCTGAGATTCCCAGTGCTCTGTGGCCTTGATCTAAGTTTATAAGGGCTACTTTCATGCGTGGCCTCCTAAAATCCCAACAAAACTCATGGCAATTCTTCTCTGAGGTCAGTTCCAGAACTCAGTCTCTATGTGGATTCACACCAGAGTTCAAGCCCAGGTAGACCCAGTGATTTCTTCCAATCGCCACACAAATGACCAAAATTTAAACGAAAACACTCCCATATGGCCCTCATCTTTTCAACATAGACACTCATCATAACCTCTAGCTTGAGGTTTCTATGAGGGGCGCTGGACAAGACAGTGTCCAAAATAAGCTCCCTTGCCCGTCATTTGCCTAAAGTCAGGGTGGCCTGGAAACCCTTCCTGTGAACCAGGAGTGATCAAATAGGCCTACCATTATTACTGTTCCACTTCTCCAATTTGAGGCCTACTGACTGTGGGGTTTAGATTCTTCATGTGGATTGGGGTCATGAGAAAACCCAAGCACCAATGGGCTAGACTCTGAAGGGCTTTGAAGAACTCATTTGACCCAAAGGATTCCTATTCTCACCTTATGGAGGTCAGGAAACTTACAGAGGAAGGCGAGAGACTTCATCCATAATGAATGCTCTTTTGGCCATTTTGGTTTTGGATGCACACATGGCATCTTTCTTTAGATCCATCAGGTGCTGAGAATCTAAGCCACAGCCTCACACAGGGCCAACAGGCTGATTCAGACACATCCCTTTCGAAATCAATTACTCAAAGGGGGACAGGTGATGCCCATTCATTTGCATTAGAGAACTGTTTTATTCAGGCTTCACAACGGGGTGGCCTTGGCAAAGACCTTCCTGACATTTAGTGCTATAGAACAATAGGTAAGCAAAAGTCCCAAAGCAGGGTTTCTCCACTGAGACTTTTCCTGGTAACACTGATATCTGAGTTTTCTGAGATTCTCGCCATTCCCTTCAGCTATCCAGTACATGGCCAAGTCACAGAGCTTGGAGGTGGTACCTATCTTGGTCACAAAATCATGAGCCTATTCTGGAGAGTGGCCAGAATTCAGGAAGAAAACAGGAACTTAGGAAGATTGCAGGTCTTGCCCCCAAATAAGGCAATCCACTGTCCTTTTATAAATTGGGCAGCGTGAATGTTGGGAAGCTTTCTCCTAGACAGGACACATCCATTGTTGCATTTTCTTTTGTAATGTCTACACCCACGGACAAAGTGGGATACACAGACATAGAAACACTTGCCTTGTCAAATGACTTAATAGAAACAGTCCACTCCAAAACAAACAAACCAACTTTCCTACGTATTCTCAGAACATGAGACAAAACCACAAACCCACACTCATTCCCACAAATGCACCTCCTTCCCCCAAGAAGGTCTGTTACTAACCGGAGTGTCCTCTGCCTGGTGAGCCATTCTTTGTTCACCCGAAATGGCCTGTCTGTTCTCAAATCTGGACTCCTTGGCCCACTCTGTGAAGTTGTCAGGAGCCAGCTTTGAGCCGCCACTACCTGCTTTCTCAGGAAAGACACCTCTTCAGATTTTTTCTGGCATTTGGCCATCTTCACATCTGTAGGTACCAAGAAAGACTGACTCTTTCCATGATAAATCCAAACAAGTGAGATCTCTGTGACTGTTACTGGGCCTGGCCCTGGGTGCCTGGTTTCCGGGATCCCAAGTTCAGAGAGTTCCATCCCAAAGAAGTGAGGTAGGTCACTTCCTTCATGAACTGAATGAGCTCACAGCCTTGGCAAACACTTTGTCCTAACAGTTTCTTCCTAGGGTCCCATGAGATGGAGGCTGCCCCTACTTCCTGTGACACTTTCACAAGTTAGAATGATATATCAACCATAGGTACTCGGGGAGAGATCTCCACACAGGCTTGGTTTTGTCCATTTTGTCTACATTAAAATGCGAGAGGCTTATTCAGACACATCTCTTCATCCTGACAAGGTTATTTGCCATGGAAAATGACTTTTGGTCTCTCAGGTCCTTCATAGCATTCTATATCTTCTTCAGGGATAATTTCTGCATGGATCTTTGAGATTCTCAGCAGGTGGAAGATCCCCTATATTCCTGTATTGTAAGACCAACTCTATCCCTGCACTGCTGTAAAGTTAGATTGAGGGAACAGTGTATGGTTAGTGTTAATATCATGTTCTATTTGGGTTAGGAATCATTCTGCTGGATGAATAATGGTATTGGGAACCTGAGATATTTACAAGAATATATAGGTGAAATATAAGTATGGAAACAGAAATCTAGGGAAGACTTGAAGCCAAGTAGGACATTGGGCCCTTGAGTAGCATACTTTGCTTTGAATTATATTCTGCACAGATGTCTCAGATAAATCGATATACAAAGAAATAGGATCTTATACACTGGATGATTGAATAACATACAGAATATCCAATAAAAAAGGGATAGTGTGTAGGATTAGCAAGATAGTCAGTAGATTTAGAAAGAAGAGTTAGTATAGCATTTGTACCAAAAGTTCTTTACAAATAAGGTTTCGGGTAGAGAGTGAATGTAAATGTCAGCACAATGACGAATTGGGGAAAATATGTAGGAAAGCAGATATAAATAGAGACATTAGGAAGTCAGTAAAAGTATAAAGTGTGTAATTTGTTTAGACATTTTCAACGGTTTGAGTCTGAATATATAATCTTAGGCAGAAACTAATATGTTGTCACAAATTGGATTGACTTTTGAGAGCATTAGGTAACCAGGACATGGATGTTTTTATTAATCCATGCTCACTTTTTATTTAGGCTTTGGTAAAATCATAAGTGTGACCTTTGCATTTTGTGTCCAGAATATTATTGTGATAAAATGTATATGTAGATCAGGTGACATGAGTATTCCTTCCACCATTTCTGGGAGCACTATTTGAAGAAATATAAATTAGTATTGGGGGTACAAAGGGGTATACCCTGTGTCATAGAATATATTGATAATGCATCAATTGACCATCATGTGAATAAATAATATAACTGGTTCCACTTTAAATAATGGATTGAATTGATATCTGAAAATATAAAAGAAATCTCACATTGATATACAATCATTCACTGCAACCAGTTATACATCTAATGGTAATATTATGGTTGTGGTTTATCCTGAAAGGTGTGTGAGTTTTGTTTCAAAAGTGATTATGGAAATCAAAAATAATGTGTTTGGAAAGAAGTCTCATGAAAAGAATAGTCAAGAAACCTGTAAGAATACATGTGTTCTCAAGCAGGAAGTGATTGAACATTATATATCATACTATATATAATGTGCATAAACTGCAGAAATAGTAATGTACCGGTGATGAATAAAAATGAACATCAAAATACACATCATATCCCATAGGAATCTACTTGCATTGATGTTAATCTGGGTCAGTTACTGTAGAAATATTAGGATTTTTATGCACCATTCACTGAAGTTACTTTTCAGTACTAGGAAAAAAGTATGTATTTAAGTTGGATGAATATTTCTGAGAACAATCTTGTGAAAATTTGATTATAAATCCACA
This sequence comes from Callospermophilus lateralis, assembly GCF_048772815.1. NCBI lineage: Eukaryota > Metazoa > Chordata > Mammalia > Rodentia > Sciuridae > Callospermophilus > Callospermophilus lateralis. Next base: position 17,873 of record NW_027512950.1, read on the forward strand.
TAAATCACAAAAAATTATGAACACAAAAGTCACATGGACATTAAAATGTAGCAATATATATGCCAATTTAAATCCATCTTGAAATATATATCATCCACTGATCCAAAACTATTTATTTAATGAACTTGAATTTATGTATAATTTTGTTCAGCTAGGAAGCTCCCCCATAGATTGAATTTTCTGTTCCAACAGTGTTTAGGAGGAGTGATCTCCTAAATGTGTATGCAAATATGTGCTACACAAAAATCTTCCCACTCTCATCCAGAACAATGCCTTGATATTACCTTCACCCCAAGTAAAACACAGTTGGAGGACAAGAGTTAGAAAATCTGTGAATACATATCTGGAATGTAAAATGGTCAGGAGTTCACAACCTTGCAGGTTGTAGAGGAGTTTCCAAAAGTAAAGGACAGGCTTGATAGACCCAACCTGATCTTTTATTAGAATTGGGAGCCATCTTGCCAGAAAGCCGTGAAAAGATAATTTGGGCTTTACTATAAATTACTGCAAATTCTGAACCTGCTTGGAATGCGTGCCCGTGCCTTGAACTCATCCATGCCTGGCTCTCTGACCAGATAACAGTGCTCTCTGAAACATTAGTGACACCTAATAAATATTGGCCTTCCCAGGCCAGACAACGACCCTCTCTGAGTCTCTAATGGTCCTCATAATTTCTGATGTTGGGGCCAGCAAAAAAAATGTAAACTACCATTAGTGTGATGCTTTCAAAGTTCTGTTATCTGTAACCCCCTTTTTGTGTAACTTTCTGGGCTATATAGCTGGGCTGTAGGAAAGGTGGTGTTGCTGTCTTGTTCCCGCCATTTTTGGAGGGAGAGGCAGCCTGGCCGGTTTTAATAATAAGCTTGCCTTAATTTGATTTTAATTGGAGTCAGTGGTCTTTTCTTGCATCCTAGTCCAACATTTTGGAGTTCCCCAGTGAGATGACCCTGCCCGACCAGATCACAAGGCCAGACTGCTGAAAATTCTGAAGCTGGCCTTCCCTCCAGGGCTACGGGCTGGGGAGCCACTCTAGGGGGTGCACAACTTGAGATGTTCCAAGGCCTTGGAGTGAGCCGTCGGTCTGGGGAGCACTGCAGTGAACCACCGCACTGAAACTATTAGCAAGCACCTGGTGGAGGAGGCCTCCATAGGTAAGTGGCACCTTGATAACATCTTATATCTGGTTAAGGGAGATCTCTTCTAATGACAGAGAGGTGGCCTGGGGAGGCTCACATACACTCCTGTCCAGGACAGTAATGAGAATCGTTCTGTCCTCTGTTCCGTTCTGTAGGGAATTCCTTTCAAGGTTAGAGAGGTGCCGAGGGACACGCACGTGCTCCTACCCCAGAGCTTTAGCAAGACGTTGAATTGCTCCTCTGTTTTTCTGTTTTGGCACCGGGATTCTGTTTTTTTTTTTGTGTGTGTGTGTGTGTGTGTGTGTGTGTTTTGTTCTGTATTCTATATGTTTTTTTGTTTTTGTGCATTTTGTTTTGTGATTTCTGTGATAAAATCTTAAGGATATTGAACGTGAAAATGGGTAACAAAGCAAGTAAGCCTGACACCCCTTTGGACTGTGTTTTAAGGAACTGTGATGAACTTTACCACCATTTGTTAAGCAGAATGAGAGAAGCCCCTAGCTGGCTGCCTGGAGCACACCCAGTGCAGATGGCAATGCCTGCTGGGGAATGAAGAACTGAGTATCTCCCAGCATCTGCCAAAGCCCTGTTTATTCAGGGAATTCCCTCCTTCGTTCCCTGCACTGTAAGGATAATGCCGCCTCTGTCTTCTTAAAAAAAGAGAAAAACAAAAAGGGGACACTAAATGCAGTAAAGTCACCATGGAGACACTTTATTTTACATTTCAGGTTGCTCCTCTGTGAAAACATTTGGTCCCCTTGTGGGGACATCTGTGGTGCCACTGGGGAAGGAGATTTTTCTCTTATTTGCTCTGTTTTAAAGGGTTCTGTCTGTCAGCCATTGTCTGGAGTTCATTTCTGCCTGTCTTGTGCCTTTTTTCTGGCCCTTTAAGACATGTGCAATAATGTGTTAATATTATAAATTGTTTCTTGGAAATGATCTTAGCTGAATTTGTGTCTAAATGATGATGTTTCATTGTACCAATCTGGTATCTGAATGGGTTTTTGAAGCATTTCACAATCTTGCAGTTAAAAGTCGGGTTTAGGTAATTGTTTAGTTTATGGTTTCAGATAATTCATGCCAGAGAACATAAATACTTAGGATGGAAAACTAAAGAACTCTACTTCCAAGTTGGCAAGTAACTTCCCAATTATTCAGACTTTTTTTCACCAATTTTAAATTAGGTAGCCTGGGAAAATGTCACTGTGTGTACCAGTGCATTAATTTGGACAAGGATACTAAATCATAGTATGATATCTGTTGACAAAACAACTTGTGAAGATATAAAATTTTGTGAATTGTATCTTAAACTTGTATCATAATTTTCAACATCCTAACCTGAAAATAATGGTTAAAATACCTTAGGCCTAAGGTTTCTGCTCAGAATAGCCATTTTTTCCTGCTTCTTCCAGACCTCAGCCAGGGATTATTTTGAAATGCAAATGAAAGAAGCCTGTAAGCTTAGTAGGAGACTTATTTGAGGCCTAAGGAAAAAAAAAGTAAAATGTATGGTATTTACTTATTACTGGCCAGTCATTTTTTCTAGGACTCATATTTTTTTCCTTAGATTCTTTATTTATTTTTTGAGCTCATGATTTTGCTCCTACAGACCTAGGTTAATGTTTTTCTGATCAGTAATATCTTTGACCAACTGTGGAATTTTTAAATCATTGCAGTGGAGATTTCACCTGTGAAAAGCTACAAGGCCTTCACTTTTATTATGTGTGCACAATTTGTTATGTGTTGTATGTCTATATATGTATACATATGTCCGTATATCATATATATGATACACAAATTAACATATATAAGGAGCACTCATATTACAAAGCACTCATAAAAACAATTTTAAAAAGTGGATCCAAAGATCTTTAATTCACGTGATTTAAATGTTTCATATTAAATTGGGTAAACTGATAAATATAAATTTCTTTAAATTTAAGCTTACAAGTTTTTCTAGGTGTTCAAAAATCTAATAAAGTATTAATGTCTACAAAAGGTCTAATATGCCTATGTTCCAGGACTTTTCTTTCAATCAAAACAATGGCTTACACTGTTCAAAACATTTGTCTAATATTTTCATAAATTAGTAAAGTAAATTTGATATGGGATTACTCATTCATGAGTACTTTTGTTTGATATCTGATTGATATACTAAGGTCTGTATAAGTTTGTACTAAAGTCTGTATAAGATTGTAAAAATCAGTCATGTGTTAAAGAGACAAAAATTTCTTAAACATAAGTTTACCCATAACATTTAGTTTATTAAGATTTAAATTTTCTAGAGCAGGCAACCATAAAAATTAAACAACTGTTTAATTAAGAACTGTTATTTTAGAGCACTGTACTGCCATTTCTTTAAAAGCTAAACTTGGTTAATGTAGAAACATCAATGTAATTGTGATGCTATTAATGTGCTCATATCTTCCAGTTATAAAACTCTATAAGGTAGAAACTTTAAAAGAGCATTATATCAAGCAGGTGTTCTGAAGTTGTATGGTAAATAAAATATATATTGGGGATTTATTTACCTATTATCAATAATATATGTAAAGTTTTATGTTACTTTTTACATTGTGGAACAATTTAAATGTATTTTTAAGTTAATGAGACCCTAATCTATGTAAAGGTTAAAATCTTTCAGCCGTACTTTAATTCATGTTTTAAATGTGATATCATATGGTGTGAGCTAATGTTCATGTGACCTCAAAAAATTTATGTAAACTTTGTAAAATGATATTTAAAAAACAAAGATCAGCTTTAGAACTAAAGCATTTAAGGTTTATAAGGAGCCCTGCTTACCTGAGATAAGACTCTGTGTCCCATCTTACTACATGTGAGAATGACTACGAAAGCAGTAGGTCAGATTTTATTTCATTTAAAGTTATGTTCAAATTTTTTTTTCTGTCAAGATTACTAGGATCTCAAAAAGATGATATAATATATAACTCACCCAAAAAATTCAGGGTAGCTATTACATGAACTAAGTATTTTTACTCTTGTTAAAAAAAAATTATTTTATAATTTCCTTATAAGTGATCTAAAGATTTCCTGTTGGTGTTTTACAGAAGTGTTGCTTTAAGAACACAACATGGGTTAATTTAATATAATAAGTCATCAACTAGAAGACAGACAGAATAATAAGATCCCAATTAATAATATATAAATAATTATAAACTTATAGACATTAAAGCACAGTACTCTTAGTATATGGCTGTTAAAATTCATTTGCTGGTTGTTTCAGATTAGGATTGAAAATTAAAGTTAAATAAAAAGGTCCAAAAAAAACGATATTTGACTCTTTCCCTCTGAGTCAGTCTGAATCCAGGGAACAAGGGATTTCTCTATGAGCTTTGCAACTCTGGGCCACATAACCTCCCGATCAGAGAGATTAATGAGACCACTGGAGAACAGAAAGCCAATCAGTGCATTTGCTACAAAGAGGTGAGTCATCAGGAAAGGGAGACATCCCTGATGCTTCTGAGGGAAGCCACATGGTCAAGCAAGACCTGGACCCACATAGCTCAAATTGCACTAGCAGAACTGAGAAGCTGCTCTCAAGTATCCCAAAAAATGACTCCCATAAAAGCTCAGCTGACTGCTAACAATAGATAGAAACAAAAGTCAGTTTGACTGCTTCATCTTAAACACTTAGCAAAGACAGTTAAAACCAAAATACAGCCAATCCTGGGCATTTTATAATAATAATAATAATAATAATAATAATAATAATAATAATAATAATATTTTAAGGTATACACTTTATGTTAGCCTCCCAAAATAAGTAAAACTGTTGGCTACAAAGAAGGATTCTCAGAGAGGAATGCCTGATAACTATAAAAATAGACTATCAAGAGGAGCTTCCAGAGGCAGAAGTTTTTAGTTTAAGGCCTACAGATATTCCTAACCTACACAGGTAGGCTTGGTGTTTGCTAGTACAATTATCCAGCCCTGAGTAACAGAATTAAATGTTTCTCTATTAAACACAGAGGTCATACTAGTGAAAGGATTCTGCAAAATCAGATGACATTAAATTATTAAACTGTATATTATGGGGAGGGACAACTGTATCACTAAAAGTTAAATATTAAGTTCACAGTCCTGATAATTGGGGATATTAAAGACTGGTGAGGGTACTTCATACAGTGACATGATCCAGCTACTGCAACATTTATTCAATACTCATGTTTTTTGTTTCTCTCATAGAAGAACCCATCCCCAGATGACTTTACAACCTGTTCTTCCTCAACAAGACTTCAAAAAGAACTGACTTCAAAAAGGCAACTCACGTCCCTCATGCCATGCACACTCATGTCACCCTTTCTCAGCTGAGAAAAAGCCAAAATGAGAGACGACTCTCTACTTACACCAATGGAGCCAAAAATAAATAGACTATCAATATAAGTAATTAATTAAGTCAGGTAATATCAGGGAGACTGGTTTTCGGTGAGTTCTAAAAATTTGGTGACTGTTAACTGAGGGATTAAAATTTCCTCAGTGCTTTTCCACTAACCTATCAAGGATTACAAAGGGACACATAAGAAAAGGGGGGAATGATACACCCAACCTTACCTTTTATTAAAATTGGGAGCCATATTGCAACAAAGCCATGAAAAAATCATTTTGGCTTTACTGTAAATTACTGCAAATTCTGAACCTGCTTGGAATGACTGCCCGTGCCTTGAACTCACCCGTGCATGGCTCTCTGACCAGATAGCAGCCCTCTCTGAGAAACTTTGTCACACCTCATAAATATTGGCCTTTTGTGGCCAGACAATGACCCTCTCTGAGGCTCTAATGGTCCTCATAAATTTTGATGTTGGGGCTAGCAAAAAAAAAAAAAAAAATGTAAACTCCCATTAGTGTGATGCTTGTCAGAGTTCTATTATCTGTTACCCCATTTTTGTGTAACTTTCTGGGCTACAAACCTGGGCTGTAGTAAAGGTGGGGTTGCTCTCTTGTTCTCGCAATTTTGGGAGGGAGTGGCAGCCCAGCCAGTGGAAATAATAAGCTTACTTTAATTTGATTTTAATTGGAGTCAGTGTTCTTTTCTTACATCCTGGTCTAAGAGGTAAACACTCCACAAACATAGAGCTCTGCTGGCCTAAAGACTTCTTGAGAAACTGCCTCTGAGGTTGGATACTTTAAATATATTTTGTTGTCAGAAGGTTTAGCTTCTTTTCTAGTGAGACCATCAAAGCTGGGTCTGCATCTATGTGAATGGACAGCATGGTTTCTTATTTTCCAATGAACATGAGGCAGCAGTGCTGAATTATCTCTTGGTAGGTAAACTGTGGCCATTGGGGGCTAAGTGTCTCCCTGTGTGGACTGTGAAGCCATTTGATCATCCTCCATTTTTGTGGTGTTTCTTGGTGCTGCACTGGGAGTTTGGTATTTGCTTCACGAAATACAAGGAGTTCAACTGCGACACAGTGCTGGAGGGAGTTCTGTCACGTGTGGTGGGTCAGAAACTGCAGGAGAATGCACCAACCAGGCTTCTATTTCACATAGCTTTTTCCTTGACCATACCCACCTGATTCTGAACATTGCCTTGAAACCTCTCCATATAATAAGATGCCTTAACATGTAAGGTTCTGCTGGATGCACCATGGCAGCCAAAAGGCATTTGGAAGTCAATTGGAAATCCACACGGCCCCACCTCAGATATTTTATCACACACCTGCACACCACTGCTCTGGGCCCACTATTCAGCAGTGCAAATTACTGGCATCTCTGTTCTTCACCATTTTCATGAAACCCAGTCAATCAAGGCACTGTCTGGTACACTCATGATCAGCAACAGGAGATCCAAAGGTTCTCCAGTGCCACCTGGTCATGGGAGTTTTAAAAATTTCAGGGTGTTTATCTAGCCACTTTTCAAGGATGAAGTTGGAGAAACTGTGGGTTTCAATTCATTCAGGAACCATTTAATGTTGAGGAACCTCATTTCAATGAATGCTCTGGAGAACTCTCAAAGGCAAGGCTTCCCAAAGAGTAGCCAAACGGTCACATGAAGCCCAGCCCATTGAGGTCTACAATGTGAGGTCCATGTGTGTTTTGACTCTCAACTATGCCTGTCAAGTCTTTCAGAATAAAATCATGTGATATCCTGGCTGAGATTCCCAGTGATCAGTCGAAAGCCACCCTTGGCCTAGATTTCAGTTTCCAAGGGCGACTCTCATGCGTGGCATTCTAAAATCGCAACACAATTCATGACAATACTTCTCTGAGGTCAGTTTCAGAACTCAGTCTCTAAGGGGAATCATACCAAAGTTCCAGCCCTGGTGGATCCAGTCATTTCTTCCAACTGCTACACAAATGAACACAATTAAAACCAAAACACTCCCACATGGTCCTCACCTTCTTCCATATAGACACTCATTATAACCTCTGGCTGGAAGTTTCCATGAGGGGTGCAGCACAAGACGGTATCCAAAACAAGCTCCCTTGTCCCTTATTTGCTTAAAGTCAGCTAGGCCTGGACACCATTCCTGTGAACCAGGAGTGATAAAATAAGCCTGGGCTTAATACTGCTCTGCTTCTCCAATTTGAGGCCTACTGACTGTCAGGTATAGATTCTTTATGTGATTTGGAATAATGAAAAAACCCAAGCTCATATGGGCTAGCCTCTCCAGGGCTTTGAAGAACTCATTTGACTCAAAGGATCCATATTCTCCCTTGATGGATATCAGAAACCTATCAGAGTAAGGCAAGATGCTCCATACACAGTGACTGATCTTTTTGCCATTTTGGTTTTGAAAGCACACATGGAATCTTTCTTTAGTTCCAACAGGTGCTGAGAATCTAAGCCACTGCCTCACACAGGGCCAAGTGGCTGATTCAGACACATCCCTTTCCAAAGCAATTAAGCAAAGATACACAGGTGATGACCATTCATTTCCATTTGAAAACTGTTTTCTTAAGGCTTCACAAATTGGTGGACTGAGGCAAAGACCTTCCTGACACTCAGAGCAACAGAAAAATAGGTAAGCAAAAGGCCCAAAGCAGGGTTTCTCTACTGAGACTTTCTTTGTCACACTGTTATCTGAGTTTTCTGAGATGCTTGCTATTCCCTTCAGCTATCCAGTACATGGACATGTCACAGAGCTTGGAGGTGGTACATATCTTGGACAGAAAACCATGAGCCTACTCTGGAGAGTGGCCAGAATTCAGGAAGAAAACAGGAACTTCAGAAGATAGTGGGTGTTGCCCGTCCCTAAAGCAACCTGCAGTCCACTCATAAATTGGACAGGATGAATGTTGGCAAACTTTCTACTAGACAGGACACATCCATTGATGCATTATCTTTTATAATGTCTACAACCACGGACACAGTGGGATACACAGGCATACAAACAATCGCCTTGTCAAATGACTTACTATAAACAGTCCACTCCAAAACAAACAAACCGCCTTTCTTACCTATTCTCAGAACATGAGACTAAACCACAAAATCACAACCACACCCACAACGACACCTCCTTTATTCAAGTAGGTCTGTGACTAATTGGAATGTACTCTGACTGATGGGCCATACTATGTTTCCTTGAAATGGCCTGTCCTTCTCAGATCGGGTATCCTTGGCCAACACTGTGAAGTTTTCAGGAGCCAGTGGTGAGCCACTACCTGCTTTCTCAGGAAATTCCCCTTTTCAGAGCTCTCCTGGCATTTGGCAATCCTCACATCAGTAGGTACGAAGGAAGACTTACTCTGTCCTTGGTTATTCCAAACAACTGAGCCCACTGGGAAAGAAACTGGGACTGACTCTGGGTGCCTGGCTTCCTGGATCTTAAGTTCAGAGAAATCCGTCATCAAGGAAGAGGGGTAGGTCACTTCATTCAGGAACTGAATGAGGTTACTGCCGTGGCAACCACTTTGTCCTAACAATTGCTTTCAAGGGTCCCATGAGATGGAGGCTGCCCCTACTTCCTGTGACACTTTCACAAGTTAGATTGGTATATCAACCATTGGCACCTGGGAACAGCTCTCCACACAGGCCTGGTTTGGTCCATCTTCTCTACATTAAGAAGAGAGAAGCTGATTCAGACACAACCCTTCATCCTGACCAGGTTGTTTGCCATGGAGGATGACTTTTGGTCTCTTAGGTCCTCCATAGCTGCTTACAACTTCTCCAGGAATCATTTCTGCATGGACCTTTGAGTTTCTCAGCATGTGGAAGATCCCCTATATTCCTGTATTGTAAGACCAACTCTATCCCTGCTCTTCTGTAAAGTTAAATTGACTGAACAGTGTATGGTTAGGTTAACTAACAGGTTCGATTTGGATTAGGAATCTTTCTGCGCGATGAATAATGGTATTGGGAAACTGCGATATTTACAAGAATATATAGGTGAAATATAAGTATGAAAACAGAAATCTAGCTAAGATATGAAGCCCAAAAGGGCATTGGGCCCTTGATTGGGATACGTAGCTTTGAATTATGTTCTGCACTGATGTGTCAGGTAAATCGATATACAATGGCTTAGGTCCTTGTACCATGGATGATTAAATGTAGAAGAGAACTTCCAGTCAAAAGGGATAGTCGGTAGGATTCGGAAGATTCTCAGTAGGTTTAGAAAGAAGAGTGAGTATAGGATTTGGACCAAATGTTGTTTAGCAATAGGGTTTCCGGTAGACAGTGAATGTTAATGTCAGCACAAGTGAAGAGACTGTCACAATGATGAACTGGGGAAAATAGTTAGGAAAGCTGATATCAATAGAGACATTACGAAATCAGGCAAAGTATAAAGTGAGTGATAGGATTAGATATTTTCAACAGGGTTGAGTTTGAATATATAATCTAAGAAAGAAACAAATATGTAGAGACCAATAGGATTGACATTTGACAGCATTAGGCAACCTGGACATGGATGTTTAGTAATCCATGCTCACTTTTCATTTAGTCTTTGCTACAATCTTAAGTGTGACCTTTGCTTTTTTTGGCCAGAATATTACTGTGATAAAACGTACATGTAGATCAGGTGACATGACTCTTTCTTCCACCATTTCTGGCAGCAACATTTTCAAGACGTATAAATTAGTAATGGGGGTAAAAAGAGGTGTACCCTTGTCTGTGCATATAGAGATACTGCATGAATAGACCATACTGTGAATAAATAATATATCTGGTTCTGACTTTAAATAATGGATTGAAATTATATCTGAAAAAATACAGGAAATCTTATATTGACATACAAACATTCATTCCAACCAGTTATATATCTAATGGCCACATTAAGTTTATGGTTTATCATGAAGGGTGTGTGAGTTTTGCTTCAAAAGTGATTATGGAAATCGAAAATAATGTGTTTGGAAAGAAGTCTCATGAAAAGACCAGTCAAGAAACCTGGAGGAATACATGTTTCATGAAGCAGGAAGTGATTGTGAAACAAATGCGTATAAATTTGTGAACTTGTGGATGAAGTATATATTTCCTATGATTTGTAAAAACTGAAGAAATAGTAATGTACCAGTGTTGAATTAAAATAAACGTCAGAATACACATCATGTCCCATACGAATCTACTTGATTGATGTTAATCTGGGTCAGTTACTGTACAAATATTAGGATTTGTAAGCACCATTTACTGAAGTTAGTTTTCAGAACTATGAAACAAATGTGTATTTCAGGTGGATGAATATTTCTGAGAATAATTTTGTGAAAAGTTTATTATAAATCCACAATTTTGAACATGGATGAACTTAGGGAGTGTATTTAAGAAACATATATTTCATATTTTAAAAATCAGGACAGTGTGTATATATATATATATATATATATATATATATATATATTCATAATTATATATATGTGTATATACATATATATGTGTCTATATATATATACACACACACACACACACACACACAAAACACACACACAGACATTTAAATGTAGTTATATATATGCCAATCGAAGTTCATCATAAAATATATAGCATCCACAGATGCAAAAATATTTATTTTACTGAACAAGGATTTATGTATAATGTTGTTCTACTAGAAAGCTCACCCATAGTTTGAATTTTCAGTTCCAACAGCGTTTAGAGGAGTGATCTCTTCTCACAAGTTGTATCTGCCAAGTCAGTCACCTCACAAAAATGAACGTGTGATACCAGGTAGAATTCTATATAAGCATATAAAAATAAATGTGCTGAATAGGCTACAGAGAAAGGGAGAGGAATTTACATATTTGTTAACTTTAACAACACATGGAAAACTATTTCAATTAAAAATTGACTAGATTTATAACACCTACCCTTTATCATGCAAATGGCAAGTCCAACTATACCCCATGCCTCCTCTAAACTGCTTGTATTTCTATTATGTTTGGGATGTTTTTCTCCATCATGTTTGGATTAGTAGACAGAGTATAGTAGGGTATGGGTTATTGTCAGGGATTCAGTATATTCAATGGAATATAGGAAAATGAATCCAATGTGTATAAAATATATGCTACACAATTATCTTCCCACTCTCATCCAGAACAATGCCTTTACATTACCTTCACCCCAAGTAAGACACAATTAGAGTAGAAGAGTTTGAAAATCCGTGAATGCATATCTGGGGTGGAAACAGTACTAAGAAACAAATAAGTATTTCAGGTGGATGAATATTTCTGAGAATAATCTTGTGAAAAGTTGATTATAAATCCACAACATAAATATGAATGAATTTAGGAAGTGTGTAATAAGACACATATTTCATGTTTTGAAAAATCTTGAGAGTGTATCTATCTATATATATATATATATATATATATATATATATATACATATTTATATACACAAACAGAGAGAGACATTAAAAATTGCAATATATATGCCAAACGAAATTCACCATGAAATGTATATCATCCACAGATCCAAATATATTCATTTTACTGAACATTGATTTATGTATAATGTTGTTCAACTAGGAAGCTCACTCACATTTGAATTAAATTTTCAAGCAGCATTTAGGAGGAGTGATCTCTTCTTCCAATTTGTATCTGCCAAATCAGCCACCTCACAAGAATGTACGTGTGGTACCAGGTAGGATTCTATATGTGCATATAAAAATACGTGTGCTGAATAGGCTACAGAGAAAGGGGGACAGGAATTCATTATTTGTTAACTTTAAAAACGCATGGAGAACTATTTCAACAAATAATTGACTAGATTTATAACTGCTACACTATACCATGCAAAAGGCAACTCCAACTATAAAACATACCTCCTCTAAACTGCCTGCATTTCTATTCTGTTTGTGTTATTTTTCTCCATCATATTAGGATTAGTAGTCAGAGTCTAATAGGGTATATGTTAGTTTCAGGGATTCAGCATTTCTAATGGAAAATAGGAAATTGAATCCAATGTGTATGCAAATATGTGCTACACAACATTCTTCCCACTTTCATCCAGAACAATGCCTTGACATTACACTCTCCTCAAGTAAGACACAATTAGAGGATAAGAGTTAGAAAATCTGTGAATATATGTCTGGAATGGAGAATACTCAGGAGTTTACAACTTTGGAGGTGGTAGAGAAGATTCTAAAAGTAAGGGAAAGGGTAAACTTTCCACAAACATGCAGCTCTGCTGGCCTACATACTTTTTGAGAAACTGCTTCTAAGGGTGGGCACTTGAAATATTTGATGTTCTGAGGAGATTTAGTTCATTTGTAGAGAGACCATCAAAGCTGGGTCTGCATCTATGTTACTTGGAGGACATGGTTTCTTATTATCCAATGAACATGAGGCAGCGGTGCTGAATTCTCTCTTTGTAGGTAAACTATGGACACTGGGGTCTAAGTGTCTTTCAGTGTGGACTGTGAAGCCAATTGGTCATCCTCCACTTTTCGTGGTGTTTCTCGCTGCTCCACTGGGAGTTTGGTATTTGCTTCAAGAAATACAAGGAGTTAAAATGGGACAGAGTGGTGGAGGGAGTTCTTTAAGGTGTGGTGAGTCAGGGTCTTCAGGAGAATGCACCAACCAAGGTTCTATCCCACGTAGATTGCCCCCTTGAGAATAGCAATATGATTCTGAACATTGCAGTGAATCCTCTCCATATAACAAGATGCCTTTACATATATGGGTCTGCTGGCTGCACCATGTCAGTCACAAGCCATTTGGAAGCCAATGGCTGATCCACATGGCCACAACACAGATGTTTTATCACACAATTGCATACCACTGCTCTAGGCCAACTACTCACCAGGCTCCAACTTACTGGCATATCTGTTCTACACCATTTTCATGAAACAAAGTCAATCAAGGCAGTGTCTGGTATACTCAGGATCAGAAACAGGACATCCAAAGTTTTTTCAGTGCCAGCTGAACATGAAAATATCAAAAATTTCATGGTAATTGTCTAGCCATTTTTCACGGAAGAAGTTTGCGGCTCTGAGGACTTCAATTAATTCAGGAACCTTTAAATGGTGAAGAAGCTAATTTCAATGAAAGCACTGGAGCACTCTCACAGGCATGGTTTCCCTAAGGGTGGCCAAAATGTCACATGAAGCCAGCCCCATTGAGATCTACAATGTGAAGTCCATGTGTGTTTTAAACTCAAATATGGCTGCCAAGTCTTTAAGAAAAATTGTATGTAATATCCGGGCTGAAATTCCCAGTGTTCTGTGGAAATCCAACCTGGGCCTAGATCTCAGGTTCCAAGGGCGACTCTCATGTGTGGCCTCCTAAAATCCCAACACAATTCATGGCAATACTTCTCTGAGGTCAGTTAAAGAACTCAGTCTCTAAGGGGAATCACACCAGAGTTCAAGCCCAGTGGAACAGTCATCTCTTCCAACCGCCACACAAATGACCACAATTAAAACCAAAACACTCCCACATGGTCCTCATCTTCTTCCATATTGACACTCCTTATAACGTCTGGCTGGAGTTTTCAATGGGGTCCACAGCCCAAGTCAGTGTCCAAATTAAGGTCCTGTTCCCCTCATTTGTCTAACATCAAGGTGGCCTGGACACACTTCCTGTAAAAAAGGAGTGATCAAATAGGCCTGACATTAATACTGCTCAGCTTTTTCAATTTGAGGCCTTCTGACTCTGTGGTTTAGATTCTTTATGTGAATTTGAGTCATGAGAAAACACAAGCCCCTCTGCAGAGATTTGAAGAACTCATTTGGCCCAAAGGATTCCTATTCTCCCTTGATGGAATTCAGGATCCTAACAGAGGAAGGTAAAAGAATTCATTCACAATGAGTGAATATTTGCCATTTTGGTTTTGGATGGACACATGGGATCTTTCTTTTGATCCATCAGGTGCTAAGAATCTAAGCCACTGCCTCACACAGGGCCAAGAGGCTGATTCAGACACATCCTTTTCCAAAGCAATTAAGCAAAGAGCCACAGGTGATGCCCATTCATTTCCATTTGAAAACTGTTTTTTCAGGGTTCACAAAGGTGTGGCCTGAGGCAAAGACCTTCCTGACACTCAGAGCAACAGAAAAATAGGTAAGCAAAAGGCCCAAAGCAAGGTTTTTCTACTGAGAGTTTCCTTGTCACACTGATATCTGAGTTTTCTGAGATGCTTGCTATTCCCTTCAGCTATCCATTATATGGCAATGTCACAGAGCTTGGAGGTGGTACATATCTTGGACAGAAAACCATGAGCCTGCTCTGAAGAGTGGCCAGAATTCAGGAAGAAAACAGGAACTCCGGAAGATAGTAGGTGTTGCCCGTCCCTAAAGCAACCTGCAGTCCACTCATAAATTGGGCAGGATGAATGTTGGCAAGCTTTCTACTAGACAGGACACATCCATTGATGCATTATCTTTTATAATGTCTACAACCACGGACACAGTGGGATACACAGGCATACAAACAATCGCCTTGTCAAATGACTTACTATAAACAGTCCACTCCAAAACAAACAAACCGCCTTTCTTACCTATTCTCAGAACATGAGACTAAACCACAAAATCACAACCACACCCACAACGACACCTCCTTTATTCAAGTAGGTCTGTGACTAATTGGAATGTACTCTGACTGATGGGCCATACTATGTTTCCTTGAAATGGCCTGTCCTTCTCAGATCGGGTATCCTTGGCCAACACTGTGAAGTTTTCAGGAGCCAGTGGTGAGCCACTACCTGCTTTCTCAGGAAATTCCCCTTTTCAGAGCTCTCCTGGCATTTGGCAATCCTCACATCAGTAGGTACGAAGGAAGACTTACTCTGTCCTTGGTTATTCCAAACAACTGAGCCCACTGGGAAAGAAACTGGGACTGACTCTTGGTGCCTGGCTTCCTGGATCTTAAGTTCAGAGAAATCCGTCATCAAGGAAGAGGGGTAGGTCACTTCATTCAGGAACTGAATGAGGTTACTGCCGTGGCAACCACTTTGTCCTAACAATTGCTTTCAAGGGTCCCATGAGATGGAGGCTGCCCCTACTTCCTGTGACACTTTCACAAGTTAGATTGGTATATCAACCATTGGCACCTGGGAACAGCTCTCCACACAGGCCTGGTTTGGTCCATCTTCTCTACATTAAGAAGAGAGAAGCTGATTCAGACACAACCCTTCATCCTGACCAGGTTGTTTGCCATGGAGGATGACTTTTGGTCTCTTAGGTCCTCCATAGCTGCTTACAACTTCTCCAGGAATCATTTCTGCATGGACCTTTGAGTTTCTCAGCATGTGGAAGATCCCCTATATTCCTGTATTGTAAGACCAACTCTATCCCTGCTCTTCTGTAAAGTTAAATTGACTGAACAGTGTATGGTTAGGTTAACTAACAGGTTCGATTTGGATTAGGAATCTTTCTGCGCGATGAATAATGGTATTAGGAAACTGCGATATTTACAAGAATATATAGGTGAAATATAAGTATGAAAACAGAAATCTAGCTAAGATATGAAGCCCAAAAGGGCATTGGGCCCTTGATTGGGATACGTAGCTTTGAATTATGTTCTGCACTGATGTGTCAGGTAAATCGATATACAATGGCTTAGGTCCTTGTACCATGGATGATTAAATGTAGAAGAGAACTTCCAGTCAAAAGGATAGTCGGTAGGATTCGGAAGATTCTCAGTAGGTTTAGAAAGAAGAGTGAGTATAGGATTTGGACCAAATGTTGTTTAGCAATAGGGTTTCCGGTAGACAGTGAATGTTAATGTCAGCACAAGTGAAGAGACTGTCACAATGATGAACTGGGGAAAATAGTTAGGAAAGCTGATATCAATAGAGACATTACGAAATCAGGCAAAGTATAAAATGAGTGATAGGATTAGATATTTTCAACAGGGTTGAGTTTGAATATATAATCTAAGAAAGAAACAAATATGTAGTGACCAATAGGATTGACATTTGACAGCATTAGGCAACCTGGACATGGATGTTTAGTACTCCATGCTCACTTTTCATTTAGTCTTTGCTACAATCTTAAGTGTGACCTTTGCTTTTTTTGGCCAGAATATTACTGTGATAAAACGTACATGTAGATCAGGTGACATGACTCTTTCTTCCACCATTTCTAGCAGCAACATTTTCAAGACGTATAAATTAGTAATGGGGGTAAAAAGAGGTGTACCCTTTGTCTGTGCATATAGAGATACTGCATGAATAGACCATACTGTGAATAAATAATATATCTGGTTCTGACTTTAAATAATGGATTGAAATTATATCTGAAAAAATACAGGAAATCTTATATTGACATACAAACATTCATTCCAAGCAGTTATATATCTAATGGCCACATTAAGGTTATGGTTTATCATGAAGGGTGTGTGAGTTTTGCTTCAAAAGTGATTATGGAAATCGAAAATAATGTGTTTGGAAAGAAGTCTCATGAAAAGACCAGTCAAGAAACCTGGAGAAATACATGTTTCATGAAGCAGGAAGTGATTGTGAAACAAATGCGTATAAATTTGTGAACTTGTGGATGAAGTATATATTTCCTATGATTTGTAAAAACTGAAGAAATAGTAATGTACCAGTGTTGAATGAAAATAAACGTCAAAATACACATCATGTCCCATATGAATCTACTTGATTGATGTTAATCTGGGTCAGTTACTGTACAAATATTAGGATTTGTAAGCACCATTTACTGAAGTTAGTTTTCAGAACTATGAAACAAATGTGTATTTCAGGTGGATGAATATTTCTGAGAATAATTTTGTGAAAAGTTTATTATAAATCCACATTTTTGAACATGGATGAACTTAGGGAGTGTATTTAAGAAACATATATTTCATATTTTAAAAATCAGGACAGTGTGTATATATATATATATATATATATATATATATATATTCATAATTATATATATGTGTATATACATATATATGTGTCTATATATACACACACACACACACACACACAAAACACACACACAGACATTTAAATGTAGTTATATATATGCCAATCGAAGTTCATCATAAAATATATAGCATCCACAGATGCAAAAATATTTATTTTACTGAACAAGGATTTATGTATAATGTTGTTCTACTAGAAAGCTCACCCATAGTTTGAATTTTCAGTTCCAACAGCGTTTAGAGGAGTGATCTCTTCTCACAAGTTGTATCTGCCAAGTCAGTCACCTCACAAAAATGAACGTGTGATACCAGGTAGAATTCTATATAAGCATATAAAAATAAATGTGCTGAATAGGCTACAGAGAAAGGGAGAGGAATTTACATATTTGTTAACTTTAACAACACATGGAAAACTATTTCAATTAAAAATTGACTAGATTTATAACACCTACCCTTTATCATGCAAATGGCAAGTCCAACTATACCCCATGCCTCCTCTAAACTGCTTGTATTTCTATTATGTTTGGGTTGTTTTTCTCCATCATGTTTGGATTAGTAGACAGAGTATAGTAGGGTATGGGTTATTGTCAGGGATTCAGTATATTCAATGGAATATAGGAAAATGAATCCAACGTGTATAAAATATATGCTACACAATTATCTTCCCACTCTCATCCAGAACAATGCCTTTACATTACCTTCACCCCAAGTAAGACACAATTAGAGTAGAAGAGTTTGAAAATCCGTGAATGCATATCTGGGGTGGAAACAGTACTAAGAAACAAATAAGTATTTCAGGTGGATGAATATTTCTGAGAATAATCTTGTGAAAAGTTGATTATAAATCCACAACATAAATATGAATGAATTTAGGAAGTGTGTAATAAGACACATATTTCATGTTTTGAAAAATCTTGAGAGTGTATCTATATATATATATATATATATATATATATATATATATATATATATATATATACATATTTATATACACAAACAGAGAGAGACATTAAAAATTGCAATATATATGCCAAACGAAATTCACCATGAAATGTATATCATCCACAGATCCAAATATATTCATTTTACTGAACATTGATTTATGTATAATGTTGTTCAACTAGGAAGCTCACTCACATTTGAATTAAATGTTCAAGCAGCATTTAGGAGGAGTGATCTCTTCTTCCAATTTGTATCTGCCAAATCAGCCACCTCACAAGAATGTACGTGTGGTACCAGGTAGGATTCTATATGTGCATATAAAAATACGTGTGCTGAATAGGCTACAGAGAAAGGGGGACAGGAATTCATTATTTGTTAACTTTAAAAACGCATGGAGAACTATTTCAACAAATAATTGACTAGATTTATAACTGCTACACTATACCATGCAAAAGGCAACTCCAACTATAAAACATACCTCCTCTAAACTGCCTGCATTTCTATTCTGTTTGTGTTATTTTTCTCCATCATATTAGGATTAGTAGTCAGTGTCTAATAGGGTATATGTTAGTTTCAGGGATTCAGCATTTCTAATGGAAAATAGGAAATTGAATCCAATGTGTATGCAAATATGTGCTACACAACATTCTTCCCACTTTCATCCAGAACAATGCCTTGACATTACACTCTCCTCAAGTAAGACACAATTAGAGGATAAGAGTTAGAAAATCTGTGAATATATATCTGGAATGGAGAATACTCAGGAGTTTACAACTTTGGAGGTGGTAGAGAAGATTCTAAAAGTAAGGGAAAGGGTAAACATTCCACAAACATGCAGCTCTGCTGGCCTACATACTTTTTGAGAAACTGCTTCTAAGGGTGGGCACTTGAAATATTTGATGTTCTGAGGAGATTTAGTTCATTTGTAGAGAGACCATCAAAGCTGGGTCTGCATCTATGTTACTTGGAGGACATGGTTTCTTATTATCCAATGAACATGAGGCAGCGGTGCTGAATTCTCTCTTTGTAGGTAAACTATGGACACTGGGGTCTAAGTGTCTTTCAGTGTGGACTGTGAAGCCAATTGGTCATCCTCCACTTTTCGTGGTGTTTCTCGCTGCTCCACTGGGAGTTTGGTATTTGCTTCAAGAAATACAAGGAGTTAAAATGGGACAGAGTGGTGGAGGGAGTTCTTTAAGGTGTGGTGAGTCAGGGTCTTCAGGAGAATGCACCAACCAAGGTTCTATCCCACGTAGATTGCCCCCTTGAGAATAGCAATATGATTCTGAACATTGCAGTGAATCCTCTCCATATAACAAGATGCCTTTACATATATGGGTCTGCTGGCTGCACCATGTCAGTCACAAGCCATTTGGAAGCCAATGGCTGATCCACATGGCCACAACACAGATGTTTTATCACACAATTGCATACCACTGCTCTAGGCCAACTACTCACCAGGCTCCAACTTACTGGCATATCTGTTCTACACCATTTTCATGAAACAAAGTCAATCAAGGCAGTGTCTGGTATACTCAGGATCAGAAACAGGACATCCAAAGTTTTTTCAGTGCCAGCTGAACATGAAAATATCAAAAATTTCATGGTAATTGTCTAGCCATTTTTCACGGATGAAGTTTGCGGCTCTGAGGACTTCAATTAATTCAGGAACCTTTAAATGGTGAAGAAGCTAATTTCAATGAAAGCACTGGAGCACTCTCACAGGCATGGTTTCCCTAAGGGTGGCCAAAATGTCACATGAAGCCAGCCCCATTGAGATCTACAATGTGAAGTCCATGTGTGTTTTAAACTCAAATATGGCTGCCAAGTCTTTAAGAAAAATTGTATGTAATATCCGGGCTGAAATTCCCAGTGTTCTGTGGAAATCCAACCTGGGCCTAGATCTCAGGTTCCAAGGGCGACTCTCATGTGTGGCCTCCTAAAATCCCAACACAATTCATGGCAATACTTCTCTGAGGTCAGTTAAAGAACTCAGTCTCTAAGGGGAATCACACCAGAGTTCAAGCCCAGTGGAACAGTCATCTCTTCCAACCGCCACACAAATGACCACAATTAAAACCAAAACACTCCCACATGGTCCTCATCTTCTTCCATATAGACACTCCTTATAACGTCTGGCTGGAGTTTTCAATGGGGTCCACAGCCCAAGTCAGTGTCCAAATTAAGGTCCTGTTCCCCTCATTTGTCTAACATCAAGGTGGCCTGGACACACTTCCTGTAAAAAAGGAGTGATCAAATAGGCCTGACATTAATACTGCACAGCTTTTTCACTTTGAGGCCTTCTGACTCTGTGGTTTAGATTCTTTATGTGAATTTGAGTCATGAGAAAACACAAGCCCCTCTGCAGAGATTTGAAGAACTCATTTGGCCCAAAGGATTCCTATTCTCCCTTGATGGAATTCAGGATCCTAACAGAGGAAGGTAAAAGAATTCATTCACAATGAGTGAATATTTGCCATTTTGGTTTTGGATGGACACATGGGATCTTTCTTTTGATCCATCAGGTGCTAAGAATCTAAGCCACTGCCTCACACAGGGCCAAGAGGCTGATTCAGACACATCCTTTTCCAAAGCAATTAAGCAAAGAGCCACAGGTGATGCCCATTCATTTCCATTTGAAAACTGTTTTCTTCAGGGTTCACAAAGGTGTGGCCTGAGGCAAAGACCTTCCTGACACCCAGAGCAACAGAAAAATAGGTAAGCAAAAGGCCCAAAGCAGGGTTTTTCTACTGAGAGTTTCCTTGTCACACTGATATCTGAGTTTTCTGAGATGCTTGCTATTCCCTTCAGCTATCCATTATATGGCAATGTCACAGAGCTTGGAGGTGGTACATATCTTGGACAGAAAACCATGAGCCTGCTCTGAAGAGTGGCCAGAATTCAGGAAGAAAACAGGAACTCCGGAAGATAGTAGGTGTTGCCCGTCCCTAAAGCAACCTGCAGTCCACTCATAAATTGGGCAGGATGAATGTTGGCAAGCTTTCTACTAGACAGGACACATCCATTGATGCATTATCTTTTATAATGTCTACAACCACGGACACAGTGGGATTCACAGGCATACAAACAATCGCCTTGTCAAATGACTTACTATAAACAGTCCACTCCAAAACAAACAAACCGCCTTTCTTACCTATTCTCAGAACATGAGACTAAACCACAAAATCACAACCACACCCACAACGACACCTCCTTTATTCAAGTAGGTCTGTGACTAATTGGAATGTACTCTGACTGATGGGCCATACTATGTTTCCTTGAGATGGCCTGTCCTTCTCAGATCGGGTATCCTTGGCCAACACTGTGAAGTTTTCAGGAGCCAGTGGTGAGCCACTACCTGCTTTCTCAGGAAATTCCCCTTTTCAGAGCTCTCCTGGCATTTGGCAATCCTCACATCAGTAGGTACGAAGGAAGACTTACTCTGTCCTTGGTTATTCCAAACAACTGAGCCCACTGGGAAAGAAACTGGGACTGACTCTGGGTGCCTGGCTTCCTGGATCTTAAGTTCAGAGAAATCCGTCATCAAGGAAGAGGGGTAGGTCACTTCATTCAGGATCTGAATGAGGTTACTGCCGTGGCAACCACTTTGTCCTAACAATTGCTTTCAAGGGTCCCATGAGATGGAGGCTGCCCCTACTTCCTGTGACACTGTCACAAGTTAGATTGGTATATCAACCATTGGCACCTGGGAACAGCTCTCCACACAGGCCTGGTTTGGTCCATCTTCTCTACATTAAGAAGAGAGAAGCTGATTCAGACACAACCCTTCATCCTGACCAGGTTGTTTGCCATGGAGGATGACTTTTGGTCTCTTAGGTCCTCCATAGCTGCTTACAACTTCTCCAGGAATCATTTCTGCATGGACCTTTGAGTTTCTCAGCATGTGGAAGATCCCCTATATTCCTGTATTGTAAGACCAACTCTATCCCTGCTCTTCTGTAAAGTTAAATTGACTGAACAGTGTATGGTTAGGTTAACTAACAGGTTCGATTTGGATTAGGAATCTTTCTGCGCGATGAATAATGGTATTAGGAAACTGCGATATTTACAAGAATATATAGGTGAAATATAAGTATGAAAACAGAAATCTAGCTAAGATATGAAGCCCAAAAGGGCATTGGGCCCTTGATTGGGATACGTAGCTTTGAATTATGTTCTGCACTGATGTGTCAGGTAAATCGATATACAATGGCTTAGGTCCTTGTACCATGGATGATTAAATGTAGAAGAGAACTTCCAGTCAAAAGGGATAGTCGGTAGGATTCGGAAGATTCTCAGTAGGTTTAGAAAGAAGAGTGAGTATAGGATTTGGACCAAATGTTGTTTAGCAATAGGGTTTCCGGTAGACAGTGAATGTTAATGTCAGCACAAGTGAAGAGACTGTCACAATGATGAACTGGGGAAAATAGTTAGGAAAGCTGATATCAATAGAGACATTACGAAATCAGGCAAAGTATAAAATGAGTGATAGGATTAGATATTTTCAACAGGGTTGAGTTTGAATATATAATCTAAGAAAGAAACAAATATGTAGTGACCAATAGGATTGACATTTGACAGCATTAGGCAACCTGGACATGAATGTTTAGTAATCCATGCTCACTTTTCATTTAGTCTTTGCTACAATCTTAAGTGTGACCTTTGCTTTTTTTGGCCAGAATATTACTGTGATAAAACGTACATGTAGATCAGGTGACATGACTCTTTCTTCCACCATTTCTAGCAGCAACATTTTCAAGACGTATAAATTAGTAATGGGGGTAAAAAGAGGTGTACCCTTTGTCTGTGCATATAGAGATACTGCATGAATAGACCATACTGTGAATAAATAATATATCTGGTTCTGACTTTAAATAATGGATTGAAATTATATCTGAAAAAATACAGGAAATCTTATATTGACATACAAACATTCATTCCAACCAGTGAAATATCTAATGGCCACATTAAGTTTATGGTTTATCATGAAGGGTGTGTGAGTTTTGCTTCAAAAGTGATTATGTAAATCGAAAATAATGTGTTTGGAAAGAAGTCTCATGAAAAGACCAGTCAAAAAACCTGGAGGAATACATGTTTTATGAAGCAGGAAGTGATTGTGAAACAAATGCGTATAAATTCGTGAACTTGTGGATGAAATATATATTTCCTATGATTTGTAAAAACTGAAGCAATAGTAATGTACCAGTGTTGAATGAAAATAAACGTCAGAATACACATCATGTCCCATACGAATCTACTTGATTGATGTTAATCTGGGTCAGCTAATGTACAAATATTAGGATTTGTAAGCACCATTTACTGAAGTTAGTTTTCAGAACTATGAAACAAATGTGTATTTCAGGTGGATGAATATTTCTGAGAATAATTTTGTGAAAAGTTTATTATAAATCCACATTTTTGAACATGAATGAACTTAGGGAGTGTATTTAAGATACATATATTTCATATTTTAAAAATCAAGTCAGTGTATATATATATATATATATATATATTCATAATTATATATATATGTGTATATATATACACATATTATTATATATATATGTATATATATATATACACTCACACACACACACACACACACAAAACACACACACACAGACATTAAAATGTAGGAATATATATGCCAATCGAAGTTCATCATAAAATATATAGCATCCACAGATGCAAAAATATTTATTTTACTGAACAAGGATTTATGTATAATGTTGTTCTACTAGAAAGCTCACCCATAGTTTGAATTTTCAGTTCCAACATCGTTTAGAGGAGTGATCTCTTCTCACACTTTGTATCTGCCAAGTCAGTCACCTCACAAAAATGAACGCGTGATACCAGGTATTCTATATAAGCATATAAAAATTCATGTGCTGAATAGGCTACAGAGAAAGGCAGAGAGGAATTTACATATTTGTTAACTTTAACAACACATGGAGAACTATTTCAATTAAAAATTGACTAGATTTATAACACCTACCATTTATCATGCAAATGGCAAGTCCAACTATACCCCATGCCTCCTCTGAACTGCTTGTATTTCTATTCTGTTTGGGTTGTTTTTCTCCATCATATTTGGATTAGTAGACAAAGTATAGTAGGGTACACGTTATTGTCAGAGATTCAGTATTTTCAATGGAATATAGGAAAATGAATCCAACGTGTATAAAATATATGCTACACAATTATCTTCCCACTCTCATCCAGAACAATGCCTTTACATTACCTTCACCCCAAGTAAGACACAATTAGAGTAGAAGAGTTTGAAAATCCGTGAATGCATATCTGGTGTGGAAACAGTACAAAGAAACAAATACGTATTTCAGGTGGATGAATATTTCTGAGAATAATCTTGTGAAAAGTTGATTATAAATCCACAACATAAATATGAATGAATTTAGGAAGTGTGTAATAAGACACATATTTCATGTTTTGAAAAATCTTGAGCGTGTATATATATATATATATATATATATATATATATATATATATATATATATATATATACAGACAAAGAGAGAGACATTAAAAATTGCAATATATATGCCAAACGAAATTCACCATGAA
Organism: Callospermophilus lateralis; assembly: GCF_048772815.1. NCBI lineage: Eukaryota > Metazoa > Chordata > Mammalia > Rodentia > Sciuridae > Callospermophilus > Callospermophilus lateralis. The sequence goes on from NW_027512950.1 coordinate 42,796, forward strand.
ATGTATATCATTCACAGATCCAAATATATTCATTTTACTGAACATGGATTTATGTATAATGTTGTTCAACTAGGAAGCTCACTCACATTTGAATTATCAGTTCAAGCAGCGTTTAGGAGGAGTGATCTCTTCTTCCAATTTGTATCTGCCACGTCAGCCACCTCACAAGAATGTACGTGTGGTACCAGGTAGGATTCTATATGTGCATATAAAAATACGTGTGCTGAATAGGCTACAGAGAAAGGGGGACAGGAATTCACTTATTTGTTAACTTAAAAAACGCATGGAGAACTATTTCAACAAATAATTGACTAGATTTATAACTGCTACACTATACCATGCAAAAGGCAACTCCAACTATAAAACATACCTCCTCTAAACTGCTTGTATTTCTATTCTGTTTGTGTTATTTTTCTCCATCATATTAGGATTAGTAGTCAGAGTCTAATAGGGTATATGTTAGTTTCAGGGATTCAGCATTTCTAATGGAAAATAGGAAATTGAATCCAATGTGTATGCAAATATGTGCTACACAAAAATCTTTCCACTTTCATCCAGAACAATGCCTTGACATTACATTCTTCTCAAGTAAGACACAATTAGAGGATAAGAGCTAGAAAATCTGTGAATATATCTGGAATGGAGAATTCTCAGGAGTTTACAACTTTGGAGGTGGTAGAGAAGATTCTAAAAGTAAGGGACAGGGTAAACATTCCACAAACATGCAGCTCTGCTGGCCTAAATGCTTTTTGAGAAACAGCCTCTAAGGGTGGGCACTTGAAATATTTGATGTTCTGAGGAGATTTAGTTCATTTGTAGAGAGACCATCAAAGCTGGGTCTGCATCTATGTTACTTGGAGGACATGGTTTCTTATTATCCAATGAACATGAGGCAGCGGTGCTGAATTCTCTCTTTGTAGGTAAACTATGGACACTGGGGTCTAAGTGTCTTTCAGTGTGGACTGTGAAGCCAATTGGTCATCCTCCACTTTTCGTGGTGTTTCTCGCTGCTCCACTGGCAGTTTGGTATTTACTTCAAAAAATACAAGGAGTTAAAATGGGACAGAGTGGTGGAGGGAGTTCTTTAAGGTATGGTGAGTCAGGGTCTTCAGGAGAATGCACCAACCCAGGTTCTATCCCACGTAGATTGCCCCCTTGAGAATAGCAATATGATTCTGAACATTGCAGTGAATCCTCTCCATATAACAAGATGCCTTTACATATATGGGTCTGCTGGCTGCACCATGTCAGTCACAAGCCATTTGGAAGCCAATGGCTGATCCACATGGATGCAACACAGATGTTTTATCAGACAATTGCATACCACTGCTCTAGGCCAACTACTCACCAGGCTCCAACTTACTGGCATATCTGTTCTACACCATTTTCATGAAACAAAGTCAATCAAGGCAGTGTCTGGTATACTCAGGATCAGAAACAGGACATCCAAAGTTTTTTCAGTGCCAGCTGAACATGAAAATATCAAAAATTTCATGGTAATTGTCTAGCCATTTTTCACGAATGAAGTTTGCGGCTCTGAGGACTTCAATTAATTCAGGAACCATTAAATGGTGAAGAAGCTAATTTCAATGAAAGCACTGGAGCACTCTCACAGGCATGGTTTCCCTAAGGGTGGCCAAAATGTCACATGAAGCCAGGCCCATTGAGATCTACAATGTGAGGTCCATGTGTGTTTTAAACTCAAATATGGCTGCCAAGTCTTTAAGAAAAATTGTATGTAATATCCGGGCTGAAATTCCCAGTGTTCTGTGGAAATCCAACCTGGGCCTAGATCTCAGGTTCCAAGGGCGACTCTCATGTGTGGCCTCCTAAAATCCCAACACAATTCATGGCAATACTTCTCTGAGGTCAGTTAAAGAACTCAGTCTCTAAGGGGAATCACACCAGAGTTCAAGCCCAGTGGAACAGTCATCTCTTCCAACCGCCACACAAATGACCACAATTAAAACCAAAACACTCCCACATGGTCCTCATCTTCTTCCATATAGACACTCCTTATAACGTCTGGCTGGAGTTTTCAATGAGGTCCACAGCCCAAGTCAGTGTCCAAATTAAGGTCCTGTTCCCCTCATTTGTCTAACATCAAGGTGGCCTGGACACACTTCCTGTAAACCAGGAGTGATCAAATAGGCCTGACATTAATACTGCTCAGCTTTTTCAATTTGAGGCCTTCTGACTCTGTGGTTTAGATTCTTTATGTGAATTTGAGTCATGAGAAAACACAAGCCTCTCTGCAGAGATTTGAAGAACTCATTTGGCCCAAAGGATTCCTATTCTCCCTTGATGGAATTCAGGATCCTAACAGAGGAAGGTAAAAGAATTCATTCACAATGAGTGAATATTTGTCATTTTGGTTTTGGATGCACACATGGGACCTTTCTTTTGATCCATCAGGTGCTGAGAATCTAAGCCACAGCCTCACACAGGGCCAAGAGGCTGATTCAGACACATCTTTTTTCAAAGCAATTAAGCAAAGAGCCACAGGTGATGCCCTTCATTTCCTTTTGAAAAAATGTTTTCCTCAGGCTTCCCAAAGGGGTGGCCAGAGGCAAAGACATCCTGAGATTCAGGGCAACAGAACAATAGGTTAGCAAAAGAGCCAAAGCAGGGTTTCTCCACTGAGACTTTTCTGGTCACACTGATATCTGAGTTTTCTGAGATGTTGGCCATTCCCTTCAGATATCCAGTACATGGCCATGTGACAGAGATTGGAGGTGCTACATATCTTGGACACAAACCCAAGAGCCTATTCTTAAGAGTTGTCAGAATTCAGAAAGAAAACAGGGACTTAAAAAGGTAGTAGGTGTTTCCTATCGATATGGAAACCACGCTCCATTCATTAAATGGGCAGGATGAATACTGGAAAGCTTTCTACTAAAGAGGACACATGCATTGATGCATTCTCTTTTATAATGTATACAACCACGGACACAGTGGGATACACAGAAATAGAAACACTCACCATGTTAAACGACTTACTAGAAACAGTTCACTCCAAACCAAAGAAACCTCCTTTTCTACCTATTCTCAGAACAGAGACAAAACCACACACCCACACTCAAAAAGACACCTCCTTCCCCAAAGTAGGGCTGTGATTATCCGGAGTGTCCTCTGACAGGTTTGCCATACTATGTTCCCCGTTAATGGTCTGTCCTGTCTCAGATCTGGTCTCCTTGTCCAACTCTGTGAAGCAGTCAGGAGCCAGGGGTGAGCCACTACATACTTAGTCAGGAAAGGCCCGTGTTCAGATCTTTCCTGGCATTTGGCCATCCTCACATCAGTCAGTACCAAGAAGACTGACTCTGTCCTTGGTGATTCCAAACAAATGAGACCACTTGGACTGGGACTGGGACTGGCTCTGGTGCTTGGTTTCCTTGGTCCCAAGTTCAGAAAGTTCCATCAACAAGGAAGTGAGGTAGGTCACTTCCTTCAAGAACTGAATGAGGTCACTGCCTTGGCAACCACTTTGTCTAACAGTTGCTTCCAAGGGTCCCATGAGATGGAGGCTGCCCCTACTTCCTTTGACACTTTCACAACTTAGAATGGTATATCAACCTTAGGCACCCCGGAACAGCTCTCCACACAAGCCTGGTTTGGTCCATCTTCTCTACATTAAGAAGAGAGAGGCTGATTCAGACACAACCCTTCATCCTGACCAGGTTGTTTGCCATGGAAAATGACTTTTTGTCTCTCGGGTCCTTCATTGCTGCCTACATCTTCTCCAGGGATCATTTCTGCATGGACCTTTGAGGTTCTTAACAGGTGGAGCATCCCCTACATTCCTGTATTGTAAGAACAATCTGTCTCTGCTCTTCTGTAAAGTTAGATTGAGTGAACAGTGTATGGTTAGGGTTAATTTCATGTTCGATTTGGGTTAGGAATCATTCTGCTGGATGAATAATGGTATTGGGAACCTGTGATATTTATAAGAATATCGAGGTTAAATATATGTATGAAAACAGAAATTAAAGTAAGATTTGAATCCCAGAAGGGCTTTGGGCAGTTGATTGGGATATTTAGCTTTGAATTGTGCACATATGTCTCAAATAAATGGATATACAATGGCAGAGGAACTTGAACCTTGGATGATTGAATGCTGAAGAGAACATCCAGTCAAAAGGGATTGTCGGTAGGATTAAGAAGATAGTCGTTATGTTTAGCAAGTAGAGTTAGTATAGGATATGTAACAAAAGTTCTTTAGCAATTTTTTTTCGGGCAGTGAGTGAATATAAATGTCAGCACATATGAAGAAATCAGACACAATGATGAAATGGGGAAAATTTGTAGAAAAGCAGATATCAATAGAGACATTAGGAAATCAGGCAAAGTATAAAGTGAGTGATAGGATAAGACATTTTCAACAGGGTTGAGATTGAATATCTAATCTTAGGAAGAAACAAATATGTAGGTCACCAATAGGATTGACATTTGAGAGCATTAGGCAACATGGACATGGATGTTGTTAGTAATCCATGTTCACTTTCCATTTAGACTTTGGTACAATCCTAAGTGGGACCTTTGCATTTTGTTTCCAGAATATTACTGTGATAAAATGTGTATGTAGATCAGATGACATGATTATTTCTTCCACCATTTCCAGGAGCAGTATTTTGAAGACGTATAAATTAGCATTGGGGGTAAAAAGAGGTGTACCCTGTTTCTATCAATATACAGATAATGCATGAATAGACCTTAATTTCAATAAATAATATAACTTGTTCCACTTTAAGTAATGGATTGAATTGATATCTGAAAATATATAAGAAATCTTATATTGATATGCAATCATTCATGACAACCAGTTATACACCTAATGTTAATATTAGGTTACGGTTTATCATGAAGTTTGTGTGAGTTTTGCTTCAAAAGTGATTATGGAAATCGAAAATAATGTGTTTGGAAAGAAGTCTCATGAAAAGGCCAGTCAAGGAACACCGAGGAATTCATGAGTTCTGAAGAAGGAAGTGATTGAAATTGAAAAAAATGACGATAAATTTGCTTACTTGTGGATGAAATATTATAATATGATGTGAATAAACTGAAGAAATAGTAATGTACCAGTGTTGAATAAAAATGAACATCAAAATACACATCATGTCCCACAGGAATCTACTCGCATTGATGTTAAACTGTGTCAGTTACTGTAGAAAAATTAGGATTTCTTTGCACCATTCACCAAAGTTAGTTTTCTTTTTTTTTAATTTTTATTTATGCTTGTTCAAAACATTACATAGTTCTTGATATATCATATTCCACACTGTGTTTCAAGTAGGTAATGAACTCCCATTTTTACCCCGTAAACAGATTGCAGAATCACATCAGTTACACATCCATTGATTTACATATTGCCATACTAGTGTCTGTCGTATTCTGCTGCCTTTCCTAACCTCTACTATCCCCCTCCCCTTACCTCCCATCCCCTCTTCTCTCTCTACCTCTTTACTGTAATTCATTTCTCCCCCTTGTATAATTTTTTCCTTTCCCTCACGTCCTCTTGTATGTAATTTATATAACCCTGAGGGTCTCCTTTTATTTCCATGCAATTTCCCTTCTCTCTCCCTTTTGCTTCCTCCTCTCATCCCTGTTTAATGTTAATTTTCTTCTAATTCTATTCGTCCCTACTCTGTTCTTAGTTACTCTCTTTATATCAATAAAGACATTTGGCATTTGGTTTTACGGATTGGCTAGCTTCACTTAGCATAATCTGCTCTAATGCCATCCATTTCTCTGCAAGTTATATCATTTTGTCATTTTTTAATGCAGAGTAATATTCCATTGTGTATAAATGCCACATTTTTTATCCATTCATCTATGGAAGTGCATCTAGGTTGGTTCCACAGTCTTGCTATTGTAAATTGTGCTGCTATGAACATCAATGTATCAGTGTCCCTGTAGCATTTTTTTTAGGTCTTTAGGGAATAGACTGAGAAGGGGAATACCTGGGTCAAATGGTGGTTCCATTACCAGTTCTACAAGAAATCTCCATACTGCTTTCCAATTTGGCTGCACCAATTTGCAGTCCCACCAGCAATGTACAAGTTTACACTTTTCTCCACATCCTCACCAGCACTTGTTGTTGTTTGAGTTCATAATAAATATCTGGAATGGAAAATGCTCAGGAGTTCACAACCTTGAAGGTGGTAGAGGAGTTTCCAAAAGTAAGGGACAGGGTAAATACCACAAACATGGAGCTGTGTCGGCCTTAAGACTTCTTGAGAAAATGCCTCTGAGGTTGGGCACTTGAAATATATGTTGTTGTCAGGAGCTTTAGCTTCCTTTGTAGTGAGACCATCAAAGCTGAGTCTGCATCTATGTGACCTGAAGAACATGGTTTTTTATTTTCCTATAAACACGAGGCAGCAGTGCTGAATTCTCTCTTTGTAGGCAAACTGGGGCTACTGGGGTCTATGTGTCTCCCCGTGTGGACTGTGAAGCCATTTGATCATCCTTCACATTTCGTCATGTTATTTGATGCTGCACTGAAAGTTTGGTATTTACTTTACGAAATAAAGGAGTTTAACTGCGATACAGTGCTGCAGGGAGTTCTGTCACATGTTGTGGTCAGGATCGGCAGGAGAATGTACCAAGCAGGCTTCTATCACACATAGTTGCCCCCTTGACCATAGCAATATGATTCTGAACATTGCCCTGAAACCTCTCCATTCAACAAGATGCCTTTACATCCAAAGGTCTGCTAGCTGCACATGTCAGTCACAAACCATTTCTAAGCCAATGGCAGATCCACGTGGCCGCACCACAGATGCTTTTTCACACACCTACACTCTACTGCTCTTGGCCCACTACTCAGCAGGCTCCAACTTACTGGCATCTCTTTTCTACACCATTATCATGAAACTCAGTCAAACCAGACACTGTCTTGTATACTCATGATAAGCACCAGGACATCAAATGGATTTCCAGTGCCAGCTGGTCATGGAAATTTCAAAAATTTCATGGTATTTTCTAGCCATTTTTCAAGGATGAAGTTGGAGGTACTGTGGGTTTCAATTCATTCAGGAACCATTAAATGTTGAGGAAGCTCATTTCAATGGAAGCTCTAGAGAACTCTCACAGGCAAGTCCTCCGAAAGAGTGGCCCAATGTCACATAAAGCCAGCCACATTGAGGTCTACAATGTGAGGTCCATGTGTGTTTTGACTCTCAACTATTGCTTCCAAGTTTTTCAGAATATAATCAAGTGATATCCTTGCTGAGATTCCCAGTGCTCTGTGGAAAGCCACCCTGGGCCTAGATCTCAGTTTCCAAGGGTGACTCTCATGTGTGGCCTCCGAAAATCCCAACACAATTCATGGCAATACTTCTCTAAGGTCAGTTCCAGGACTCAGTCTCCAAGGGGAATCCCACAAGAGTTGAAACCCAGGTGGACACAGTCATCTTTTCCAACTGCCACACAAATGACCACAATTGAAACAAAAACACTCCCACATGGCCCTCATGTTTTTCCATATAGACACTCATCATAACCTCTCGCTGGAGGTTTCCATGAGGGGCGCAGACCAAGACACCGTACAAAATAAGCTCCCTTGCCCCTAATTTGCCGAAAGTCAGGGTGGCCTACACACCCTTCCTGTGAACCAGAACTGATCAAACTACATCAAATTAGGGATGTAGTTAATACTGTTCTGCTTTTCCAATTTGAGGCCTACTGACTGTCAGGTATAGATTCTTTATGTGATTTGGAGTCATCAGCAAACCCAAGCACTTCTGCAGGGGTTCAAAGAACTCATTTGAACTAAAGGATCCTGATTCTTACTTGATGAAGGTCAGGAATCTAATAGAGGAAGGCAAGAGACTCATTTGCCATTTCTGTTTTGAGTGCACACATGGAATCTATCTTTTGATGCATCAGGTGCTGAGAATCTAAGCCACAACCTCACACAGAACCAAGAGGCTGATTCAGACACATCCTTTTACAAAGCAATTAAGCAAAGAGCAACAGGTGATGCCCATTCATTTTCATTTGAAAACTGTTTTCTTCAGGCTTCACAAAGGGGTGGCCAGAGGCAAAGACCTTCCTGACATTTAGGGCAACAGAAAAACAGGTAAGCAAAAGACCCAAAGCAGGGTTTCTCCACTGAGACTTTCCTGGTCACACTGATATCTGAGTTTTCTGAGATGCTCCCCATTCACTTTAGCTATCAAGTACATGGTCATGTCACAGAGCTTGGAGGTTGTATATATCTTGGACACAAAACCATGAGCCTATTCTGGAGAGTGGCCAGAATTCAGGAAGAAAACAGGATCTTAGGAAGATAGTAGGTTTTGCCCATCCAGAAGGCAAGCCGCGGTCCATTCATCAATTGGGCAGGATGAATGCCAGGAAGCTTTCTACTAGACAGGACACATCCATTAATTCATTCTCTTTTCTAATGTCTACAACCACAGACACAGTGGGATACACAGACATAGAAACACTCACATGTCAAACGACTTACTAGAAACAGTGCAATCCAAACCAAACAAACCGCATTTTCTACCTATTCTCAGAACATGTGACAAAACCACAAAACCACAACCACTCCCACAAAGGCACCTCCTTCCCCCAAGTAGGTCTGTGAGTATCCAGAGTGTCCTCTGACTGGTGGGCCATACAATGTTCTCCCGAAATGTCCTCTCCTGACTCAGATCTGGTCTCCTTGGCCAACTCTGTGAAGTTGTCAGGAGCCAGCGGTGAGCCACTACCTGCTTTCTCAGAAAAGGTCCCTCTTCAGAGCTCTTCTGGCCTTTGGCTATCCTCACATAGGTAGGTACCAAGAAAGACTGACCCTGTCCTTGGTAAAACCGAACAAGTGAGCCCACTGGGACTGGGACTGGGACTGGCTCTGGGTGCCTGTCTTCATGGATCCCAAGTTCAGAGAATTCCTTCACCAAGGAAGTGACGTAGGTCACTTCCTTCAGGAACTGAATCAGGTTACTGCCTTGGCAACCAATTTGTCCTAACAGTTGCTTCCAAGAGTCCAATGAGTTGGAGGCTGCCCCTACTTCCAGTGAAACTTTCACAATTTTGCATGGTATATCAACCATAGGCACCCAAAAAAAGCTCTCCAGATAGGCGTGGTTTGGTCCATCTTCTATACATTAAGAAAAGAAATGTTGATTCAGACACATCCCTTCATGCTAACCAGGTTGTTTGTCATGGAAGATTACTTTTGCTCTCTGACGTCATTCATAGCTGCCTACATTTAATCCTGGGATCATTTCTTTAATGACCTTGGAGGTTCTCAGCAAGTGGAAGATCCCCTAATTTCTGTATTGAAAGACCAACTCTGTCCCTGCTCTTCAGTAAAGTTAGATTGAGAGAACAGTGTATGGCCAGGGTTAATAACATGTTCCATTTGGGTTAGGAATCATTCTGCGGGATGAATTATGGTATTGGGAACGTGTGATATTTATAAGAATATAAGTGAATTATAAGTATGAAAACAGACATCTAGGTAAAATTTGAAGCCCAGAATTGCATTGGACCCTTAGCTGGGATTCTTAGCTTTGAATTATATTCTGCACAGATGTCTCAGATAAATCGATATACAATGGCATAATTACTTGTACCTTGGTTTATTGAATGTTGAAGAGAACATCCAGTCAAAAAGGGATAATTTGTAGGATTAGTAAGATAGTTGGTAGGTTTTGAAAGAAGAGTGAGTATAGGATTTGGATAAAAAGATCTTTAGCTGTAGGGTTTCGGATAGAGTGAATGTAATTGTCAGCACATGTGGAGAGTCTGTCAAAAGGATGAACTGGGGAAAAAAGTAGGAATGCAGATATCAATTGACATTAGGATATCAGGCAAAGTATAAAGTGAGTGATAGAATTATACATTTTCAACAGGCTTGAGTTTGAATATATAATCTTAGGAAGAAACAAACATGTAGTCACCAATAGGATGAACTTTTGAGAGCATTAGGCAACATGGACATGGATGTTTTCCGTAATCCATGCTCACTTTTCATTTAGGCTTTGGTACAAACATAAGTTTGACCTCTTCTTTCTGTGTGCAGAATACTACTGTGGTAAAATGTATATGTAGATCAGGTGACATGAGTATTTCTTCCACCATTTCTGGGAGCAATATTTTGAAGACGTATAAATTATTTTTGGAGGTAAAAATGGTGTACACTGTGTCTATAATTATAGAAATAATGCATGAATAGACCATACTGTAAATAAATATTATAACTGGTTCTAACTTTAAATAATGGATTGAATTGATATCTGAAAATATACAGAAAATCTTACATTGATATACAATCCTTCATTCCAACCAGTAATATATCTAATGGTTATATCAGCATTATGGTTTTTCATGAAGAATGTGTGAGTTTTGCTTCAAAAGTGATTATGGAAATCGGAAATAATGTGTTTGGAAAGAAGTCTCATGAAAAGACCAGTCAAGAAACCTGGAGGAATACATGTGTTTTGAAGCAGAAAGTGATTGAAAGTGAAACAAATGCCTATATATTTGTGAACTTGTGGATCAAATATATATCCTATGATGTGCATAAACTGAAGAAATAGTAATGTACCACTGTTACATAAAAATGAACGTCAAAATACACATCATGTCCTCTCCCACAGGAATCTACTTGCATTGATGTTAAACTGGGTCAGTTATTGTAGAAATATTAGGATAATGCCGCAGTCTTGCTGGGCACAATCAGGAGCCACTTGCCAAAAGAAACGAACTTTATTTTTAGAACCACACACGCCAAACAAAACAGCCTCTCAGGAAAAACCTTCAGAGCCCCAACTGCCACCACTGGCTTCCCAAAACCTCTCCCTCCCACATGAGCCTCTCTCCGCCTCCCACAATCCTCCTGCTCTTGAGGCCGATTGGCTGGGTCATGTGGGCAAAGTCAAAAAAAGTCCCCCAATGAGCAGTTTTGTGGTCTGAAAGGGCAGGGAAACAGCCCATTGAGCATCACCGCAGAGGAGCCAATCAGCTAGTTGTTGCTGGGGCCGCTGTGAGCCAATCATCAGCCGGCAGCTGGAAGTTTGCTGGCAGCAGGAATTTTGCTGGGGCCCCTTCGGCTGTGGCTCTCAACATCTTCCCCTCTCTGTTTAAACAACACGCATGTGGCTTAGGGACCGTGCCTGCCTTAGGTTGTCCAATAGTACATATGGTCTTTACCCGTTAAGTTGGTACCATTGCAATTGGATCTTACCCATCACTGACTACCCGTCCAGTATAGAGCCACACCTGTGGAGAGGTCTTTGTACCAGCGGGGGTGGGTGAGGTTCTTTGCCTCACCTCTGTTGGCCCCCCCAAATTTTAGCTGGACGATCATGACACGCAGAAGGGAGGAAGATACACCAAGCCAATTGACGGCTCCTTTTGGAAAAATTGTACCACCGATGACATCATCAGCAAATATACCCCAACACTACGACAAGTCGCTGCACCAACAGATAGTTCACAATGCATTTAGGTGAGTTCACATGTGTCCAGGCAAGTTCTGCAAGCAGTACAGGGATGGCTATTTCAGAAGCTGTAGATTGGAATTATCTTTGATTTCACCTGCACTGGGATGAAGATAGGAACTCTGGCAATAATGTCTAAAGAAAAAAATTATGTAACATTCCAGAAGGCACTAAAACCAAAAAAAAAACATATGTAACATTCCAGAAGGCACATCAAAAACCAAAATGGCCCAAAAAGCATTCATTGAGGATGAAGTCTCTCACCTTCCTCTGTAAGGTTCCTGACCTCCATAAAATGAGAATAGGGATTTATTGCGTCAAATGAGTTCTTCAAAACCCTGCAGAGGGTAGCCAATGGGTTATTGGGTTTTTTCATTACTCCAATTCACATCAAGAATCTATACTCCACAGACAGTAGGCCTCAAATTAGAGAAGCAGAGCAGTACTAAAGTCAGGGTTATTTGATCACTCCTGGTTCACAGAATGGGTCTCCAGGCCACCTTGACTTTAGGCAAATGAGAGGAAAAGGAGATTATTTTGGACACTGTCTTGGGCTGTGCCCCTCAAGGAAACGTCAAGCCAGAGGTTATGATGAGCATCTATATGGAAGAAGATGAGGGCCATTTGGGAGTTTTTTGGTTTTCCTTGTGGTCATTTATGTGGCAGTCGGAAGAGATGACTGGGTCCACCAGGGCTTGAACTCTGGTGTGATTCCCCTTAGAGACTGAGTTCTGGAACTTACCTCAGAGAAGTATTGCCATGATTTGTGTTGGGATTTTAGGCGGCCACCCATGAGAGTCGCCCGTTGAAACTGAGATCTAGGCCCGGGGTGGCTTTCCACAGAGCACTGGGAATCTCAGACAGAATATCATATGATATTATTTTGAAATACTTGCCAGACATAGTTGAGAGTCAAAACACACATGGACCTCACATTGTAGACCTCAATTGGCCTGGCTTCATGTGACTATTTGGCCACTCTTTGGAAAGCCTTGCCTGTGAGAGTTCTCCAGAACATTCCTTGAAATGAGCTTCCTCAACATTGAATAATTCCTGAAAGAATTGAAACAAATAATGCCTCCAACTTCATCCTTGTAAAATGGCTAGATAAATACCATGAAATTTTTGAAATTCGCATGATGAGGTGGCACTGGAGAACCTTTGATGTTCTGTTGCTCATCATTAGTGTACCAGACAGTGCCTTGATTGATTGGGTATAATGAAAGTGGTGTAGAACAGAGATGCCGGTTAGATGGAGACTGCGGAGTATTTGGCCCAGAACTGTGGTGTGCAAGTGTGTGATAAAATATTTATGGTGGTGCCATGTGGATCTGCCATTGATTTCCAAATGGCTTTTAGCTGACATGGTGCACCCAGCAGACCCTTATATGCAAAGGCATCTTGTTATATGGAGAGGTTTCAGGGCAATGTTCAGAATCAGGTTGCTATGGTCAAGGGGGCAAGCTATGTGGGATAGAAGCCGGATTGGTGCGTTCTCCTGGAGACTCTGACCCACCACATGTCACAGAACTCCCTCCAACACTATGTCCCCGTTGAACTCCTTGTATTTCTTGAAGCAAATACCAAACTCCCAGTTCAGCACCAAGAAACACCATGAAAATTGAAGGATGACTAAATGGCTTCATCGTCCACACAGTTAGACACTTTGGCCCAGTGGCCTCTGTTTACCTACAAAGAGAAAAATCAGCACTGCTGCCTCAGGTTCATTGGAAAATAAGAAACCATGTTCTCCAGGTCACATAGATTCAGACCCAGCTTTGATGGTTTCACTACAAATGAAGACAAAGCTACTGACAACAACATATATTTCAAGTGCCACACCTCAGAGGCAGTTTCTCCAGAAGTCTTTTTTCCAGCAGACCTCCATGGTTGTGGAGTGTTTACCCAGTTCCTTACTTCTGGAAACTCCTCTACCTGCTCCCAGGTTGAGAACTCCTGAGAATTTTCCATTCCAGATATGTATTCACAGATTTTCTTACTCTTCTCCTCTAATTGTGTCTCACTTGGGGCAAAGGTAATGTCAAGGCATTGTTCTAGGTGAGAGTGGGAAGATTATTGCGTAGCACATATTTGCATACACATTGGATACATTATCCTATTTTCCATTTGAAATACTGAATTCCCGACACTAACCCATACCCTACTAGACTCTGACTACTTATCCTAAAATGATGGAGAAAAAGAAACCTAACAGAATAGAAATACAGGCCTTTTGTAGGAGGCATGGTGTATACTTGGATTTTCCTTCTCCTTTATCAAGGATATGTGTTATGAATCTAGTCAACTTTTCATTGTAAAATTTCTCCATGAGTTTTCAAAGTTAACACATATGTAAATTCCTGTCTCCTTTTCTCTGTAGCCTCTTTAGAACATGTATATTTTTATGCATATATAGACTCCTACCTGGTAACACACGTACATTCTTGTGAGCTCACTGACTTTGGAATATACAAATTATGAGAATAGATAACTTCCCCTAAATACTGATGGAACTGAAAATTCAACCTATGGGTGAGCTTCCTAGTGAACAACATCATACATAAATCCATGTTCAGTAAAATGAATATTTTTAGATATGTGGATGATATATATTTCATGATAAATTTTGATTGGCATATATATTGCTACATTTTATTGTTGTGTGTGTGTGTATATGTATATATATATGTATATATATGTATATATATATGTATATATATGTATATATATATATATATATATATATATATATATATATATATTCACGAGATTTTCCAGATTTTCAAAAATATGAAATAAATGTGTCTTATTATACACTCCCTAAATTCATTCAAGTTCATGTATGTGGATTTAAAATTAACATTTTACATGATTATCATCAGTCTGGCTGGGCACAATTCAGGAGCCAACTGTCAAAAGAAACAAACTTTATTTTTAGAACCACACAAACCAAACAAAACAGCTTCTCAGGAAAAACCCTCAGAGCCCAACTGCCACCACAGTCTTCTCACAAGCCTCTCCCTCAACCACAAGCCTCCTCCTTTTGAGGCCGATTGGCTGGGTCACATGGGCGGAGCCAAAAAAGTCCACCAATGAGCAGCTCCGTTGTCTGAAAGGGCAAGGAAACATCCCATTGAGCATCACCACAGAGGAGCCAATCAGCTAGATGTTGCTGGGGCCTCTGTGAGCCAATCATCCACTGGCAGTCTGAATGGGTGGGGAAACAGCTCAATGAGCATCTGCAGTGAGCATCACCACAGAGGAGCCAATGAGCTAGATGTTGCTGGGGCCGCTGTGAGCCAATCATCAGCCGGCAGCTGGAAGTTTGCTGGCAGTTGGAGGTTTCCTGGGGCCCCTTTGGCTGTGGCTCTCAACATCTCCCCCTCTCTGTTTAAACAACAAGCATGTGGCTTAGGGACCATGCCTGCCTTTGGTTGTTCAAAACTACATATGGTCCTTACTGGAGAACCTTGGCTGTGGCTATCAACAGGATTTGTATGTACCATTCACTGAAGTTAGTTTTCAGTACTAGGAAACAAATATGTATTTCAGGTGGATAAATATTTCTGCGAAAAATCTTGTGAAAAGTTGATTTTAAATCCACATACTTGAACATAAATGAATTTAGGGAGTGTAAATAAGATACATATATTTCATATTTTGAAAAATCTGGAGAGTGTGTGGGTGTGTGTGTGTATACACACACACACACACACACAGATATTAAAATGTAGCAACATATATGCAAATCGAAATTCACCATGAAATATACATCAATCACAGATCCAAAAATATTCAATTTTCTTAACAGGGATTTATGTATAATGTTGTTCTACTAGGAAGCTCACCCATTATTTGAATTTTCAGTTCCAACAGCGTTTAGGAGGAGTGATGTCTTCTCACAAATTGTATCTCCCAAGTCAGTCACCTCACAAGAATGTAGGTGTGACACCAGGTAGGATTTGATATGTGCATATAAAAATACATTGCTGAATAGGCTACAGACAAAGGGAGACAGGAATTCACATATTTGTTAACTTTAAAAACACATGGAGATCTATTTCAATTAAAAATAGACTGGATTTTTAACACCTAACATTTATCATGAAAAAGGCAAGAACAACTATACACCATGCCTCGTCTGAACTGCTTGTATTTCAATTCTGTTTGTGTTACTTTTCTGCATCATATTAGAATTAGTAGTCAGAGTCTAGTAGGGTATGGGTTCGTGTCAGGGATTCAGTATTTCGAATGGAAAATTGGAAAATGAATCCAATGTGTATGCAAATATGTGCTACACACAAAAAATTCCCACTCTCATTCAGAACAATGGCCTGAAATAACCACGCCCCATGTAAGAAACAATTAGAGGAGAAGAGTTAGAAAATCTGTGAATACATACGTAGAATGGAAAATGCTCAGTAGTTCACAACCTTTGAGGTGGAAAAGACGTTTCCAAACCTTAGGGACAGGGTAAAACTCCACAAACATGGAACTCTGCTGGCCTAAACACTTCTGGAGATACTGACAATGAGGTTGGGTACTTGAAATATATGTTGTTGTCAGAACCTTTAGCTTCCTTTGTAGTGAGACCATCAAACTTGGGTCTGCATTTTTGTGACCTGGAGGACATGAATTCTTATTGTCCAATGAACATGAGGCAGCAGTGCTGAATTCACTCTTTGTAGCTAAACTGTGGCCACTGGGGGATAAGTGTCTCCCCGTCTGGAATTTGAAATCATTTGGTCATGCTCCACTTTTCGTGGTGTTTCTTGCTGCTGCAGTGGGTGTTTTGTATTTGGTTCATGACATACAAAGAGTTAAACTGGGACACAATGCTGGAGGGAGTCCTGTAACGTATGGTGTGTTAAGGTCTGCAGGAGAATGCACCAACCAGGCTTCTATCCCCCATTGCTTGCCCCCTTTACCATAGGAACTTGATTCTGAATATTGCCCTGAAAACTCTCCATGTAACATGATGCCTTTACATACAAAGTTCTGCTAGCTGCACCATGTCAGTCACAAGCCATTTGAAAGCCAATGTAAGATCCACATGACCCCACCACAGATGTATTGTCACACACCTGCACACAACTGCTCTAGGCCCACTACTCAGCAGGCTCCAACTTACTGGCATCTCTGTTCTACACCATTTTCATGAAACGCAGTCAATGAAGGCATTTTCTGGTACACTCATGATCAGCAACAGGACATCCAAAGGTTCTCCAGTGCCACCTGGTCATGGGAATTTCAAAATTTGGTGGTAGTTATCTAGCCATTTTTGAAGGATGAAGTTGGAGGCACTGTGGGTTTAAATTCATTCAGGAGCCATTAAATATTGAGTAAGCTCATTTCGATGAAAGCTCTGGAGAACTCTCACAGGAAAGGCTTCCCAAAGAGTGGCCCAAGGTCACATGAAGCCAGGCCCATTGAGGTCTACAATGTGAGGTCCATGTGTGTTTTGACTCTCAACTATGGCTGTCAAGTCTTTCAAAATAAAATCATGTGATATCCTTGCTGAGATTCTCAGTGCTCTGTGGAAAGGAACCCTGGGCTTAGATCTCAGTTTCCAAGGGTGACTCTCATGCATGGCCTGCTAAAATCCCAACACAATTCATGGCAATACTTCTCTGAGGTCAGTTCCAGAACTCAGTCTCTAAGGTAAATCACACCTGAGTTCAATCCCAGGTGGACCCAGTCATCTCTTCCAAACGCCACACAAATGACCACAATTAAAACCAAAACACTCCCACATGGCCCTCATCTTCTTCCATATAGACACACATCATAACCACTGGCTGGTGGTTTTCATGAGTTGCGCAGCCTAAGACAGTATCCAAAATAAGCTCCCTTGCCCCTCATTTGCCTAAAGTCATGGTGGCCTGGACACCCTTCCGGTGAACCATGAGTGATCAAAAAGGCTTGCTGTTAATACTGCTTCGATTTTCCAATTTTAGGCCTACTGACTCTTCGGTTTAGATTCTTAATGTTAAATGGAGTCATGAGAAAAACCAAGCACCTCTGGGCTAGCCTCTTCAGGGCTTTGAAAAACTCATTTGACCAAAAAGATCTTGATTCTCACTTGATGGAGGTCAGGATCCTTAGAAGAATTCGAGAGACTTCATCCACAATGACTGCTCTTTTGGCCATTTTGGTTTTGGATACACAAGAGATCTTTCTTTAGATCCCTCAGGTTCTGAGAATCTAGGCCACAGCCTCACAGGGGGCCAAGAGCCTGAATCAGACACATCCCATTCCAAAGCAATTAAGCAAAGAGCCACAGGTGATGCCCATTTATTTCCATTTGAAAACTGTTTTCTTCATGCTTCACAAAGGGGTGGCCTGAGGCAAAGATGTTCCTGACATTCAGTGCAACAGAACAATAGGTAAGCAAAATTCCCAAAGCAGGGTTTCTCCACTGAGACTTTCCTGGTCACACTGATATCTGAGTTTTCTGAGATGCTCACCATTCCCTTCAGCTATGTAGTACATGGCCATGTCACAGAGCTTGGAGGTGGTACATATTTTGGACACAAAACCATCAGTCTATTCTGGAGAGTGCCCACAATTCAGGAAGAAAACAGGAACTTAGGAAGATAGTAGGTGTTGCCCATCTATAAGACAAGCCACAGTCCATTCATAAATCGGGCAGGATGAATGCTGAGAAGATTTCAACTAGACAGGACTCATCCATTGATGCATTTTCTTTTCTAATGTCTACAACCAGGGGCACAGTGGGATACACTGATATCCAAACACATGCCTTGTCAAATGACTTACTACAAACAGGTCCCGCCAAAACAAACAAACCGCCATTCCTACCTATTCTCAGAACATGAGACAAATTCACAAATCCCCACCCACACCCACAAAGACACCTCCTTCCCCCAAGTAGGTCTGTGACTATCTGGAGTTTCCACTGACTCGTGGGCCATAGTATGTTCCAAATAAATGGCCTTCCTGTCTCAGACCTGCTTTCCTTGTGCAACTCTGTGAATTTGTCAGGAGCCAGCAGTGTGCCACTACCTGCTTTCTCAGGAAAAACCCTCTTCAGAGCTTTCCTGCGTTTTGGACATCCTCACATCAGTAGGTACCAAAAATGAATGTCTGTGTCCTTGGTAAATCCAAACAAGGAGACCACTGGGACTGGGACTGGACTGGCTATGGGTTCCTGTCTTCCTGGATCCCAAGTTCAGAGAGTTCCAACACCAAAGAAGTGATGTGAGGTCACTTCCTTCAGGAACTGAATCAGATCACTGCCTTGGCAACCTCTTTGTCCTAACAGTTGCTTCCAAGGCTACCATGAGAAAGAGGCTGCCCCTACTTCCTGTGACACTTTCACAAGTTAGAATGCTATATCAACCATAGGCACCCGGGAGCAGCTCTCCACACAGGCCTGGTTTGGTCCATCTTCTCTACATTAAAAAGAGAAAGGCTGATTCAGAAACAACCCTTCATTCTGACCATGTTGTTTGCCAGGGAAGATGACTTTTGCTCTCTCAGGTCCTTCATAGCTGCCTACATCTTCTCCAGTGATCATTTCTGCATGGAATTTTGTGGTTCTCAGCAGGTGGAAGATCCCCTACATTCCTATATTGTAAGACCAACTTTGTCCCTGCTCCTCTGTAAAGTTAGATTGAGGGAACAGTGTATGGTTAGGGTTAATAACATGTTCGATTTGGGTTAGAAATTATTCTGCTGGATGAATAATTGTACAAGAATAATGAGGTGAAATGTATGTAGGAAAACAGAAATCTAAGTAAAATTTGAAGCCCAGAAGGGGATTGGGCTTCAAGGGATTGTGATACTTAGCATTGCGATCAAGGGATTGTGATACTTAGCATTGAATTATGTTCTGCAGAGATGTCTCAGAGAGATCGATATACAATGGCATAAGACCCTGTACCTTGGATTATTGAATGTAGAAGAGAACATCCAGTCAGAAAGCGTTAATAGGTAGGATTAGGAAGATAGTCAGTAGGTTTAGGAGGAAGAGTGATTATAGGATTTGGAACAAAAGTTTCTTAGCAATAGGGTTTCGATTAGAGTGTGAATGGAAATGTCAGCACATGTGAAGAGTCAGTCACAATGATGAACTGGGGAAAATATGTAGGAAAGCAATCAATAGAGACATTATGAAATCAGGAAAAGTATAAAGTGAGAGAAAGGATTAGATGTTTTCAACAGGGTTGAATTTGAATATATAATCTTAGGAAGAAACAAATATATTGTCACAAATAGGATTGATTTTTGAGAGCATTAGGCAACTTGGACATGGATGTTTTTAGTAATCCATATTCACTTTACATTTAGGCTTTGGTACAAACATAAGTGTGACCTTTTCTTTTTGTTTCCAAATATTACTGTGATAAAATGTATATGTAGATAAGGTGACATGAGTATTTCTTCCATCATTTCTGAGACCAATAATTTGAAGACGTATAAATTAGTATTGGGTTTACAAAGAGGTGTACTCTGTGTCTATGAATATAAAGAAAAAGCATGAATAGACTGTACAGTGAATAAATAATATAACTGGTTTCACTTTAAATCATGGATTGAATTGATATCTGAAAATATATAAGAAATATTATATTGATACAAAATCATTCATTCCAACCAGTTATACATCTAATGGTAATATTGCGGTTATGGATTATCATGAAGGGTGTGTGAGTTTTGCTTCAAAAGTGATTATGGAAATCGAAAATAATGTATTTGGAAAGAAGTCTCATGAGAAGACCAGTCAAGAAACATGGAGGAATACATGTGTTTCGAAGCAGAAAATGATTGAAAGTGAAACAAATGCCTATAATTTTGTAACTTGTGGATGAAATATATATCTTATAATGTGCATAAACTGAAGAAATAGTAAAATACCAGTGGTGAATAAGAATGAACATAAAAATACACATCATGTCCCATAGGAATCTACTTGCATTAATGAGAAACTGGGTCAATTATTGTAGAAATATTAGGATTTGTATTCATGCTTCACTGAAGTTAATTTTCAGTAATAGGAAACAAATAGTATTTCAGGTGGTTGAATATTTCCGAGAATAATCTTGTGAAATGTTGACTATAAATCCTCATACATGAACTAGAATGAAATTAAGGAGTGTATAATAAGACACATATATTTAATATTTTAAAACATCTGGAGTGTGTATACACACACACACACACACACACACACACACACATTAAAAAGTAGTAGTATATATGCCAATCGAAATTCATCATGAAATATATATCATCCACAGATCGAAAAATATTCATTTTCCTGAACATGGAATTATGTATAATATTGTTCAACTAGGAAGCTCACACAGAGGATGAATTTTCAGATCCCACAGTGTTTAGGAGGAGTGATCACTTCTCACAATTTGTATCTGCCAAGTCAGACACCTGACAAGAATGTACGTGTGATACCAGGTAGGATTCTATATATGCATATAAAAATAGATGTGCTGAATAGGCTACATAGAATGGGAGAGAGGAATTCACATATTTGTTAACTTTAAAAACACATGGAGAACTATATCAATTACAAATTGACTAGATTTATAACACCAACACTTTGTCACGCAAAAGCCGTGTCCAACTATACACTATGCCTCCTCTGATATGCTTGTATTTCTATTCTGTTTGAGTTATTTTTCTCCATCATATTAGGATTAGTAGTCAGAGTATAGTAGGTTATGGGTTAGTGTCAGGGATTCAGTATTTCAAGTAGAAAATAGGAAAATGAATCTAATAAGCATGAAAATATGTGCTACAAAAAATATTCCCACTCTCATCCAGAAGAATGCCTTGAAATTATCTTCGCCCATAGTATGACACAATTAGAGGAGAAGAGTTAGAAAATATGTGAATACATATCTGGACTGGAAAATGCTCAGCATTACACAACTATGGAGGTGGTAGAACAGTTTCCAAAAGTAAAGGACAGTGTAAACCCTCCACAAACATGGAGCTATGCTGGCCTAAAGACTTCTTGAGAAACTGCCTCTGAGTTTGGGTAGTTGAAATATATGTTGTTGTCAGGAGCTTAACTTCCTTTGTAGTGAGACCATCAAAGTTTGGTCTGCATCTATGTGACCTGGAGGACATGGTTTCTTATTTTCCAATGAACATGAGGCTGCAGTGCTGAATTCACTCTTTGTAGCTAAACTGTGGTCACTGGGGGCTAAGTGTCTCCCCATGTGGACTTTGAAGCCATTTGGTCATCCTCCACTTTTCCTGGTGTTTCTTGCTGCTGCACTGGGTGTTTTGTATTTGCTTCACGACATACAAGGAATTCAACTGGGAAACAGTGCTGGAGGGAGTCCTGTAACATGTGGTGGGTCAGGGTCTGCAGGAGAATGCCCCAACTTGGCTTCTATCCCACATTGCTTGCCCCCTTGACCATACCAACCTGATTCTGAACATTGCCCTGAAACCTCTCCATATTACAAGATGCCATTTCATATAATGGTCTGATGGCTGCACGAAGTCAGTCACAAGCAATTTGGAAGCCAATGTAATATCCACATGGCCACACCACAGATGTATTATCACACACCTGCACACCACTGCTCTAGGCCCACTACTCAGCACGCTCTAACTTACTGGCATCTCTGTTCTACACCATTTTCAAGAAACCCAGTAAATCAAGGCACTGTCTGGTACACTCATGATCAGCAATGGGACATCCAATGGTTATCCAGTGCCACCTGGTCATTGGGACTTTCAAAAATTTTATGATATTTATCTATCCATTTTTCAAGAATGAAGTTGAAGGCACTTTGGGGTTTCCATTCATCCCAGAACCATTAAATGGTGAGGAAGCTCATTTCAATGAAAGCTCTGAGGAACTCTCACAGGCAAGGCTTCTCAGAGTGTGCCCAAAAGGTCACATGAAGCCAGGCCCTTTAAGGTCTATAATGTGAGGTCCTTGTGTGTTTTGACTCTTAACTGTGGCTGCCAAGTTTTTCAGAATAAAATCATGTGATATCCTTGCTGAGATTCTCAGTGCTCTGTTGAAAGCTTTCCTGGGCCTAGATCTCAGGTTTCAAGGGCGACTCTTATGCATGGCCTCCTACAATCCCAACACAACTCATGGCAATACTTCTCTGAGGTCAGTTTCAGAACTCAGTTTCTAAGGGGAATCACACCAGAGTTCAAGCCCATGTGGACCCAGTCATCTATTCCAAACGCCACAAAAATGACCACATTTAAAACCAAAACATTCCCACATTGCCCTTATCTTTAACCATATAAACACTCATCATTAACTCTGGCTGCAGGTTTCCAAGAGTGGCGCAGCCCAAGACAGTGTCCAAATAATGCACCCTTGCCCCTGATATGTCCAAAGTAAGGGTGGCCTGTTCACCCTTCTTATGAACCAGGAGTGATCAAATAGGCCTGCCATAAATACTGCTCTGCTTCTCCAATTTGAGGCCTACTGACTGTCAGGTATAGATTCTTTATGTGATTTGGCATCATGAGACAACCCAAGCAGTTCTGCAGGAATTTGAAGAACTCATTTGATCCAAAGGATCCCTATTCTCACTTGATGGAGGTCAGGAACCAAACAGAAGAAGGCAAGAGACTTCATCCACAATGACAGATTGCCATTTTGGTTTGGATGCACACATGGGATCTTCTTTAGATCTATCAGGAGCTGAGAATTTTAGCCACAGCCTCAAACAGGGCCTAGTGTCTGATTAAGACACATCCCTTTCCAGAGCAATTAAGCAAAGAGCCACAGGTGATGCCCATTCATTTCCATTTGAAAACTATTTCTTCAGGCTTCACAAAGGGGTGGCCTGAGGCAAAGACCTTCCTGACATTCAAGGCAACAGAAACATAGATAAGCAAATGGAGCCAAGCAGGGTTTCTCCACTGAGACTTTACTGGTCACACTGGTATCTGAGTTTTCTGAGATGTTCCCATTCCCTTCAGCTATCAAGGACATGGCCATGTCACAGAGTTTGGAGGTGGTACATATCTTGAACAATAAACCATGATACTATTCTGGAGAGTGGCCAGAATTCAGGAAGAAAACAGAAACTTAGGAAGTTAGTAGGTGTTTCCCATCCATAAGGCAAGCAACAGTCCATTAATCAATTGTGCAGGATGAATGCTGTGAATCTTTCTACTAGACAGGACACCTCCATTGATGCATTCTCGTTTCTAATGTCTAAAACCACGGACACAGTGGCTACACAGACATAGAAACACTCGCCTTGTCTAAAGACTTACTAGAAAAAGTCGACTCCAAACCAAACCAACCACCTTTCCTACCTATTCTCAGAACATGAAACAAAACCACAAACTCACACCCACAACCAAAAAGGCACCTCCTTCCCAAAAATAGGTCTTTAACTATCTGGAGTGTCCTCTGACTGGTGGGCCATACTATGTTCCACTCGAAATGGCCTGTCTGGTCTCAGATCTTGTCTCCTTGGCCAACTCTGTTATTCTGGGAGGAGCCAGTGGTTAGCCACAACCTGCTGTCTCAAGAAAGGCCCCTCTTCAGAGCTCTACTGGCATTTGGCCATCCTCACATCAGTAGGTACCAAGAAGGTCTGACTCTGTACTTGGTAAATCCAAACAAGTGAGCCCACTGGGACTGGGACTGGGACTGGCTCTTGGTGCCTGGCTTCTTGCATCCCAATTTCAGAGAGTTCCATCACCAAGAAAATGAGGTATGTCACTTTCTTTGGAACTGAATGAGGCCACTGCCTTGGCAACAACTTTGTCCTAACACTTGCTTACAATGGTCCCATGAGTTGGAGGGTGCCCCTACTTCCTGTGACAATTTGACTAGTTAGAATGGTATATCAAAATAGACACCATGGAACAGCTCTCCACGAAGGCCTGGTTAGGTCCATCTTCTCTACATTAAGAAGAGAGAGTCTGATGCATACACATCCCTTCGTCCTGTGCAGGTTGTTTGCCATGGAAGATGGCTTTTGCTCATTCAGGTCCTTCATAGCTGCCTACATCTTCTCCAGGGATCATTTCTGCATCGAACTTTGAGGTTCTCAGCAGTTGGAAGATAACCTACATCCCTAATTGAAAGAATAGCCCTGTCCCTGCTCTTTTGTAATGTTAGATTGAGGCAACAGTGTATGGTTAGGGTTAATAACACGTTCGATTTGGGTTAGGAATCATTCTGCGGGATGAATAAGGTTATTGGGAACCTGCAATATATAGAAATATAGTGGTTAAATATAAGTATGGAAACAGAAATCTAGGTAAGATTTGAAGCTCAGAAGTGCATTGGGCAATAGATTGGGACACGTAGCTTTGAATTACGTTCTGCATACATATTTCAGAAAAATCGATATACAATGGCATAGGACCTTGTACCTCGGATGATTGAATGTAGTAGAGTACATCCACTCAAAAAGGGATAGTCGATAGGATCAGGAAGATAGTCAGTATGTTTCGGAAGAAGATAGAGTATAGGATTTGGACCAAAGTTCATTAGCAATAGGGTTTTGTTTAGAGAGTGAATGTCAATGTCATCACATGTGAAGGGTCAGTCACAATGTTGAACTGGGAAAAATATGTAGGAAAGTAGATATCAATAGAGACATTAGGAAATCAGGCAAAGTATAAAGTGAGTGAAAAAACTAGACATTTCCAACAGTTTTGAGGTTGAATATATAATCTTAGGAAGAAACAAAAATGTGGTCACCAATAGGATTGACATTTGAGAGCATTAGGCAACCTGGATATGGATGTTTTTAGTAATCCATCTTCAGTTTCCATTTAGGCTTTGGTACAATCATACGTGTGACTTTTGCATTTTGTGTCCAGAATATTACTGTGGTAACATGCATATGTAGATCAGGTGACATGAGTATTTCTTCCACCATTTCTGGGAGCAATATTTAGAAGAAGAATAAATTAGTATTGGGCATACTAAGAGGTGTACCCTGTGTCTATGAATATAGAGATAATGCATGAATAGACCATATAGTGAATAAATAATATAACTGGTTCCACTTTAAATAATGGATTAAACTGATATCAGAATATATATAAGAAATACTATATTGATATGAAATCATTCCTTCCAACCAGTTATACATCTAATGGTGATATTATAGTTATGGTTTATCATGAAGTGAGTGTCAGTTTTGCTTCAAAAGTGATAAAGGAAATCAAAAATAATGTATTTGGAAAGAAGTCTCATGATAAGACCAGTCAAGAAACCTGGAAGAATCCATGTGTTCTGAAGCAGGAAGTGATTGAAAGTGAAACAAATGCCTATAAGTTTGCTAACTTGTGGATGAAATATGTATCCTATGATGTGCATAAATTGAAGAAATAGTAATGTACCAGTGTTGAATTAAAATAAATTTCAAAATACACATCATGTCACATAGGAATGTACTTGCATTGATGTTAAACTGGGTCAGTTACTGTAGAAGTATTAGTATTTGTATGCAACATTAACTGAAGTTAGTTTTTAGTACTGCAAACAATATGTATTTCAGGTGGATGAATATTTCTGAGAATGATCTTGTGAAAAGTTGATTATAAATCCATATACATGAACATGAATGAACTTAGTGAGTGTATATAAGACACATATATTTCATATTTTGAAAAATCTGGAGAGTGTATATATATATATACAAAAAAACACACACAGACAATAAATTAGCAATCGAAATTTATCATGAAATATATATCTTCCACAGATGCAAAATTATTTCTTTTAGAACATGGATTTATGTATAATGTTGTTCTTCTAGGAAACACACCCCTAGGTTAAATTTTCAGTTCCAACAGAGTTTAACAGGAGTGATCATTTCTCACAAATTGTATTTGCCAAATTAGCCTCCTCACAAGAATGTAGGTGTGATACCAGGTAGTGTTCTATATGTGCATTTAAAAATACATGTGCTGAATAGGCTACAGAGAAAGGGAGAGAGGAATTCTCATATTTGTTAACATTAAAAACACATGGAGAACTATTTCAATTAAAAATTGACTAGATTTATAACACCTACAATTAATCATGCAAAAAACAAGTCCAACTATACACCATGATTCCTCTGAACTGCTAGTATTCCTATTCTGTTTGTGTTATTTTTCTCCATCATATTAGGAGTAGTAGTCAGAGTTTATTAGGGTATGCGTTAGTGTCAGGGATTCAGTATTTCGAATGGAAAATTGGAAAATGACTCTAAAGGGTATGCAAATATGTGCTACACAAAAATGTTCACACTCTCATCCAGAAGATTGCCTTGGCATTACCTTAGTTCCAAGTAAGATACAATAAAGGAGAAAAGTTGGAAAATCTGTAAATACATATCAGGAATAAAAAATGCTCAGGAGTTCACAAACTTGTAGGTGGTAGAGGAGTTTCCAATAGTAAGGGACAGGGTAAACACTCCACAAACATTGAGCTCTGCTTGTGTAAAGACTTCTTGAGAAACTCTCTGAGGTTGGGCTCTTAAAATACATGTTGTTGTCAGGAGCTTTAGCTTCCTTTGTTGTGTGACCATCAAATCTGGGTGTGCAAATATGTGACCTGAAGGACATTGTTTCTAATTTTCCAATGAAAATGAGGCAGCAGTGCTGAATACTCTTTTTGTAGTTAAAATATGGCCACTGGGGTGTAAGTGTCTCCCCGGGTTGACTGTGAAGCCATTTGGTCATCCTCCAATTTTCGTGGTGTTTCTTGCTGGTGCACTGGGAGTTTGGTATTTGCTTCATGAAATACAAGGAGTTCAACTGGGACACAGTGCTGGAGGGAGTTCTGTCACGTGTGGAGGGACACGGTCTGCATGAGAATGCACCAACCAGGATTCTGTCCCACATAGGTTGCCCCTTTGTCCATAGCAACCTGATTCTGAACATTTCCCAGAAACCTATCCATATAACAAGATGCCTTTACATATAAGGCTCTGCTGGCTGTACCCTGTCAATCACAAGGCAATTGGAAGCCAATGGCAGATCCACATGCCCCAACACACATGTTTTTTCACACACCTTCACACCACTGCTCTAGGCCCACTAATGAACAGGCTCCAACTTACTGGCATCACTGTTCTACACAATTTTCATGAAACCCAGTCAGTCAAGGCACTGTCTGATACACTCATGATCAGCAACAGGACATCCAAAAGTTTTCCAGTGCCACCTGGTGATGGGAATTTCAAAAATTTCATGGTATTTATCAAGCCATTTTTCGAGGATAAAGTTGGAGGCTCTGTGGGTTTCAATTCATTCAGGAACCATTAAATGTTGAAGAAGCTCATATCAATGAAAGATCTTGAGAACACTCACAGGCAAGGCTTCCCAAAGAGTGGCCAAAAGGTAACATGAAGTCAGGCCCATTGAGGTATACAATGTGAGGTCCATATGTGTTTTGACTCTCAAGTGTGGCTTTAAAGAATTTCAGAATAAAATCATGTGATATCCAGGCTGAGATTCCCAGTGCTGTGGGCAAAGCCACCCTGCACCTAGATCTCCCTGCACCACAATTAATACCTGAGATGTTGGTTGCATGGCCTAGTAAAATCCAAACACAATTCATGACAATACTTCTCTTATGTCACTTCCAGAATTCAGTCTCTCAGGGGAATCATACCAGAGTTGAAGCCCATGTGGACCCAGTCATCTGTTCCAAGCACCAAACAAATTACCACAATTCAAAACAAAATGCTCCCACATGCCCCTTATCTTATTTCATGTAGACACTCATCATAACATCTGGATGGAGGTTTCCATGAGGGGCACAGCACAAGACAGTGTCCAAAATAACCTTTCTTGCCCCTCATTTGCCTAAAGTCAGTGTGGCCTGGAAATCCTGACTGTGAACCAGGAGTGATCAAATACGCCTGCCGTTAATACTCCTTGGCTTCTCCAATTTGATGCCTACTGACTGTGGGGTTTAGAATCTTTATGTAAACTGGATTCATGAGAAAACCCAAGCACCTATGGGCTAAACTCTGCAGGGCTTTAAAGAACTCATTTGACCCAAAGGATCCCTATTTTCACTTGATGGATGTCAGGAATCTTAGAGAAGAATGTGAGAGTCTTCATCCACAATAACTGCTCTTTTGGCCATTTTGGTTTTGGATGCACCCATGGGATCTTTCTTTAGATACATCAGGTGCTGAAAATCTAAGCCACAGCCTCACACAGGGCCAAGAGGCTGATTCAGACACATCCCTTTCCAAAGCAATTAAGCAAAGAGCAAAACACACACAGACATTATAAAGTGGCAATATATATGCCAATTGAAATTCATGATGAAATATATATCGTCCACAGATCCAAAAATATTAATTTTACTGAACATGGATTTATGAATAATGTTGTTCAACTAGAAAGGTTACCCTTAGGTTGAATTTTAAGATCCAATAGCATTTAGGAGAAGTGATCTCTTGTCATAATTTGTATCTGCCATTTCAACCACCTCACAAGAATGTATATGTGATACCAGGTAGGATTCTATATGTTTATATAAAAATACATGTGATGAATAGGCTACAGAGAAAGGGATAGAGGAATTCACATATTTATTAACTTAAAAAACACAAGGAGAACTATTTCAATTAAATATTAACTAGATTTATAACACCTACCCTACATAATGCAAAAGGAAAGTCCAACTATACACCATGCCTCTTCTGAACTGCTTGTATTTCTATTGTGTTTGTATGCACTGTGGGTTTCAAGAACCATTAAATGTTGAGGAAACTCATTTGAATGAAACTCTGGAGAACTCTCATAGGCAAGGCTTCCCAAAGAGTGACCAAAAGGTTAGATATAGCCAGGCCCATTGATGTCTACAATGTGAGGTCCATGTGTGTTTTGACTCTCAACTATGGCTACCAAGTCTTTAAGAATAAAATCATGGGATATCTTGGCTGAAATTCTCAGTGCTCTGTGGAAATCCACCCTCGTCCTTGATCTTAGTTTCCAAGGGCGACTCTCATGCTTGGCCTCCTAAAATATCACCACAATTCATGGCAATACTTCTCTGAGTTCAGTTCCAGAAGTCAGTCTCTAAGGGGAATCACACAAGAATTCAAGCCCAGGTGGACCCACTCATCTCTTCCAACCGTCACACAAATGACCACAATTAATACCAAAACACTGTCACATGGCCCTCCTCTTCTTCTATAAAGGCACTCATCATAACATCTGGCTGGAGGTTTCCATGAGGGGCACAGCCCAAGACAGTGTCCCAAATAAGTTCCCTTGCCACTCATTTGCCTAAATTCAGGGTGGCTTGGACACCCTTCTTGTCCACCAGGAGTGATCTGAAAGGGTAAAATAAATTGAAATTAAAGTGTAAAAGTTGAAGTGTAAAAGACTGGGTTTTGTAAAGTTTCTAAGCTGCAAGGCCTGAGTTAAAATGTAAAGGACCAGGTATTGTTAAGTTCCTATGCTACATGCAAAACCTGAAATTCCTGTAGCTTGTAGTACAATTCCCGACTGCCCAGTAAATATTCCCCCTGACCGCCTGGTTATTTAATAACCTAGGACCCTGTGTGGCCTGGCACATAGGCATTGCAAGGCCTAAAGCAATCTGTTTGAATGTGTACCTCGCTTTAGAACTGACCTATCACTCCTGCCTCACCTGTTCCTGCCAATGAGTGAACTAATCATGTTTAGGAATTGTTGTTTGATTTTTCTGCGGTGTATGTTGATTTCTTAAAGGAGACTGTGATATATGTAAAGTCCCGCCCTCCCCAAAAAGTGTACTTAAGCACTGCTCAACCCCTGCTCGGGGCTCTGGGCTGCTCTCCCTTCTTGAGTGAGCACGTAGCCCCAGCATGCTGGATTGGATCCTCAATGAACGCCTTTTTCTGTTGCATGAGCTGTGGTCTCTTGGTGGTCTCTTCCTCCGACGTTCACCGGATCCTTACATTTGGTGCGTTGGCCGGGAATCACGCAGCATAGGACAAGGACACCCCAACAGACCCCTCTGGGGGTAAGTAAGGCGCTTCTTTCCATTTTTCCTTGCGATCGCTCAGAGCTTTTTGTTCAGGTTCCGTTTTTCCGTTTTTGGTTTGGGTTGGCAGAGTGGCTGCCAGCGGAGAACGTAAGTTCCCCCTGTCAGTGGTGGACAAACGTGTCCTAAAGCCACAGATCACGTCCTCGCAAGGGATGCCTTGGAGGACTCAGGGAGTGATGGATGTGCCCTCATTGGGTGAGGAGGGACGGATGAGCCCACATTAGGTGACTCTGCTGCCAACCCATCATATCTTGCTGGCTACTTTTTTCTCTCAGGTTGAATTCACTGTCTGTCTTTGTGGTCTAACCCATCAGGTTTTGCCAGTTACTAGGTTCTAATCTTTACTTCTGAACTCGTGTTAAATGTTACCTGTGTGTACATGTTTGTGTCACGTTTGTATTGTCCTTGTCTCTGTTTGAGAAACTCTCATTATGGGACAAAGCCATTCCATGCCTCTGTCCTTGAAGCCTTTCCTGGTCCCTGCCTCCAATCCGACACCGTCACCCAGGATCCTATCACTCAAACCTTCTACTCCTTCCCCTCTTCCCTCCATTCTCCCTGAGTCACAAGATTGTAGATCTTGGGGTTGTGAACAAACGGGAGCTGCATGATGGTCTTTGTGTGTCTTTTTATCTGAGTTTCTGTTAAATGTGATGGCATTGTTTGGACCGATGCAGAGTCCCGAGTTCCAACCTGCCTTACATATGTGGAAGTTACTTTAGCTAAATTTTAAACTAATGCTTCTCCTGTGAGGGACCAAAAGTCAATAGAACAGCCAGTTTTTCTGTTCTCACCTTTTGCACCTCTCTTAGCTGTGTTTTAAAGAACTTTGATAAACTTTACTCCCCTTTGTTAAGCAAGATTACGGAAGCAGTGATTTTTTTCTTCCCGTAGTTGGCTTGAGCATGCCCACTGCAGAGGGAAATGTCTGGGGTCAAAGAACTTTGATATCTCGCTTAAACTTTTCTCAAAACCCTGTCCTCATTATTAAATTGGCATTAATTGGCTTTGGGATGGGAACCAAGCCTTCAGTCATAAATTTTGACACCCCAGAGGGGACTTTAAATAAACCCCACTCTGCCCTCTTGGGGAAGCCTAGCACTCAAAACAACTGCAAGCAGAGGATGAAATTTTTGGGAGCTGACTACTGCAAAGTTGGGAGACATAGAATATGCCTGGTGCCTGGGGTCAAAGCAAACCAGAGGAACTAATCCTGTAAGTAAATGGTGAGGCTAAGGGACTCCCAGCAGCTGACAGAGCCATTTTGCTGTGGGGAACTCCCTTATTCCTTACGTGCACTTTAAGGATTTCTCCACCTCTGTTTACTTAACAAAAGGGACAATGAATGCATTAATATGTTGATATTATAGATTTTTTCTTGGGGATGATCTAGGGTGAATGTGTATCTAAAAATGATTTTTTTTTTATTTTAACCATCTCGTATCTAAATGGGTTTCTAAAGCATTGCACTATGTTACAGTTAAAAGTTGGGTTTAAACAATTGTTTAGTTTGATTTCAGGTAGTTCATGCTAGGAAACTTAAATACTTAGGATAAAAAATAATTAAAGAGTTTTAATTTTGAACTAGGCAGCCTGAAAAAATTTCACTAGATATACCAGTGCATTAACTTGGGAAGAGATAATAAATTATGATATGGTATCTATTCCCATCAGTGTGTAAGATTTTAAAAAATGGTACTAAATTAAAACGTTGGTCTGGCTTATTGAAATGACATTAATTAGCAACAGTCTTGGAAATTTTTAAAGCTTAATTTCGGATACACATGGTAGTGTGTGGTTCTTTTTAAAAAATTTTCAGCCAATTTAATGTAACTTAATACTATTAGAAACTTCATAACAAAGAAAGGGGCTTAACGATCCTATAGAAACTTCTTCTGATGGTGGCTTTAATATTATCAAAAAATGATCCTATTTTCAGTTTTGTGTGAGCAAGTTTTTCTAGTGTAGAAAAATCTAAAGATATAAAATTTTGAGAATTACATCTTAAACTTGCATCAAAATTTTCAACATCCAAACCTGGAAATTATGACTTATAGCTAAAATGCCTTAGGCCTGAGGTTTCTGCTACGAATTCCAGTCTTTTCAGTTTTCCAGACCTCAGCAAGGACTTAAGTTGATATGCAAATAAAAGAAGCCTGCAGCACTCAGCAGGAGACAGATAAAAAAGAGTAAATGTGTCTTTTTACCTGAACTCAAACTAGACCTAACCAAAAAATTATATTATACGGTATTTACTAATTACTGGCCAGTCATCTTTTTTAGGACTCTTGCTTTTCTTAGATTCTGTATTTTTTTTTTGAACTCAGGATCTTGATTCTGCTGATGGGTTAATGTTTTCTGATCAGTTCTATTTTTGATCGACTCTGGAGTTTTTAGCATTTCAATGGAGATTTCACCTGAAAAAGCTACAAGGCTTTTATTATTGTGTTATGTGTTACATTTGTGTTACGTGTTGTATGTTGGTATGTCTGTATGTGTGTATGTCCATATATCATGCAGTGATATGACAATTGACAGATGAGGAGCACTCATGAAAAATTTAAGAATGTATCCAAATGTCTTTGATTCACGTGATTCATATGTTTTAATTCAAATTGGGTAAACAGATAAAAATAAAGATGTCTTTAAAATTAGGCCAATCAGTTTTCTAGGTTTTCAAAAAGGCCCTAATAAAATGTAGATGTCTATAAAATAATCTGCCTAAATTCAGAAATTTACAAGTATTGTATTGAAATGTGAACAGAAAGAGGTTAGTAGATGAAAAAGAGAAACTAAAAGGTTCCAGATATAGATCTAATAGAGGAAAAATGTGTTTCTGGATAAGAGAGTCTATATGATTAAGTAATTAAAGGGGTTTAAGTAAATAATAAAAAAAAGGTTTGTGTAACTTGGTTATATGTGTAAGTTTTGAGCAAGTAATCTTAAAAAAATAAACAGCTGGTAAAACAAGTACTGTTTTTATAAAATTGTGCCATGTTATTTCTTTAAAATCTAAACTTGTTTAATACAAAAACATCAATGTAATTGTGGTGTTAATGTGTTCATATCTTCCAGGTATACAAGTCTGTAAGGTAGAAGCTTCCAAAGACCATTGTATCAAGCTGGTGTTCTAAGGTTGTATGGTAATTCTAGGCTTAAAAGAAAAACATGTTGGAGATTTATGTATATCATTTGTGTTCTATAATTGGACTTGTTATCAATAAGATATGTACAGTTCCATGTTACTTTTTACACTGAGATGCAATTTAAAAGTATTTTTAACTTAATGAGAGCCAAATCTGTGAAGGTTTTATTGTAAACACAAAGGTAATACCCATTCATTTCCATGTGAAAACTGTTTTCTTCAGGCTTCACAAAGGGGTGTCCTGAGACAAAGACTTTCCTGATATTCAGGGCAACATAACAATAGGTAATCAAAAGGCCCAAAGCAGGGTTTCTCCACTGAGACTTTACTGGCTACACTGATATCTGAGTTTTCTGAGATGCTTGCCATTCCCTTCAGCTATCCAGTATATGGCCATGTCACAGATCTTGGAAGTGGTTCATATATTGGACACAAAATCATGAGCCTATTCTGGAGAGTGGCCAGAATTCAGGAAGAAAACAGGAACGTAGGAAGATAGTTGGTGTTGCCCATTGATAAGGCAAGCCACACTCCATTTATAAATTGTGCCGGATGAATGCTGGGAAGTTTTCTCCTTGAGAGGATACACCCATTGAGGCATTCTCTTTTCTAATGTCTACAACCACGGACACAGTGGGATACACAGACCTAAAAACACTCGCCTTGTCAAAGGAGTAACTAGAAACACTCCACTCCAAACCAAACACACCCCCTTTCCTAACTATTCTCAGAACAAAAGAAAAAACCACAAACGCATACCCACAACCACAAAGGCACCTCCTTCCCCCAAGTAGGTCTGGAACTATCCAGAGTGTCCTCTGACCGGAGGGCCATACTATGTTCCCCAGAAATTGTCTGTCCTGTCTCAGATCTGGGCTCCTTGGTCAACTCTGTGAAGTTTTCAGGAGCCAGCAGTGAGCCTCTACCTGTTTTCTCCGGAAGGGCCGCTCTTCAGAATTTTTCTGGAATTTGGCCATTCTCACATAAGTAGGTACCACAAAAGACTGACTCTGTCCTCGGAAAATCCAAACAAGTGAGAACACTGGAACTGGTGCTGGGACTGGGTCTTGGTGCCTGGCTTACTGGAACCCAAATTTGGAGAGTTCCATCAACAAGGATGTGAGGTGAGGTCACTTCCTTTAGTAACTGAATGAGGTCACTGCCTTGGCAACCAATTTGTCCTAACATTTGCTTCCTAAGGTCTCATAACATGGAGGATGTCCCTACTACCTGTGACACTTTCACAAGTTAGAATAATATAGAAACCATAGTCACATGGGAACAGCTCTGCACAAAGGCCTAGTTTGGTTCATCTCCTCTACCTTAAGAAGAGAGAATCTGATTCAGACACAACCCTTCATCCTGACCAGGTTGTTTGCCATGGAAGATGCCTTTTGCTCTATCATGTCCTTCATAGCTGCCTACATCTTCTCCAGGGATCATTTCTGCATGGAACTTTGAAGTTTTCAGCAGGTGGAAGATCCCCTGCATTCCTGTATTGTAAGACCAAACCTTTCCCTGCTTTTCTGAACACTTAGATTGAGGGAACAGTGTATGGTTAGGGTTAATAATATGTTCAATTAAAACCAAAATACTCCCACATGGCCCTCATTTTCTTCCATGTAGACATTCATCATAACCTCTGGCTGGAGGTTTCCATAAGGGGCGCAGCCCAAGACAGTGTCCAAAATAAGTTCCCTTTCCCCTCATTTTCCTAAAGTCAGGGTTTCCTGGACACCCTTCCTGTAAACCAGGATTGATCAAATAGGCCTGCCAGTAATACTGCTCTGTTTCTTCATTTTGAAGCCTACTGACTGTGAGGTATAAATTCTTTATGTGATTTGGAGTCATGTGAGAACCCAAGCACTGCTGCAGGGCTTTGAAGAACTCATTTGTCTCAAAGGATCCCTCTACTTACTTGATGGAGGTCAGGAACCTAAAAGAGGAAGCAAGAGACTTCATCCACAATGACTGATCTTTTTGCCATTTTGGTTTTGGATGCACACATGGGATCTTTCTTTAGATCCATCAGGTGCTGAAAATCAAAGCCACAGCCTCTCTCAGAGCCGAAAGGATGATTCAGACACATCCCTTTCCAAAGCAATTAAGCAAAGAGCCACAGGTGATGCTCATTCATTTCCAATTGAAAGCAGTTTTTTTCAGGCTTCACAAAATGGTGGCCTGAGGAAAAGACCTTCCTGACATTTAGGTCAACAGAACAGTAGGTTAGCAAAAGGCACAAAGCAGGGTTTCTCTACTGAGACTTTACTGGTCACACTGATATCCGAGTTTTCTGAGATGCTCCCAATTCCCTTTATCTATCCAGTACATGGCCATGTCACAGAACTCGACAGAGGTCCATATCTTGGACAAAAA
The DNA here is from genome assembly GCF_048772815.1 of Callospermophilus lateralis. Taxonomy (NCBI): domain Eukaryota; kingdom Metazoa; phylum Chordata; class Mammalia; order Rodentia; family Sciuridae; genus Callospermophilus; species Callospermophilus lateralis. The sequence continues at coordinate 78,755 of NW_027512950.1, forward strand.
AACATGAGCCTATTCTGGAGAGTGGCCAGAATTCAGGAAGAAAACAGGAGCTAAGGAAAGAAGTAGGTGTTGCCCATATAAGGCAAGCCACAGTCCATTCATAAATTGGGCAGGATGTGTGCTGAGATGCTTTCTACTAGACAGGACACATCCATTGATGCATTCACTTTTCTAATATCTACAACCACGGAAAAAGTGGGAAACACAAACATAGAAACACTCGCCATGTCAAATGACTTACCAAAAACAGTCCACTCCAAACCAAACATACTGCCTTTCCTACCTATTCTCAGAACATGATACAAAACTACAAATTCACACCCACACCCACAAAGGCACCTCCATTACCCAAGTAGGTCTGTGACTATCCAGAGTGTCCTCAGACTGGTGGGCCTTACTCTGCTCCCTCGAAATGGACTTTCCTGTCTCAGATCAGGTCTCCTTTACCAACTCTGTAAAGTTGTCAGCATCAATCAGTGAGTCACTACCTGCTTTCTCAGGAAAGGCCCCTCTTCAGAGCTTTCCTGGCATTTAGCCATCCACACATCAGTATGTACCAAGAAAGACCGACTTTGTCCTTGGTAAATCCAAACAAGTGAACCCACTGGGACTGGGACTGGGACTGGCTCTGAGTGCCTGGCTTCCTGGATCCCAAGTTCAGAGAGTTCCATCACCAAGGAAGTGAGGTAGGTCACTTCCTTCAGGAACCGAATGAGGTCACTATCTTGGCAACCACTTTATCCTAACATTTGCTTCCAAGGGTCCCATGAGAGAGAGGCTGCCCCTACTTTCTGTGTCACATTCACAAGATAGAATGGTATATCAACCATAGGCACATGTTAACAGCTCTCCATACAGACCTGGTTTGGTCCATCTTCTCTACATTAAGAAGAGAGAGGCTTATTCAGACACATCGCTTCATCCTGACCAGGTATTTTACCAAGGAAGATATCTGTTGCTCTCTCAGGTTCTTCATAGCTGCCTACATCTTCTCCAGGGTTTATTTCTGCATGGAACTTGAGGTTCTCAACAGGTGGAAGATCCCCTATCTACCTGTATTATAACACCAACTCTGTCCCTGCTCTTCGTAAAGTTAAATTGAGGGAACAGTGCATGGTTAGGGTTAATAGCATGTTCGATTTGGGTTAGGAATCATTCTGTGAGATGAATAATGGTATTGGGAACCTCCGATATTACAAGCATATATAGGTGTAATATAAGTATGAAAACAGAAATCTAGGAAAGATTTCAAACCCAGATGAACATTGGGCCCTTGATTGGGATACTTAGCTTTGAATTATTTCCGCAAAGTTGTCTCAGATAAATCGATATACAATGGTATAGGACCTTGTATCTTGGATGACTGAATGAGGAAGAGATCGTCCAGACAAAAAGAGATAGTTCGAAAAGTTATTTAGATATAGGGTTTTGGTTAGAGAGTGAATGTAAATGTCAGCATATGTGAAGAGTCAGTCACAGTGATGAACTGGGGAAAATGTGTAGGAAAGCAGATATCAATAGAGACATTAGGAAATCAGGGAAAGTACAAAGTGAGTGATAGGATAAGATGTTTTTAACATGGTTGAGTTTGAATATATAATCTTAGGAAGAAACAAATATGTAGTCACCAATAGGAATGATATTTGAGATCATTAGTTAATCAGGACATGGATGTTGTTAGTAATACATGCTCACATTAAATTTAGGCTTTGGTACAATCATAAGGGTGTCCTTTGCATTTTTTGTCAGGAATATTACTGTGTTGAAATGTAAATGTATATCAGGTGACTACAGTATTTCTTCAACTATTTCTGAAAGCAACATTTTAAGACTGATAAGTTAGTATTGGGGACACAAGTACGTGTACCCTGTGCCTATGATTATAAAGATGATGCCTTAATAGACCATACTGTAAATAAATAATATAACTGGATCAAACTTTAAATAATTGATTGAATTGATATCTGAAAATATATAGGAAATCTTATATTGATATACATAAGTTCATTCTAACCAGTTATACATCTAATGGTAATTTTAGCATTATGGTTTATGATGAAGAGTGTGGGAGTTTTGCTTCAAAAATGATTATGGAAATCGAAAATAATATGTTTGGAAATAATCTCATGCAAAGAACACTCAAGAAACATGGAGGAATACATATGTTCTGAAGCAGCAAGTAATTGCAAGTGAACCAAATGCGTACAGATTTGTGAACTTGTGGATGAAAAGTATTATCCTATGATGTCCATAAACTGAAGAAATTGTAATGTACCAGTGTTGAATAAAAATGAACTTCAAAATACACATCATGTCCCATAGGATTTTACTTGCACTGATGTTAAACTGGGTCAGTTACTGTACAAATATTAGTATTTGTAAGCACCATTCACCAAAGTTAGTTTTCAGTACTGGGAAATAAATATGTATTTCATGTGGATGAATATTTCTGAGAATAATCTTGTGAAAATTTGATTATAAATCCACATATAGGAACATGAGTTAAATTAATGAGTGTATAATAAGACACATATATTTCATATTTTGAATAATCTGGAGAAAAAAAATATATATATATAGATACAAACACAGACATTAAAATGTAGTAATATGTATGCCAATCAAAATTCATTATGAAATATATATCATCCTCATATCCAAAAATATTCTTTTTACTGAGCATGGATTTATGTATAATGCTGTTCATCTAGGAAATTCACCAATACGTTGAATTTTCAGTTCCATCAGTATTTAGGGGGAGTGATCTCTTCTCACAATCTGTATCATCCTAAAACAGCAAGCTCACAAGAATGTACGTGTGATACCAGGTAGGATACTAAATATGCATAATAAATTTCATGAGATGAATAGGCTACAGAGAAAGGGAGACAGAAATGTACATATGTGTTAACTTTAAAAACTCATGGAGAAGTATTACAATAAAAAGTTGACTAGATTTATAACACATACACTTGATAAAGCAGAAGGCAAGTCCTAGTATACACCATGCCTCCTATGTACGGCCTGTATTTCTATTCTGTTAGGTTTCTTTTTCTACATCATATTAAGATTAGTAGTCAGAGTCTAGTAGGGTATGGGTTAGTGACAGGGATTCAGTATTTCTAATGGAAAATTGGAAAATGAATCTAATGTGTATGCAAATATTTGCTAGACAAAAATCTTCCCACTGTCCTCCAAAACAATGCCTTGATATTTCCTTCGCCACAAGTAATACACAATTAGTGGAGAAGAGTTTGAAAATCTGTGAATATATATCTGGAAAAGAAAATGCTCAGGGGTTCACAACCTTGAAGGTGGTAGAGGAATTTCCAAAAGTAAGGTACAGGGTAAACACTCCACAAACATGGAACTCTGGTGGCCTAATGAGTTTTTGAGAAACTGCCTCTGAGTTTGGGCCCTTGAAAAATTTGTTGTTGTCAGGAGCTTTAGCTTCCTTTGTATTGAGACCATCAAACCTGGGTTGGCATCTATGTGACCTGGATGACATGGTTCCTTATATGCTATTGAACATGAGGAAGAAGTTCTGAATTTTCCCTTTGTTAGTAAACTGAGGACACTGGGGTCTAAGTGTCTAACCATGTGATCTGTGAAGCCATTTGGTCATACTCCACTTTTCGTGGTGTTTCTTACTGCTGCACTGGGAGTTTGGTATTGGCTTCACGTAATACAAGGAGAAAAACTGGGACACAGTGCTAGAGGGAGTACTCTCACGTGTAGTGGTTGAGGGTCTGCAGGAGAATGCACCAACCAGGCTTCTATCCCAAAAAGCTTGCACCCATGTCCATAGCAACCTGATTCTGAACATTGCCCTGAAACCTCTCCATATAACAAGGTCCCTTTACTTGTAAGGTTCTGCTGGCTGCAACATGTCAGTCACAAGTCATTCGGAAACCAATGGCAGAACCACGTGTCCCCACGACAGATGTTTTATCATACACCTGCCCACCACTGCTCTGGGCCCACTAATCAGCAGGCTCCAACTTTCTGGCACCTCTGTTCTCACCATTTTCATGAAACCCAGTCAATCAATGCAATGTCTGGTACACTCATGATCAGCAACAGATATCCAAAGGTTCTCCAGTGCCATCTGTTCATGGAAATTTAAAAAATTCATGGTATTTATCTAGCCAATTTTCAAGGATGAAGTTGGAGGCACTGTGGCTTTCAATTTATTCAGGAACCATGAAATGGTGAGGAAGCTTATTTCAATTAAAGCTCGGGAGAACTCTCAGAGGCAAGGTTTCCCAAAGAGTGGCCAAAAGGTCACATTAAGCCAGGCCCATTGAGGTCTACAATTGAGGTCCATGTGTGTTTTGACTCTCAACAATGGCTGCCACGTCTTTCTGAATAAAGTCATGTGATATCCTGCCTGAGATTCCCAGTGCTCTTTGGAAAGCTATCCTGAGCCTAGATCTCAGTCTCCAAGGGCAACTCTCATGTGTGGCCTCCTAAAATCCCAACACAATTCATGTCAATACTTCTCTGAGTTCATTTCAGTCTCTAAGGGGAATCACTCCAGAGTTGAAGTCCATGCGGACCCAGTCATCTCTTCCAACCACCACACAAATGACCACAATTAAACCAAAACACTCCCACATGGCCCTCATCTTCTTCAATATAAACTCTCATCATAACCTCTTGCTGGAGGTTTCCATGAGGGGCGCAGCCTAAGGAAGTGTCCAAAATAAGCTCACTTGCCCCTTATTTGCCTAAACTCAGTGTGGCCTGGAAACCCTTTCTGTGAACCAGATGTGATAAAATAGGCCTGCCATTAATACTGCTCTACTTCTCCAATTTGAGGCCTACTCTCTGTGGGGCATAGATTCTTTATGTGAATTGGGGTCATGAGAAAATCAAGCACCTATGGGCTACCCTCTGCAGGGCTTTGAAGAACCCATTTCAGTGAGTCGAGGAATTGGACCAAATGTTCTTTAGATATAGGGTTTTTGTTAAAGAGTGAAAGTAAATGTCAGCATATTTGAAGAGTCAGTCACAGTGATGAACTGGGGAAAATGTGTAGGAAATCAGATATCAATAGAGACATTAGGAAATCAGGCAAAGTACAAAGTGAGTGATAGGATAAGACATTTTTAACAGGGTTCAGATTCAATATTTAATCTTAGGAAAAAACAAATATGTAGTCACCAATAGGAATGATATTTGAGATCATTAGTTAATCAGGACTTGGATGTTGTTAATAATACATGCTCACTTTCAATATAGGCTTTGGTACAATCATAAGTGTGTCCGTTGCATTTTGTGTCAGGAATATTACTGTGATAAAATGTGTATGTATATCAGGTGACTAGAGTATTTCTTCCACCAATTCTTAAAGCAATATTTTAAAGACTTATAAATTAGTATTTGGGATACAAATAGGTATACCATCGGTCTATGAATATAGAGATGATGCCTTAATAGACCATACTGTGAATAAATAATATAACTGGTTCAAACTTTAAATAATGGATTGAATTGATATCTGAAAATATATAGGAAACTTTATATTGATATACATAAATTCATTCTAACCAGTTATACATCTAATGGTAATATTAGCATTATGGTTTATCATGAAGAGTGTCTGAGTTTTGCTTCAAAAATGATTATGGAAATCAAAAATAATGTGTTTGGAAAGAATCTTATGAAAAGAACAGTCAAGAAACATGGAGGAATACATGTGTTCTGAAGTAGGAAGTGATTGAAAGTGAACCAAATGCCTATAAATTTGTGAAATTGTGGATGAAAGGATATATCCTATAATGTCCATAAACTGCAGAAATAGTAATGTATCAGTGTGGAATAAAAATGAACTTCAAAATACACATCATGGTCCCATAGGTGTCTACTTGCATTGATGTGAAACTGGGTCAGTCACTGTGGAAATATTACGATTTGTATGCACCATTCACTGAATTTAGTTTTCAGTACTAGGAAATAAATATGTATTTAAGGTGGATGAATATTTCTAAGAATTATTTTGTAAAAATTTGATTATAAATCCACATACACACACATGAGTGAATTTAGAAAGTGTATAATAAGACACATATATTTCATATTTTGGAAAATCTAAAGAGTAGATATCTATATCTATATAGATAGATAGATAGATAGATAGATAATTAGATACTCACATACACAGACATTAAAATGTAGCAATATATATGCCATTCGAAAATCATAATAAAATAGATATCATCCACGTATCCAAAAATATTCATTTTACTGAACATTTATTTATGCATAATACTGTTCATCTAGGAAATTCACCCATAGGTAGAATTTCCAGTTCCATCAGTATTTAGAGGGAGCGATCTCTTCTCACAATTTGTATCTTCCAAAATAAGCAAGCTCACAAGAATGTACATGTGATACCAGGTAGAATTCTAAAGATGCATTAAAAAATACATGTGATGAATAGGCTACAGAGAAAGTGAGACAGAAATTTACATATGTGTTAATTTTAAAAACTCATGGAGAAGTATTACAATGAAAAGTTGACTAGATTTATAACACATACCATTGATAAAGCCGAAGGCAAGTCCAAGTATACACCATGACTCCTATGAAAGGCCTGTATTTCTATTCTGTTAAGTTTCTTTTTCTCCATCATATTTTGATTAGTAGTCAGAGTCTAGTAGGGTATGGGGTAGGGTCAGGGATTCAGTATTTCAAATGGAAAATAGGAAAATGAATCTAATGTGTATGCAAATATGTGCTACACAAAAATCTTCCCACTCTCATCCAGAACAATGCTTTGACATTACCTTCGCCCCAAATAAGAAACAATTAGTGGAGAAAAGTTAGAAAATCTGTGAATACATATGTGGAAAGGAAAATGCTCAGGAGTTCACAAACTTGTAGGAGGTAGAACGGGTTACAAAAAGAGAGAGGGTAAACACTCCACAAACATGGAGCTCTGCTAGCCTTTTTGAGAAACTGCCTCTGAGGTTGGGCAGTTAAAATATATGTTGTTGTCAGGAACTTTAGCTTCCTTTGTAGTGAGACCATCAATTCTGGGTCTCCATCTATGTGACCTGGATGACATGTTTTTTTTATTTTCTAGTGAACATGAGGCAGCAGTGCTGAATTCTCTCTTTGTAGGTAAACTTTGGCCACTGGGGTCTAAGTATCTAACTGTGTTGTCTGAAAAGCCATTTGGTCATTATCCACTTTCGTGGTGTTTTTTACTGCTGCACTGTGAGTTTGGTATTGGCTTCACGAAATACAAGGAGTTCTACTGGGACACAGTGCTGGAGGATGTACTCTCACGTGTGGTGGGTTACGAAAATGCACCAGTGGGGCTTCAATCCCACATAGCTTTTCAACTTGACAATAGCAACCTGATTCTGGACATTGGCAGGAATCCTCTCCATATAATAAGATGCCTTTACATACAGTCTGCTGGCTGTACCATGTCAGTCACAAGTGATTTCTAAGCCAATGGCAGATCCACGTGGCCCCACCAGAAATGTTTTTTTCACACACCTACACTCCACTGCTCTAGGCCCACTAGTCTGCAGGCTCCAACTTTCTGGCATCTATGTTCTACACTTTTTCCATGAAACCCAGTCAATCAAGGCACTGTCTGGTACAGTCATGATCAGCAACAGGACATCCAGAGGTTCTCCAGTGCAACCTGGTCATGGTAATTTCAAAAAATTCATGGTATTTATCTAGATATTTTTCAATAATGAAGTTGGAGGCACTGTGGGATTCAATTTATACAGGAACCATTAAAAGGTGAGGAATCTCATTTCAATGAAAGGTCTGGAGAACTCTCACAGGCAAGGCTTCCCAAAGAGTGGGCAAAAGGTCACATGAAGCCAGGCCCATTGAGGTCTACAATGTGAATTCCATGTGTGTTTTGACTCTCAACTATGGCTGACAATCTTTCAAAATAAAATCTTGTGATATCCTGGCTGAGATTCCCAGTGCTCTGTGGAAAGTCACCCTGGGCCTAGATCTCAGTTTCCAATGGCGAATCTCATGCTTGGCCTCCAAAAATCTCAACACAATTCATGGCAATACTTCTCTGAGCTCAGTTCCACAACTCAGTCTCTAAGGGGAATCACAACAGAGTTCAAGCCCAGGTGGACCCAGGCATCTCTTCCAATTGCCACACAAATGACGACAATTAAAACCAAAACACTCCCACAGGGCCCTCTTCTTCTTTTATATAGACACTAATCATAACCTCTAGCTGGAGGTTTCCATGAGGGGCACAGCCCAAGACAGTGTCAAAAATAATCTCACTTGCCCCTCATTTGCCTAAAGTCAGGGTGGCCTGGACAACATTCCTGTGAAACAGAAGTGATCATATAGGACTGCTGTTAATACTGCTCCACTTCTCAAATTTGAGGCCTACTGACTGTGGGGTATAGATTCTTTGTGTGAATTGGAGTCATGAGAAAACGCAAGCACCTATTGTCCAGCCTCTGCAGGGCTTTGAAGAACTCATTTGACACAAATGATCCCTATTCTCACTTGATGGATGTCATTAATATTACAGAGGAAGGCGAGAGGCTTCATGTACAATGACTGATCTATTTTTCCATTTTGGTTTTGGATGCCCACATGGGATCTTTCTCTAGATACATCAGGTGCTGAAAATCTAAACCACAGGCTCACACAGGGCCAAGAGGCTGATTCAGACAAATCTTTTTCCAAAGCAATAAAGTAAAAAGCCACAGGTGATTCCCATTCATTTCCATTTGAAAACTCTTTTCTTCAGGCTTCACTAAGGTTTGGCCTGAGGCAAAGACCTTTCTGACATTCAGAGCAACAGAACAATAGGTAATCAAAAGCCCCCAAGCAGGGTTTCTCCTAGGAGACTTTCCTGGTTACTCTGATATGTGAGTTTTCTGAGATGCTCGCCATTCCCTTCAGCTATCCAGTACATGGCTATGTCACAGAGCTTGGAGGTGGTACGTATCTTGTACAAAAATACATGATACTAATCTTTAGAGTGGCCAGAATTCAGGAAAAAAATGAGAACATAGGTAGATAGCAGGTGTTGCCCATGGATAAGGCAAGCCTCAGTCCATTCATTAATTGGGAAGGATGCATACTGGGAAGTTTTCTACTAGACAGGACACACCCAATGAGCTATTTTCTTTTCTAATATCTACAAAGAAAAACACAGTGGGATACACAGACACAGAAACAGTCTCCTTGTCAAATGACTTACTAGAAACAGTCCACTCCATACCAAACAAACCTCCTTTTTTACCTATTCTCAGATCATGAGAAAAAACCACAAACACAAACCAACACCCACAAATGCACCTCCTTCTTCCAAGTAGGTCTGTGACTATCTGGAGTGTCCTCTGACTGGTAGGACATACGATGTAACCCAGAAATGGCCTTTCTGTCTCAGATCTGGTCTCCTTCGTCAAATCTGTGAATTTGTAAGGAGGCAGTGGTGAGCCAATTCCCATGCTCTCAGGAAAGACCCCTCTTCAGAGCTTTCTTGGTATTTGGCAACCCTTACATCAGTAGGTACCAAGAAAGACTGACTCTGTCCTTGGTAAATCCAAAGAAATGAGCCCACTGTGACTGCGACTGGGACTGGCTCAGGGTGCCTGGCTTCCTGGATCACAAAATTCAGAGACCTCCATCACCAAGGAAGTGAGGTGAGGTCACTACCTTCAGAAAATGAATGAGGTCACTGTCTTGGCCACCACTTTGTCCTAACAGTTTCTTCCTATTGTCTCCTGACATGGAGGCTGCCCTACTTCCTGTGATACTTTCACATGTTAGAATGGTATAGAAACCATAGTCACCTGGGAACAGCTCTCCACACAGGCCTAGTTTGGTCCATCTTCCCTACATTAAGAATAGAGAGGCTGACTCAGACACATCCTTTCATGCTGACCATGTTGTTTGCCATGGAATATGACTTTTGTTCTCTCAGGTCCTTCATAGCTGCCTGCATCTTCTCCAGGGATAATTTCTGCATGGATTTTGAGGTACTCAGCAGGTGGAAGATCTCCTAACTTCCTGTATTGTAATACCAACTTTGTCCCTGCTCTTCTGTAAAGTGAGATTGAGGGAATATTGTATGGTCAGGGTTAATAGCATGTTCGATTTGGGTTGGAAATCATTCTGCTGGATGAATAATTGTATTGGGAACCAGCGATATTTATAAGAATATAGAGGGAAAACATAAGTATGAAAACAGAAATCTAGGTAATATTTGAAGCCCAGAAGGATTTGGACCCTTGATTGGGATCCTTAGCTTGAGTTATGTTTTGCACCGAGGTCTCAGTTAAATTGATATACAATGGCATAAGACCCTGTACCTCAGATGATTAAATGTAGAAGAGAACATCCAGTCAAAAAGGGATTGTGTGTAGGATTAGGAAGATAGTCAGTAGGTTTAGGAGGAAGAGTGAGTCTAGGATTTGGACCAAATGTTCTTTAGCAATACGGTTTTGGTTAGAGAGTGAATATAAATGACACCATATGTGAAGAGTCAGGCACAATGATGAACTGGGGAAAATATGTAGGAAAGCAGACATCAATAGAGACATTAGGAAATCTGGCAAAGTATAACATGATAGGATTAGAGATTTTCAACAGGGTTGAGGTTGAATACATAATCTTAAGAAGAAACAAATTTGTAGTCACCAATAAGATTGACATTTGAGAGCATTAGGCAACCTGGACATGGATATATTTAGTAATCCATGTTCACATTCCATTGAGGCTTTGGTACAATCATAAGGGTGACCTTCGCATTTTGTGTCCAAAATATTACTGTGATAATATGTATATGAAGATCAGGTGACATGAGTATTTCTTCCACCATTTCTGGGGGAAATATTTTGAAAAGATATAAATTAGTACTGGGGATACTAATAGGCTTACCCTGTGTTCATGAATATAGAGATGATGCATTAATAGACCATAATGTGAATAAATTATATGACTGGTTCCAAATTTAAATAATGGATTGTATTGATATCTGAAAAAATAGAAGAAATCATTTATTGATATACATACATTCATTCCAACCACTTACATATCTAATGGTTATCTTAGGGTTACCGTTTATCATGAATAGTGAATGAGTTTTGCTTCAAAAATGATTATGGAATCGAAAATAATGTGTTTAGAAAGAAGTCTAGTGAAAAGACGAGTCAAGAAACATGGAGAAATATAAGTGTTCTGAAGGAGGAAGTGATTGAAAGTGAACCAAATGTTTATAAATTTGTGAATTTGTGAATGAAAGGATATATTTTATGATGTCTATAAACTGAAGAAATAATAACGTACAAGGTTTGAATAAAAATGAACTTTAATAAACACATCACATCCAATAGGAATCTACTTGCATTGATGTTAAACTTGGTCAGTTACTGTAGAAATATTACGATTTGTAAGCACCCTTCCCTGAAGTTAGTTTTCAGTACTAGGAAACAAATATGTATTTCAGTGGATGTATATTTCTGAGAATAAACTTGTTAAAAATTGATTATAAATCCACATATATGAATATGAATGAATTCAGGCGGTGTATAAGAAGACACATATATTTCATATTTTGGTAAATCTGGAGAATATATATATATATAGACACACAAACACACACACATTATAATGTAGCAATATATATGCCAACTGAAATTCATCATGAAAAATAACTCATCCGCATATCCCAAAATATTCATTTTACTGAACAGTAATATATGTATAGTGTTGTTCATCTAGGAAGCTCACTCATGGGTTGAATTTTCTGTTAAAACAGCGTTTAGGAGGAGTGATCTCTTCTCACAATTTGTATCTGCCAATTCAGCCACCTCACAAGAATGTACATGTGAAACCAGGTAGGATTCTATTTGTGCATATAAAAATACATTTGCTTAATAGGCTACAGAGAAAGGGAGACAGGAATTCACATATTTCTTAACTTTAAAAACACATGGAGAATTATTTCAACAAATAATTGACTAGATTTATAACTCCTACCTTATATCATGCAAAAGGTAAGTCCAACTATACACCATGCTTCCTCTGAAATGCTTGTATTTCTATTCTGTTTGGGTTATTTTTCTCCATTATATTAGGATTAGTAGTCAGAGTTTAGTAGGGTATGGGTTAGTGTCAGGGATTCAGTATTTCAAACAGAAAATTGTAAAATGAATCCAATGTTTATGCAAATATGTGCTAAACAAAATCTTCTCTCTCTCATCCAGAACAATGACTTGACATTCCCTTCGCCACAAGTAAGTCAGAATTAGAGGAGAAGAGTTAGAAAATCTGTGAATATATACTTAGAATGGAAAATGCTCAGGAATTCACAACCTTGGAGTTGATAGAGCAGTTTCCAAAAGTAAGTGACATGGTAAACACTCCACAAACATGGAGATCTGCTGGCCTAAACACTTCTTGAGAAATTGCCTCTGAGCTTGGGCACTTGAAATATATGTTGTTTTCAGGAGCTTTAACTTCCGATGTAGTGAGACCATCAAAGCTAGGTCTGCATCTATGTGACCAGGAGGACATGGTTTCTTATTTTCCAATGACCATGAGGCAGCAGTGCTAAATTCTCTCTTTGTAGCTAAATTGTGGCCACTGGGGCTAAGTGTCTCCCCATGTGGACTGTGAAGCCATTTGGTCATCCTCGACTTTTCGTTTTGTTTCTTGCTGCTGCACTGGGAGTTTGGTATTTGCTTCACGAAATACAAGGAGTTCAAGTGGGACACAGTGCTGGAGGGAGTTCTGTCACGTGTGGTGGGTCAGTGTCTGCATGAGAATGCACCAACTAGGCTTCTATCCCACATAGCTTGCCCCTTGACCATAGCAACCTGATTCTAAACATTGCCGTGAAAAATCTCCATATAACAAGATGCCTTTATATAGAAGGGTCTGCTGGCTGCACCGTGTCTGTCTCAAGGCATTTGAAAGTCAATGGCAGATCCACATGGCCCCACCAGAGATGTTTTATCACACACCTGCACACCACTGCTCTAGGCCCACTACTCAGCAGGCTCCAACTTACTGGCATCTCTGTTCTACACGATTTTCATGATACCTAGTCAATCAAGGCACTGTCTGGTATACTCATGATCAGCAACAGGACATCCAATGGTTCTCCAGTGCCACCTGGTCATGAGAATTTCTAAAATTTTATGGTATTTATCTAACTATTTTTCACAGATGAAGTTGTTGGTACTGTGGGTTTCAATTCATTCAGGATCCATTAAATGTTGAGGAAGCTCATTTTAATGAAGGATCTGGAGATCTCTCACAGGCAAGGCTTCCCAAAGAGTGGCCAAATTGTCACATGAAGCCAGGCCCATTGAGGTCTACAATGTGAGGTCATGTGTGTTTTGACTCTCAACGATGGCTGCCAAGTCTTTCAGAATAAAACCTGTGATATCCTAGCTGAGATTCCCAGTGCTCTCTGGAAAGCCTCCCTGGGCCTAGACCTCAGTTTCCAAGGGCGACTCTCATGTGTGGCCTCCTGAAATCCCAACAACATTCATGGCAATACTTCTCTGAAGTTAGTTCCAAATCTCATTCTCTAAGGGGAATCACATCAGAGTTCAAGCCCAGGTGGACCCAGTCATCTCTTCCAACTACCACACAAATGACCACAATTAAAACCAAAACACTCCCACATGGTTCTCATCTTCTTCCATATAGACACACATCATAACCTGTGGATGGAGTTTTCCATGAGGGGCACAGCCAAACCAGTGCCCAAAATAAGCTCCCTTGCCCCTCATTTGCCTAACGTCAGGGTGGATTGGACATGCTTCCTGTGAACCAGGAGTGATCAAATAGGCCTGCCGTAAATGCTCCACTTCTCCACTTTGAGGCCTTCTTACTGTGGGGATTATATTCTTCTTTTTCTAAATTTTTTTGGAAATTTAATTGGAAAGTTAAAAAAATTGTTTTGCAGAATGTTAAATTTCTAATGGCAAAGCCTTCACCTTGTTTGTGAAGGAAACCTTGATGCCTTGCCAATCTGGTAACATGGAGACACTCAAAATTTTCTTTTACATACTACATGGATGAATGGCTACAGCTCATAGTTTTTTAAAACTGAAAGGCAGATACCAGCAAGTAAGATAACAAATAAAAGACAATTTTATTAAAAAATAAAGTTGTTAAATGACTCAAATATTGGAAATTCAATTCTTTTTATTTTTGGTTGTTCAAAACATTATAAAACTCATGATATATCATCTTTCATACATTTGACTCAATTGGGTTATGAACTCCCATTTTTACCCCAAATACAAATCGCAGAATCACATCAGTTACACACTCACGTTTTTACATAATAGCATACTAGTTATTGTTGTATTCTGCTACCTTTCCTATCCCCTACTATTCCCCCTCCCCTCCCATCTTCCCTCTCTACCTCATCTGCTGTTGTTTAATTCTCTCCCTTGTTTTCCCCTCTTTAGCCTCACAACCTCTTATATGTAATTTTGTGTAACATTGAGTAGTCTCCTACCATTTCCATATGCTTTTCCTTCTCTCTCCCTTTCTCTCCCCCCACTCATCTCTGTTTAGTTTTAATATTTTTCTCATGTTCTTCCTCCCTGTTCTCTTCTTATTTGCTCTCTCTATATAAAAGGAAACATTTGGCATTTGTTTTTAAGGATTGGATAGATTCGCTTAGCATAATCTATTCTAATGCCATTCATTTCCCTGCAAATTCTATGATTTTGTCATTTTTCAGTGCTGTGTAATACTCAATTGTGTATAGATGCCACATTTTTATTATCCATTCGTCTATTGAAGCGCATCTAGGTTGGTTCCAAAGTCTAGCTATTGTGAATTGTGCCGCTATGATTATCGATGTGGCAGTATATACTGCTCTCTATTAACATCCTCAGGGAAGAGTCTGAGAAGGGCGATATCTCGGTCAAATGGTGGTTCCATTCCCAGCTTTTCCATGAATCTCCATACTGCTTTCCATATTGTACTCACCAATTTGCAGTCCCACAAGCAGTGTACAAGTGTACCCTTTACCCCACATCCTCACCAACACTTATTGTTGTTCGACGTCATAATGGCTGCCAATCTTACTGGAGTGATATGGTATCTTAGGGTGGTTTTGATTGCATTTCTCTGACTGCTAGAGATGGTGAGCATTTTTTCATGTACTTGTTGATTGATTGTATGTCCTCCTCTGTGAAGTGTCTGTTAAGATCCTTGGCCCATTTGTTGATTGGGTTATTTGTTATCTCATTGTTTAATTTTTTTGAGTTCTTTGTGTATTCTAGATATTAGGGCTCTATCTGAAGTGTAAGGGGTAAAAATTTGTTCCCAGGATGTAGGCTCTCTATTTACCTCTCTTATTTTTTCTCTTGCTGAGAAAGATCTCTTTAGATTAAGTAAGTCCCATTTGTTTATTCTTTTTATTAACTCTTGGGCTATGGGTTTCCTATTAAGGAATTTGGAGCCCAACCCCACAGTATGTACATCGTAGCCAACTTTTTCTTCTATCAGACGCAGTGTCTCTGATTTTATATCTGGCTCCTTGATCCATTTTGAGTTAACTTTTGTGCATTGTGAGAGAAAGGGATTCAGTTTCATTTTGTTTCATATGAATTTCCAGTTGTCCCTGCACCATTTGTTGAATATGCTATCCTTCTTCCATTGCATGCTTTTAGGCCCTTTTTCAAATATAAGAAAGTTGTAATTTTGTGGATTTGTCTCTGTGTCCTCTATTCTGTACCATTGGTCCATCTGCCTGTTTTGATACCAGTACCACACTGTTTTTGTTACTATTGCTTTGTAGTACAGTTTGAACTCTGGATTCACACTTCCTGCTTAGAATTGCTTTCGCTATTCTGGGTCTTTTGTTTTTCCATATGAAATTCATGATTACTTTATTTATTTCTACAAGAAATGCCATTGGGTTTTTGATTGGCATCGCATTAAACCTGTAGAGAACTTTGGGTAATATCGCCATTTTGATGATGTTATTTCTGCCTATCCATGTACAGGGCATACATTTCCATCCTCTAACATCTTCTTCTATCTCTCTCTTTAGGGTTCTGTAGATTTCATTGCATAAATCTTTCACCTCTTTGGTTAGGTTGATTCCCAAGTTTTTTATTTTCTTTGAGTATACTGTAAAAGGAGTGGTTTTCCTCATTTAAATTTCAGAAGTTTTGTTGCTGATATACAGGAATGCCTTAGATTTATGCGTGTTGATTTTATATCCTGCCACTTTGCTGAATTCATTTACTAACTCTAGCAGACCCTTTTGGGTCTGTTAAATATATTATCATGTCATCCAAAAATAGCGATAATTTAAGTTCTTCTTTTCCTATTTTTAAGTCTTTAATTTCTTTTGTCTGTCTAATTGCTCTGGCTAGTATTTCAAGAACTAAATCGAATAGAAGTGGTGATAGATGGCATCCCTGTCTTGTTCCAGATTTTAAAGGGAATGCCTTCAGTTTTTCTCCATTTACAATGATGCTAGCCTGAGGTTTAGCATATATAGCTTTTACAATGTTGAGGTAAGTTCCTGTTATTCCTAGTTTTTATAGAGTTTTAAACATAAAGGGATGCTGTACTTTGTAGAATGCTTTTTCTGCATCTATCGAGATGATCATATGGTTCTTCTCTTTAAGTCTATTGATGTGGTGAATAGTATTTATTGATTTCCGTATATTGAACCAGCCTTGCATCCCTGGGATGAATCCCTCTTGATCATGATGCACAATTTTTTATGTGCTTTTGTATTTGATTTGCCAGGATTTTATTGAGAATTTTTGCATCCAAGTTTATTAGAGATATTGGTCTGTAGTTTTCTTTCTTTGAAGTGTCTTTGTCTGGTTTTGGGATCAGGGTGATGTTGGCCTCATAGAATGAATTTGGAAGAACTCCTTCTTTTTCTATTTTTTGAAATAGCTTGAAAAGTATTGGTATTAATTCATCTTTGAACGTTTTGTAGAACTCTGCTGTATAACCATCTGGTCCAGGGTTTTTTTTGGTAGGTAGTCTTTTGAAGGTTTCTTCTATTTCTTCCTTTGTTATTGGTCTATTTAAATTTTGTGTGTCTTCCGGACTCAATCTGGGCAGATCATATGACATAAGAAATTTATCGATATCTTCATTATCTTCTGTTTTATTGGAATATAGGGTTTCAAAATACTTTCGAATTATCTTCTGTATTTCTGTAGTGTCTGTTGTGATATTGCCTTTTTTATCCCATATGTTAGTAATTTGAGTTCTCTCTCTGCTTCTCTTCATTAGCATGGCTAAGGGCCTGTCGATTTAATTTATTTTCAAAGAACCAACTTTTATTTGTTCAATTTTTTTGTTTCAATTTTGTTGATTTCTCCTCTAATTTTAATTATTTCTTGTCTTCTACTACATTTGTTGTTTTGCTCTTTTTTTTCTAGGTTTTTGAGATGTAGTGTGAGATCATTTATTTGTTGTTTTTTTCTTTTTTTGAGGAAAGAATTCCAAGAAATGAATTTCCCTCTTAAAACTGCTTTCATTGTTTCCCACAGAATCCGGTATGTTGTGTCTGTATTTTCATTTGTATCTAAGAGATTTTTTTATCTCCTCCTTTATGTCTTCTGTAACCCATTGATTATTCAGTAACATATTGTTCATTTTCCATGTGATGTAGAATTTTTCCTTCCTTCTTCAATCATTAATTTCAAGTTTCATTCCATTATGATCAGATATGGTGCATGGTATTATCTCCATACTTTTATATTTACTAAGAGTTTCCATATGGCATAATATATGGTCTATATTTGAGTAGGACCAATGTGCTGCTGAGAAGAACATGTATCCACTTTATGATGTTTGATATATTCTATATATGTTGGTTAAGTCTAGGTTATTGATTGTGCTATTGAGTTCTATAGTTTCTTAATTCAGATTTTCTCTAGAGGATCTGTCCAATGGCGAGGGTTGTGTGCTGAAGTCACCCGTAATTATTGTGCTATAGCCTATATGACTCTTGAACTTGAGGAGAGTTTGTTTTATGACTTGGCACCACCATTGTTTGGTGCATACAAATTGATAATTGTTATGTCTTGTTGGTGAATGTTGCCTCTTAACAGTATATAGTGTCCTTCTTTATCACTTTTGATTAACTTAGGTTTTAAGTTGATTTTATTCGATATGAGAATGGCCACTCCTTCTTGCTTCCGAGGGCCAACAATGGCTGCGAAGTCTTTCAGAATAAAATCATGTGATTTCCTGGCTGAGATTCCCATTGCTCTGTGGAAAGCCACCTTGGGCCTAGATCTCAGTTTGAAAGGGTGACAATCATGCGTGGCCTCCTAAAAACCAACACAATTCATATCAATACTTCTATGAGGTACGTTCCAGAACTCAGGCTCTAAGGGGAATCACACCAGAGTTCAAGCCCAGGTGGACCAAGTCATGTCTTCCAACCCCCACACAAATGACCACAATTAAAACAAAAAAACTACCACATGGCCCTCATCTTCATCCATAAAGACCCTCATCAAAAGTTCTGGATGGAAGTTTCCATGAGGGTTGCAACTAAAGACAGTTTTCAGAATAAGCTCCCTTGCCTCTAATTTCCCTAAAGTCAGGGTGGCCTGGACACCCTTCCTGTGAACCAGGAGTGATCAAAAAGGCCTGCCATTAATTCCGCTTTGTTTCTATAATTTGAGGCTTACTGAATGTCAGGTATAGATTTTTTATGTGATTTGGAGTCATGAGAAAATCCAAGCACATCTGGAGAGCATTCAAGAATTCATTTGACAAAGAGGATCCCTAATCTCACTTGAAGGGGGTCAGGAACCTAACAGAGAAAGGCAAGAATCCTCATCCACAATGACTGCTCTTTTTGCCATTTTGGTTTTGAATGCACAAATGGGATCTTTCTTTAGATCCATCAGGTGCAGAGAATCGAAGCCACAGCCTCACACAGGGCCAAGAGGCAGATTCAGACAAATCCCTTTCCAAAGCAATTAAGCAAAGAGCCACAGGTGATGCCCATTTATTTCCATTTGAAATTTTTTTCTTCAGGCTTCACAAAGGGGTGGCCTGAGGCAAAGACCTTCCTGACATTCAGGGCAACAGAACCTTGATTGGTATACTGAGCTTGAATTATGTTCTGCACCGAGGTCTCAGATAAATCGATATACAATGGCATAGGACCGTGTACCTCGGATGATTGAATGTAGAAGAGAACATCCAGTCAAAAAGGGATAGTCTGTAGGATTAGGAAGATAGTCAGTAGGTTTAGGAAGAAGAGTGAGACTAGGAGTTGGACCAAAAGTTCTTTAGCAATAGGGTTTCAGTTAGAGAGTGAATGTAAATGTCAGCACATCTGAAGAGAAAGTCACAATGATGAACAGGGAAAAATATGTAGGAAAGCAGATATCAATAGAAAGATTAGGAAATCAGGCAAAGTATAAAGTGAGTGATAGGATTAGACATTTTCAACAGGCTTGAGGTTGAATATATAATCTTAGGAAAAAACAAATATGTAGTAATCAATAGGATTGACATTTGAGAGCATTAGGCACCCTGGACATGGATGTTTTTAGTAATCCATGGTCACTTTCCATTTAGGCTTTGGTACAATCATATGTGTGACCTTTGCATTTTGTGTCCAGAATACTACCGTGATAAAATTTATATGTTGATAAGGTGACATGAGTATTTCTTCCACCATTATGGGGAGTAATATTCTGGAAACTTATAAATTAGTACTGGTGATACAAATAGGTGTACCTTGTGTTGATCATTATTGAGATGTTGCATGAATAGACCAGATTGTGAATAAAGTATATAACTGGTTCCAACTTTAAATAATGGATTGAGTTTGCATCTGAAAATGTATTGGAAATCTTATATTGATATATATACAATCATTCCAACCAGTTATATATGTAATGGTAATATTAGGGTTACGGTTTATCGTGAAGAGTGAGTATTGCTTCAAAAATGATTATGGAATCAAAAATAATGTGTTTAGAAAGAAGTCTAGTGAAAAGACCAGTAAAGAAACATGGAGGAATACATGTGTTCTGAAGTAGTAAGTAAATGAGAGTGAACCAAATGCCTATAATTTTGTGAAGTTGTGGGTGAAAAAATATATCCTATGATGTCCATATACTGAAAAAATAGTAATGTACCAGTGTTGAGTAAAAATGAACTTCAAAATACACATCATGTCCCATAGCAATCTACTTGCATTGATGTTAAACTGGGTCAGGTACTGTAGAAATATTAGGATTTGTATGCACCACCTACTGAACTTAGTATTCAGTAGTAGGAAACCAATATGTATTACAGGTGTATAAATATTGCTGAAAATAATCTTGTAAAAATTGGATTTTGAACCCACATACATGAATATAAATGAATTTAGGGAGTGTATAATAAGACACATATTTTTCATATTTTTTTAAAATCTGGAGAATATATATACATATATATATATAATATATATATATATAATATATATACATATATATACATATATAATATATATATGTATATATATATACACATATATATTTTTTTTCCAGATTTTAAAAAAAATACATACACACACACACACACACACACACACACACATTAATATTTAGCAAAATATATGCCAATCGAAATTCATCATGAAATATAATTCATCCACATATCCAAAAATATTCATTTTACTGAACATGGATTTATGTATAGTGTTTTTCACTAGGAAGCTCACCCATAGGTTGAATTTTCAGTCCCATCATTATTTAGGGAGAGTCATCTGTTCTCACAATTTTATATTCCAAAATCAGGGAGCTCACAAGTTTGTCTGTGTGATACCAGGTAGGATATTATATATATATGTATAAAAAAATACATGTGCTGAATAGGATACAGAGAAAGGGAGACAGGAATTTATATATGTGATAATTTTAAAAAATCATGGAGAAATATTACAATGAAAAGTTGACTAGATTTAAAAAAACATACTCTTGATAATGCAGAAGGCAAATAGAAGTATACACCATGCTTCCTCTGAAAGGCCTGTATTTCTATTCGGTTAGGTTTCTTTCTCTCCATGATATTAGGATTAGTAGTCAGAGTCTAGTAGGGTATGGGTTAGTGTCAGGGATTCAGTATTTCAAATGGAAAAAAGGAAAATGAATCTAATGTGTATGCAAAAATGTGATACACAAAAATCTTCCCTCTCTCATCCAGAACAATGCCTTGACATAACCATCGCTAAAAGTAAGACACAATTAGAGGAGAGGAGTTAGAAAATCTGAATATATATGTGGAATGGAAAATGCTCAGGAGTTCACAACACTGGAGGTGGTAGAACAGTTTCCAAAAGTAAGAGAGAGGGTAAACAATCCAGAAACATGGAGCTGTGCTGGCCTTGAGACTTCTTGAGAAACTTCCTCTGAGGTTGGGAACAAGAAATATATGTAATTGTTAGGAGATTTAGCTTCGTTTGTAGTGACACCATGAAATCTGGGTCTGCATCTCTATGACCTGGAGCACATGGTCCTTATTTTCTAATGAACATGAGGGAGCAGTTCTGAATTCTCTCTTTGTAGGTAAACTGTGGCCACTGGGAGCTAAGTGTCTTTCCGTGTGGACTGTGAAGCCATTTGGTGATCTTCCACTTTCCAGGGTGTTTCTTACTGCTGCACTGGGAGTTTGGTATTTGCTTCACGAAATACAAGGAGTTCAACTGGGACAAAATGCTGGAGGGAGTTCTGTCATGTGTGGTTGGTCAGGGACGCAAAGAGAATGTACGAACCAGGCTTCTATCCTACATAGCTTTCACCTTGACTATAGCAACCTGATTCTGAACATTGCCCTGAAACCTCTCCATATGACAAGATGCCTTTACATATAAAGGTCTCCTGCCTGCACCATGTCAGTCGCAAGTCTTTCGAAGCCAATGGAAGATCCAGGTGGTCCTACCAAAAATATTTATTTACACACCTACAGTCCACTTCTCTAGGCCCACTACTCATTAGGCTCCAAATTACTGGCATCTCTGTTCTACACCATTTTCACGAAACCCAGTCAATCAAGGCACTCTTTGGTACACTCATGATCAGCAACAGGAAATCCAAAGTTTATCCAGTGCCACCTGGTCATGGGAATTTCAAAAATTTTATGGTATGAATCTAGTCATTTTTCAAAAATGAAGTTAGAGGCACTGTGGGTTTCAATTAATTCAGGAACCATTAAATGGTGAGGAAGCTCATTTCAATGAAAGCTCTGGAGAACACTCACAGAAAAGCCTTCCAAAAGACTGGCCAAAAGGTCACATGAATCCAGACACATTGAGGTGTGCAATGTGAGGTCCATATGTGTTTGGACTCTCAACTAGGGCTGCCAAGTCTTTAAGAATTAAATCATGTGATATCCTGGCTCAGAATTCCCGAGCTCTGTGGAAAGCCATCCTGGGCCTAGATCTCAATTTCCAAAGGCGATTCTCACGTGTGGCCTAGTAAAATCCCAAGAGAACTCACGACAATACTTCTCTGAGGTCAGATCCAGAACTCATTCTTTAAGGGGAATCACACCAGAGTTCAAGCCCAGGTGATCCGAGTCATCTTTTCCAACTACTACACAAATTACCACAATTAAAACAAGAACACTCCCATATGGCCCTCATCTTCTTTCATATTGACACTCATCATAATTTTGCTGGAGGTTTCCATGAGGGGAGCAGACCAAGACAGTGTTCAAAATAAGCTCCTTTGACCCTCATTTGCCTATAGTAAAGGTGGCCTGGACACCCATCCTGTGAACCAGGAGTGATCAAATAGGCCTGCCATTAATACCGCTCCAATTCTCCAATTTGAGGCCTACTGACTGTTTGGTTTAGATTCTTTATGTGAATTTTAGTCATGAAATAACCAAGCACCTATGGGCTAGCCTCTGCAGGTTTTGAAGAACTCATTTGACCCAAAGGATCCCTATTTTCACTTGATGGAGTTCAGGAACCTTACAGAGGAAGTCAAGAGACTTCATCCCAATGGCTGCTCTTTCTGCCATTTTTCCTTTGGATGCAAACATGGGAACTTTCTTTAGATCCACAGGTGCTGAGAATCTAAGCCTCAGCCACACACAGGGCCAGGGGGCTGATTCAGTCACATCCCTTTTCAAAGCACTTAAGAAAAGAGCCACAGGTATGCCCAATCATTTCCATTTGAAAACTGTTTTCTTCAGGCTTCACAAAGGGGTGGCCAGATGCAAAGAACTTCCTGACATTCAGGGCAACAGAACAATAGGTAAGCAAAAGGCCCAAAGCAGGGTTTCTCCTCTGAGACTGTCCTCGTCACACTGATATCTGAGTTTTCTGAGATGCTCGCCATCACCTACAGCTATCCAGTACATGGCTATGTCACAGAGCTTGGAGGTGGTACATATCTTGGACACAAAACCATGGGCCTATTCTTGAAATTGGCCGGAATTCAGGACGAAAATAGAAACTTAGGAAGGTAGCAGGTGTTGCTCATCGATAAGGCAAGCTACAGTCCATTCATAAACGGGGCAATATGAATGCTGAGAAGCTTTCTACTAGACACGACACATCCATTGATGAATTCTCTTTTCTAATGTCTACAACCACGGAAAGAGTGGAATACACAGACATAGAAACACTCGCCCTGTGAAAAGACTTACTAGAAACAGTCCACTTCAAATGAAACAAACCGACTGTCCTACCTATTCTCAGAAAATTCGACAAAACCACAAACCCACAACCACACACACAAAGGCACCTCCTTCCCCTAAGTAGGTCTTTGACTATCCGGAGTGTCCTCTGACTTGTAGGCCATAATACGTTCCCCCGAAATGGCCTGTCCTGTCTCAGATCTGGTCTCCTTGGCAAACTCTGTGAACTTCTCAGGAGCCAACGGTGAGCCACTAACGACTTTCTCAAGAAAAGCCCCGCTTCCGAGCTTTCCTGGCATTTGGCCTTCTCACGTCTGAAGGTACCAAGAAAGACTGACTGCATTTAGTAAATCCAAACAAGTGAGACCATAGGGACTGGGACTTGGACTGGCTATGGGTGCCTGGCTTCCTGGATCCAAAGTTCAGAGAGTTCCATCACCATGGAAGTGAGGTGAGGTCACTTCCTTCCTGAACTGAATGAGGTCCCTGTCTTGGCAACCACTTTGTCTTAACTGTTACTTCCAAGGGTCCCATGAGATTGAGGCTGCCCCTACTTGCTGTGACACTTTCACAAGTTAGAATGGTATATCAACCATAGGCACCCAGGAATAGATCTCCACACAGGCCTGTTTTGGTCCATGTTCTCTACATTAAGAAGAGAATCTGATTCAGACACAACCTTTTATCCTGACTGGGTTGTTTGCCATGGAAGATGACTTTTGGTCTCTCAGGTCCTTCATAGCTGCCTACATCTTCTCCAGGGATCATTTCTGCATGGGCCTTTGAGGTTATCAGCAGGTGGAAGTTTCCCTACATTTCTGTATTGTAAAATCAACTCTTTCCCTGCTGTTCTATAAAGTTAGATTGAGGGAATAGTGTATGATTATGGTTAAAAACATGTTTGATTTGGGTTAGAAATCATTGTGCTGGATGAATAATGGTATTGGGAACCTGCTATGTGTATAAGAATATATAGGTGTAATATATGTATGAAAAAAGAAATCTAAGTATGATTTGAAGGCCAGAAGGGCATTGGGCCCTTGATTGGGATACGCATCATTGAATTACGTTCTGCAGAGATGTCTCAGATAAATCGATATACAATGGCATAGGACCTTGTACTTTGCATGAATTAATGTAGAAGGAACATCCAGTCAAAAAAGGATAGTCGGTAGTGAAAGGTTAATAAAATAGGTACTTGCTATTTCCTGTTTTTCTGTATGCTTAAAAAAACACTGTTGAAATCTTGAGAAATGTTTGCTAATCTTGTTCTAGAATGTACTGTTCCCAACTGCCAAACTGCAGAATGTACTGCCTCACTCGGTGTCACACGAACCGCCCACTCACCCTTACACATCAGTAAACTTCCCTCCCTTCCATCTGCAAGGAATGTATGTAAGCTCTGCATAAGCTGTTCTCAGAGCTCTCTGATCTATTTAAGTTAGCTGTGAGCCCCAGCAAGCTGGACCCAAAATAACCCTTTGCTGTTGCATGAGACAGTCTCTTGGTAGTCTCATCCTCCAACACTCACCTGACCTTTACATATTGAGGTTCCACCGAGTTCCGGCAGTGGCGGATGAGAGACCCCAACGGGCTCCTCTCGGAGCAAGTAAGGCGCCTCTTTCTGGTTTCAGGTGTCATGTTAGGGCTTGGCAAAATTGCTGGCGATGAAGAGATTGGGGTCTCTCCGACGGTGGCTGAGAGACGTGTCACAGAGACATAGGGCACCTCCCTGGGGGACCCCAAAGAGGACTCGGAGAATCAAGGAACAATTGCTTCATCGACTCAGTGATATTTTCTTTTAGATTCGGTATTGCCATCCTATCGGGTTTTGCCGGCTACGCATTCCTGGTCTCAGTGTTGGATGTCCATTGCCTGTCTTTATGGTCTTGTCTTATCTGTGTCATGTGTCTTTGCTTTTACTGTTTGTGTACCTTTCATTATGGGACAGAGCACTTCAATGCCTCTGTCCCTGACCCTTGATCACTGAACCAAAGTCCGCTTAAGGGCTCAGAATCTTTCTTTTTTTAGTAAAACGCTGGACCTGGCAGACTCTCTGTGCCTCAGAATGGCCCATCTTTGGAGTCGTATGGCCCCAAGAAAGATCTTTCTACTTCCCACTAATTTATAAAGTCAGAGATATTGTCTTTCAGCCAGGGCCACATAGCCATCCTGATCAACAGCCATATATCTTAACTCTTCAGGACCTCTGCAAATCTCCTCCTCCATGGGTGAAGCCTTTCCTTGCCCATGCCTCTGCTCATACTCCTTCCCACATGATCTCTCAAACCCTCACCTCTTCCTCCTCCTCCACCCTCTGTTTTCCCTGAGTCACAAGATTTGACTCTACTGGACTTTTCCTCCTCTCCTTATCCCCTGCCCTCGTCCCCTAACACACAACACACTCTAAGTGATTCCCCTGCTGCTGACTAAGCCTCTCTACCATTGGAGGAAGCTAAGCTGGTAATAGGATCTGATAATGGACCGATGTTCATGGCCCAGGTAAGTCAGGGGTTAGCCAGGAACCTGGGGATTAATTGGAAGTTATATTGTGCTTATAGACCCCAGAGTTCAGGACAAGTAGAAAGAATGAATAGAACCATTGAAGAGACCTTAACGAAATTAAGCTTAGAGACCAGCATAAAAGATTGGACTGTGCTCCTGACTTATGCAATGTTTCATGCAAGAAAAAATCCTTCTGTTTCTTTGAGTAACCTTACCCCCTGAGAAATTCTCTATCGTGGCCCTCGTCCAGTAAGGGTCCTAAGCCCAACTGTAAGACCTAAGGATCCTTTCCACACCCTCTTGCTTGACAGACTTAAAGCTCTTGAAAGAACTCAGTGATACCTGTGAAAATAGCTGCCCACTGTGTAACAAACTGTGTACCAGGGGATTCCACATCCATATCAAATAAGAGACTTCATGTATGTAAGATGACATCAGGTGTCATCCCTGGAACCCAGCTGGAAAGGACCATACCAGGTGCTACTTATAACACCTACAGTGGTAAAGGTATACAGAATCACTTCTTGGATCCATGCCTCTCATCTCAAGCCTGCTCCTTGTCCAGAATCTTTCTGGAAACTGAAAAAGACTGGTAACAGTTTCAAATTGTGTATTCGCCATGTGGATAAGGTTATATACTCTCCCCTTGGCCACAAGTAGTCCTAACCCTCATCAGCCTTTTAAGCAGCGATGGCTGATCACAAATCCTACTGGAAAAGTGTATAATCGATCTCACATACATCCCCCTTAGGGACCTGGTGGCCATCTCTCCACCCAGACATTTGTCAGCTGGCCATAGGTTTTTACTATTGGGATATCCCTGATGAAGAAAATCCCACTAAAATACCATTAAATCCCTTGTGTACCATAGATAATGGAAACAAACATTATGGATGTAGGGACACGCGAGCCAGATGCAGGTTGGCTAGCCTAGATTACTTGTTTGCCCGGGAAACTATCAAAGCCACAAACAGTAACGGCTGTGTGGGGGAAAAACCGACTTCTTCTGTATGTCATGGAGATGTGAGCATATAGAGGCTGCCTGATGGAACCCAATACTTCATCAAATTCAGTACACAGCATTGGCCATATTACCAAGTAGACAACAGAAAAAGGATGGCCCCCAGAGGGGTCTCTAGATCCTCAAATTTTGCGTGACCTTTTTAACTTCTGCAAGTGCTCAAAAGGGTGAAAGGAGATTCCCCTATGTGGAAGCCCTTTCCCTCCTTCACTCACATCCTGAACTATGCTTCTCCAATAGATTTTTATCCTCAGCCTTCTGCTCCAGACTCTCTGCTGTCACTCCCACCTCAGCAACGTGATTTCTCCCCTCCAATTACTAGATCAGAATCCCAAACCTCCACCAGTTCTCAGACAATTGCCCGCTTGTGAGGTAGCAGATACTGAGGTACCCCTCCACCCACTCACTCCCCTCTCTTCCTGTCAGTGCCCACACCGGGTCCCACCAGGTACTCTTTCCAGCTAACCCAAAGCTCAAACGAGCTGAGGAGAGCTCTCAGACCCTTATCCAAGATGTAATATAAATGGCCTTTAAAGTTGCTTTGTCATCACTGAAAACAGGTTACTAAAATTTAAAGTCCCTCACAGGATTTTGGGATACTCACTCCCGTTTTCTGCTCTTCTCTACCTGTTCTACTGCTCAAGTTTTTTGCTAGGAAATTCCCAAACACCTTTCCAATTATTCTTTTACATCTCTCTTTTTCCTCATTCTCAGATCCTTGGAGCTTCTCTCAGCCCCACCTTCCCCGTATTCCCCCTCTGTACCAGGCCCACAGAAAAGTCTTAAATGTCCTTCTCCAGAAGTCTTCACCATGGCTGACTTTAGAACTTTCAGCATAGAGTTTCTATAAAGAGTTCAATGTAGATAAACTTTCTCTTTTTGTATTGCCCTGTTATACTTGGCCACTGGCTAAAAAACTCAGTACTTCTAAGCTAGACAACCCCTAACTAGTTTTTCACAAAATATGTGAACAAGTCCTCTGGCCTTCAGCTGGGGCTTCACAGAAATGGCCACATTTCTAAGATAAAGAAATTACCAACTGGGCTCCGTTGTAACAGCTGGCAGGGGGAAAATAAGAAAGGGAATAAAAAGCTCTCCTCCTCCCAGGTGTCCTTGAAAATTTAACTTGCCCAGAACAGAGGAAAAATTAGAAACATATACTGCTTTTTTGAACTTCTGCAGACTGTAAACTTCTGAGCCCCATCCCTTATATGTTGGGTACACAATTCTGAAACTACCTAAACTTGAGTTTCAGGGGACTAATTGATTACAACAGAAGCAATGCCCTCTGAATCCAGTTGCAACAATATAGGACTGTTTCCCTGTCTTCAGTGCTATCTTAGGTGCCTTGCCTTGTCTGTCCCTACAACAGCATAATTCTATATACTTAAACATTGTTTATGTTTTCATGAAATGGTCAACAGATGTGATTATTTTGAAATGTTGCAGATGTTTCCCAGAAAGCTCTATCATGACGCAGGTTCGTTTGAAGATCAAATAGGGGGGGCATACAACCGGTTCCACTGGGAACTTGTATCGCTCACTTTAGCCATCCTATTAGGAATAGGAGTTGCTGCACAGGTGGGCACAGGAACCACTGCCATTGTCCATGGGACACAACAAATGACCCAATTAGAAGAAGCAATAGAGCAAAACTAAGATATTAGAAACCTCCATCAGAGCTTTGCATGAATCTTTAACCTCTCTCTCTGAAGTTGTTTTAAAGAACAGTTGAGGGTTGGACCTCCTCTTCATTAGAGAAGGGGGCCTTTGTGCTGCATTGAGGGAAGAATGTTGTTTTTATGCTGACCATACTGGAGTTGTAATAAAATCTATGAGTAAATTTAAAAGACACCTTGAAGAGCATCAACAAGAGAGAGAGGCCCAAAAAGGGTGGCTTGAGTCTTGGTTCACACACTCCTCCTGGTTAACTACGTTTTTATCAACCCTGGCCGGTCCAATAATAATCCTCATATTATTGCTAACTATAAAATCCTGTTTGCTTAACCGTGTAATTTCTTTTCTCCAGGCTCAAATTGGACGAGTTAAACTTATGGTAATACCCCACTAGCAGACATAGAATGTGACACCCTCCAATGATCATTTTTATGATTAAAAGTAGCCAGAAGAAGAAGTGGGGAATTAAAGTTTAATAAAATAGGTACTTGTCACTTCTTGTTTTTCTGTATGCTTAACAAAACACTATTGAAATCTTGAGAAATGCTTGCAAATCTTGTTCCCAGAATGTTCTGTCCCCAACTGCCCAACTGCAGAATGTACTCCCTCACCCAGGTGAGTGCAAACCACCCTCTCACCCTGACCCATCAATAAAATTCCCTCCCTGCCCTCTCCAGGGACAGTATATAAGCTCTATTTAAGCTATTCTCAGGGCTATCTGCTCTATTCAAGTGATCTCTGAGCCCCAGCATGCTGGACACCCAAAAAACCCTTTGATGTTGCAAGAGATAGTCTGTTGGTGGTCTCCTCCTCTGAAGCTCGCCCCAAATTTACTTGGATGATTGAATGTAGAAGAGAACATTCAGTCAAAAACGATAGTCTGTAGCATTAGGAAGATAGTCAGTACTTTTATGAAGAAGGGTGAGTATAGGAATTGGAAAAAAATTTCTTTAGCAATAGGGTTTCGATTAGAGAGTGAATGTAAATGTCAGCACAGGTGAAGAGTCAGTCACAATGATGAACTGGGGAAAATATGTAGGAAAGCAGATATCAATAGAGACATTACAAAATCAGGCAAAGTATAAAGTGAGTGATAGGATTAGATATTTTGAACAGGGTTGAGTTTAAATATATAATCTTAGGAAGAAACAAATATGTAGTCACAATTAGGATTGACATTTGAGAGCATTAGGCAAATTTCAGGTGGATGAATATTTCTCAGAATAATCTTGTGAATAGTTGATTATAAATCCACATAATAAACATGAATGAATTTAGGGAGTGTATATAAGACACATATATTTCATATTTTGAAAAATCTGGAGAGTGTATATATATATATATATATATATATATATATATATATATATATATATACAAAACACACACACAGACAAAAAAGTAGCAAAATATATGTCAATCAAAATTCATTATAAAATATATATCATCCACAGATCTAAAAATATTAATTTTACTGAACATGGATTTATGTATAATGCTGTTCAACTAGCAAGCTCAACCATAGGTTGAATATCCAATTCCAACAAGTTTAGTAGGAGTGATCTCTTCTAACAATTTGTATCTGCCAAGTCAGCCACCTCACAAGAATGTACGTGTGGTACCAGGGAGGAATCTATATGTGCATATAAGAATACAGAGAAAGGGAGACAGGAATTCACATATTTGTTAACCTTAAAAATACATGGACAACTATTTCAACAATAAATTGACTAGATTCATAACTCCAACTCTGTATCATGCAAAAGAAAAGTACAACAATACACCAGGCCTACTCTGAACTGCTTGTATTTCGATTCTGTTTGGGTTATTTTTCTCCATCATATTAGAATTAGTAGTCAGAGTCTGGTCGGGTATGGGTTAGAGTCAGGGATTCAGTATTTTGAATGGAAAATAGAAAACTGAATCCAATGTTTATGCAAATATATGCTACAGAAAATTCTTCCCACTCTCCTCCAGAACAATGCCTTGACATTACCTTCGCCCCAAGTAAGACACAATTAGAAGAGAAGAGTTAGAAAATCTGTGAATACCTATCAGGAATGGAAAATGCTCCAGATTTCACATCTTTGGAGGCGGTAGAGGAGTTTCCAAAAGTAAGGGACAGGGTAAACACTCCACAAATATGGAGCTCTGCTGGCCTAAAGACTTTTTGAGAATCTGCCTTTAAGGTTGGGCACTTAAAATATATGTTGTTTTCAGGAGCTTTAGCTTTATTTGTAGTGAGACAATCAAAGCTCGATCTGCATCTATGTGACCTGGAGGACATGGTTATTTATTTTTCAATAAAAATGAGGCAGCAGTGCTGAATTCTCTCTTTGTAGGTAAACTGTGGCCACTGAGGGCTAAGTGTCTCCCCGTGTGGACTGTGAAACAACTTGGTCATCCTCCAATTATCGTGGTGTTTCTTGCTGCTGCACTGGGAGTTTGGAATTTGCTTCATTAAATACAACGAGTTCAAATGGGAAACAGTGCTGAAGGGAGTTCTGTCAGCTGTGGTGTGCAGGGTCTCCAGGAGAATGCACCAACCAGGGTTCTATCCCACGTAGCTTGCCCCCTTGACAATAGCAACATGATTCTGAACATTGCCCTAAAACCTCTCCATATAAAAATATGCCTTTACGTATATGGGTCTGATGGCTGCACCATGTCAGTCTCAAGCCATTTGGAAGCCAGTGGAAGATCCACATGGCCCCACCACAGATGTTTTATCACTCACTTGCGTAACACTTCTCTAGGCCCACTACTCACTAGGCTTCTACTTACCAGCATCTCTGTTCTACACCATTTTCCTGAAACCCATTCAATCAAGGCCCTGTCTGGTATATTCATGATCATCAACAGGACATCAAAGGTCCTCCAGTGACATCTGGTCATGGGAATTTTAAAAATTTCATGGTAATTATCTAGCAATTTTTCACGGATGAAGTTGGAGGCACTGTGGTTTGCAATTCATTCAGGAACCATTAAAGGGTTAGGAAGCTAATTTCAGGGAAAGCTCTGGAGCACTCTCACAGGCAAGGCTACCCAAAGAGTGGCCAAAAAGTCACATGAAGCGAGGCCAATTGAGGTCTATAAAGCGAGGTCCATATGTGTTTTGAATCTCAATAATGCATGCCAAGTCTTTCAGAATAAAATCATGTAATATCCTGGCTGAGATTCGCAGTGTTCTGTGGAAAGCCAACCTGTGCCTAGATCTCAGGTTCCAATGGCAACTTGATGCCTGGCCTCCTAAAATCCCAACACAATTCATGGCAATACTTCTCTCAGGTCAGTTCCAGAACTCAGTCTATAAGGAGAATCACACCAGAGTTCAAGTCCAGGTGGACCCAGACAACTCTTCCAACCGCGACTCAAATGAAAACAATTAAAACCAAAATACTCCCTCATGGCCCTATTCTTCTTCCATATAGACACTAATCATAACCTCTTCCTGGAGTTTTCCATGAGTTGTGCAGCCCAAGAGAATGTCCAAAATAAGCTTCTTGCACCTCTTTTGCCTAACTTCAGGGTGGCCTGGGAACCCTTCCTGTGTATCAGGAGTGATCAAATAGGCCTGCCCTTAATACTGCTCCGCTTATCCAATTTGAGGCTCTCTGACTGTGGGGTCTAGATTCTTTATGTGAATTGGAGTCATGAGAAAAGCCAAGACAGTGTCCAAAATCAGCTCGCTTGCCCCTCATTTGCCTAAAGTCAGGGTGGCCTGGACACCGTTTCTGTGAACGAGGAGTGATCAAATAAGCCTGCCGTTAATACTTCTGTGTTTCTCCAATTTGACGCCTACTGATTTCAGGTATCAATTCTTTATGTGATTTGGAGTTATGCGAAAACCCAAGCACCTCTGCAGGGAATTGAAGAACTCATTTGACCCAAAGAATCCCTATTCTCACTTGATGGAGTTCAGGAAATTAACAGAGGAAGGCAAGAGACTTCATCCATAATGAATGATTTTTTTTTTTTGCCATTATGGCTTTGGACGCACACATGGGACCATTCTTTAGATCCATCAGGTGCTGAGAATCTAAGTCATAGACACAAACATGGCCAAGAGACTAATTCAGACACATCCCTTCCCAAAGCAATTAAGCAAAGAGCCACAGGTGATGACATTCATTTCCATTTGAAAACTGTTTACTTCAGGCTTCACAAAGTGGTGGATTGAGGCAAAGAACTTCCTGACATTCAGTGCAAAACAACAATAAGTAAGCAAAAGGCCCAAAGCAGGGTTTCTCCACTGAGACTTTCCTGGTCACACTGATATCTGCATTTTCTGAGATGCTCGCCATTCTCTTCAGCTATCCAGTACATGGCCATGTCACAGAGTTTGGAGGTGGTACATATTTTGGACACAAATCCATGAGCCTATTCTGGATAGTGGCCAGAATTCAGGAAGAAAACAGCAACTTAGAAAGATAGCAGGTGTTGCACATCAAAAAGACAAGCTGCACTCCATTCACATATTGGGCAGGTTGAATTATGGGAAGATTTACACTAGACAGTACACATCCATTAATGCATTCTCTTTTCCAATATCTACAACAACGGACACAGTGGGATACACAGACATAGAAACACTTGCCTTGTCAAATGACTTACTAGAAACTGTCCACTCCAAACCAAACTAACCGCCTTTCCCATCTATTCTCAGAACATGAGACAAAACAATAAACCCATACCCACTCCCACAAAGGCACCTCCTTCCCCCAATTAGGTCTGTGACTATCCAGATTGTCCTCTGACAGGTGGGCCATACTATGTTCTCCTGAAATGGTCCGTCTTCTCTAAGATCTGGTGAAATATAAGTATGAAAACAGAAATCTAGGTATGATTTGAAGCCCAGAAGGGTTTTTCCCTTGATTGGGATACTTAGCTTTGAATTATGCTCTGCAAAGTTGTCTCAGATAATTCGATATACAATGGCATAGGACCTTTTACATTGGATGATTGAATGTAGAAGAGAACATCCAATCAAAAAGGGATAGTCGGTAGGATTAGGAAGATAGTCGGTAGGTTTAGAAAGAAGAGTGATTAAAGGATTTGGACAAAAAGTTCTTTAGCAATAGGGTTTCGATTATAGAGTGAATGTAAATGTCAGCACATATGAAGTGTCAGTCACTAGGATCAACTTGGGAAAATATGTAAAAAAGCAGATATCAATAGAAACATTATGAAATCAGGCAAAGTATAAAGTGAGTGATAGGATTAGACATTTTCAACAGGGTTGAGTTTGAATATATAAATTAGGAAGAAACAAATATGTAGTCACCAATAGGATTGACAATTGACAGCATTAGGCAACCTGGACATGGATGTTTTTAGTAATCCATGTACACTTTACATTTAGGCTTTGGTACAATCATAAATGTGACCTTTACATTTTTTTGTCCAGAATATTACTTTGATTAAATGTATATGTACATCAGGTGACATGAGTATGTCTTCCACCATTTCTGCGAGCAATATATTGAAGATGTAAAATTAGAATCGGGGGTACAAAGAGGTGTACCCTGTGTCTATGAATATAGAGATAAAGCATGAATAGACCCTAATGTGAATAAATAATATAACTTTTTTCAACTTTAAAAAATGAATTGATCTAATATCTTAAAAATTAAAGGAAATCGTATATTGATATACAATCATTCATTCCAACCAGGTATATATGTAATGGAAATATTTGTGTTTTGGTTTATCATGAAGAGTGTGTGAGTTTTGCTTCAAAATGATTATGGAAATTCAAAATAATGTGTTTGGAAAGAAGTCTCATGAAAAGACCAGTCAAGAAACCCTGACAATACATGTGTTCTGAAGCAAGAAGTGGTGAAAGTTGAAACAAATGCATATTAATTTGTTAACTTGTGGATGAAATGTATATCCTATGATGTGCAAAAACTGAAGAAATAATAATGTACCAGTGTCTAATACAAATGAATAAAGAATTACATATCATGTCCCATAGGAATCTACTTGCATTGATGTTAGACTGGGTCAGTTACTGTAGAATAATTAGGATTTGTATGCATCATTCCCTGAAGTTAGTTTTCAGTACTAGGAAACAAATATGTATTTCAGGTGGATGAATATTTCTGAGAATAATCTTGTGAAATGTTGATTAAAAATCTACATACATGAACATGAATGAATTTAGAGAGTGTATATTAGACACATATATTTCATATTTTGAAAAATCTGGAGAGTGTATACACACACACACACACACAAATAAAAAACACTCACAGACATTAAAAAGTAGCAATATAAATTCTAATCGAAATTCATCAGTAAATATATATCATCCACAGATGCAAAAATGTTTATTTTACTGAACATGAGTTTATGTATAATGTTGTTCTACTAGGACGCTCCCTATACGTTGAATTTTCAGTTCCAACAGCGTTTAGGAGGAGTGATCTCTTCTCACAATTTGTATCTGCCAAGTCAGCCACCTCACAAAGATGTACGTGTGATACCTGGTAGGATTCTATATATGCATATAAATATATAAGTGTGAATAGGCTAAAGAGAAAGGGAAACATGAATTCTCATATTTGTTAACTTTAAAAACACATGGAGATCTTTTTCTATTAAACATTGACCAGATTTATAACTCCTACCTTGTATAATGCAAAATGCAAGTCCAACTATACAACATGCCTCCAATGAACTGCTTGTATTTCTATAGGTTTGTGTTATTTTTCTCTATCATATTAGGATGAGTTGTCTGAGTCTAGTAGGTATGGGTTAGTGTCAGGGATTCAGTATTTCAAAAGGAAAATTGGAAATTGAATCCAATTTGTATGCAAATATATGCTGCACAAATATTCTCCCACTCTCATCCAGAACAATGCCTTGAAATTACCTTCACCCCAAGTAAGACACAGTTAGAGGAGAATAGATAGAAAATCAGTGAATACATATCTGGAATGGAAAATGCTCAGGAGTTCACAACCTTGGAGGTTGTAGAGGAGTTTCCAAAAGTAAGGGACAGGGTAAACACTCCAAAAACATGGAGCTCTGCTGGCCTAAAAACTTTTAGAGCAACTGCCTCTGAGTTTGGGAACGTGAAAATTATGTTGTTGTCAGGAGAATTGGCTTCCTTTGTAGTGAGACCATCAAAGCTGGGTCTGCCTCTATGTGACGTGGAGGACATGGTATCTTATTTTCCAATGAACATGAGGTAGCAGTGTTGATTTTCTTCTTTTTAGGTAAACTGTGGCCTCTGGGGACTAAGTGTCTCCCCGTTGGACTGTGAAGCCATTTGGTCCTCCTCCACTTTTTGTGGGGTTTTTGCTGCTGAACTGGGAGTTTGGTATTTGCTTCATGAAATTCAAGGAGTTCAACTGAGACACAGTGCTGGAGGGAGTTCTGCCATGTGCGGTGGTTCAGAGTCTGCAGAAGAATGCACCAACCACGCTTCTATCCCTCAAAGCTTGCCACATTGCATCCTTGTCCATAGCAACCTGATTCTGAACATTGCCCTGAATCCTCTTCATATAACAAGATGCCTTTAATTACAAGGGTCTGCTGGCTGCTTCATGTAATCCACAAGCCATTTGGAAGCCAATGGAAGATCCACATTGCTCCAACAGAGATGTTTTATCACACTCCTGCCCACCAAAGCTCTAGGCCGACTTCTCAGCACGTTGCAACTTTCTGGCACCTCTGTTCTACACCATTTTCATGAAACCCAGTCAAGCAAGGCACTGTCTGGTACATCCATGATCAGCAACAGGACATCCAAAGGTTCTCCAGTGCCACCTGGTCATGGGAATTTCAAAAATTTCATGGTATTTATTTAGACATTTTTCAAGGATGAAGTTGGAGGCACTGTGGGTTTCAATTCATTCAGGAACCAGTAAATGGTGAGCGAGATTATTTCAATGAAAGCTCTGGAGAACCCTCACAGGCAAGGCTTCCCAAAGAATGGCCAAAAGGTCACATTAAGCCAGGCCCATTGAGGTCTACAATATGAAGTCCATGTGTGTTTTCACTCTCAACTATGGCTGCCAAGTCTTTCGAATGAAATCATGTGATATCTTGGCTGAAATTCCCAGAGCTCTGTGGAAAGCCACTCTGGGGCTAGATCTCAGTTTCCAAGGGTGACTCTCATACATGGCCTCTTAAATCACAACACAATACATGGCAATACTTCTCTGAGATCAGTTCCTGAACTCAGTCTATAAGGGGAATCACACCAGAGTTCAAGCCCAGGTAGACCTTGTTATGTCTTCCAACTGTCACACAAATATCCACAATTAAATCCAAAACACTTCCACATGGCACTCATCTTCTTCCATTTACACAATCATCATAACCTCTGGCTGGAGGTTTCCATGAGGGGTGCAGCCCAAGACAGTGTCCAATATAACCTCCCTTGTCCCTCTTTTGCCTAAAATCAGGGTGGCCAGGACATCCTTCCAGTGAACCAAGAGTGATCAAATAGGCCTGCCATTAATATGGCACTGCTTCTCCAATTTGAGGCCTACTGACTGTGTGTTTTCATTCTTTATGTGAATTGGAGTCTCGAGAAAAACCAAGCACTTATGGGCTAGCCTCTGCAGGGTTTTGAGGAACACATTTGAACCAAATGATCACTGTTCTCACATGATGGAGAACAGGACACTTACAGAGGAATGCGAGAGACTTCATCCACACTGACTGCTCTTTTGTCCATTTTCGTTTTGGATGCACACATGGGATCCTTCTTTAGATCCATCAGGTGCTGAGAATCTAAGCCACAGTCTCACACAGGGCCAAAAGACTGATTCAGACACATCCCTTTCCAAAGCAATTAAGCAAAGAGCCACAGGTGATGCCCTTTCATTTCCATTTGAAAACTGTTTCTTTAGGCTCTACAATGGTGTGGCCTGAGGCAAAGGCCTTCCTGACATTCAGGGCAACAGAACAATTGATGAGCAAAAGGCCCAAAGCAGGGTTTCTTCACTTAGAATTTCCTGGTCAAACTGATATCTGAGTTTTCTGAGATGCTCCCATTTCTTTCAGCTATCCAGTACATGGCCATGTCACAGAGCTTGGAGGTGGTACATATTTTTTACACAAAACCATGAGCCTATTCTGGAGAGTGGCCAGAATTCAGGAAGAAAACCGGAACTTAGGAAGATTGTTGGAGTTGTCCACCCATAAGTCAAGCCGCAGTCCATTCATAAATTGGGCAGAATTCAGGAAGAAAACAGGAACTTAGGAAGATTGTTGGAGTTGTCCACCCATAAGTCAAGCCGCAGTCCATTCATAAATTGGGCAAGTTGAGTCTAGACAGGACACATCCAATGATTCATTCTCTTTTCTAATATCTAAAACCACGGACACAGTGGGATACACAGACAAAGAAACACTGGCCTTGTCAAACGACTTACCAGAAACAGTTCACTCCAAACCAAACAAACCGCCTTTCCTACCTATTCTCAGAACATGAGACAAAATCTCAAACCCACACCCACACACACAAAGGAAGCTCCTTCCCCCAAGTAGGTCTGTGACTATTGGGAGTGTCCTCTGACTGGTGGGCCAAACTATGTTCTGATGAAATCGCCTGTCCTGTGTCACATATGGTCTCCATGGCCAAATCTGTGAAGTTGTCACTAGCCAGCGGTGAGCCACTACCTGCTTTCTCAGGAAAGGCCCCTCTTTAGAGCTTTCCTGACATTTGTTCATCCTCACCTCAGTAGGTACCAAGAAAGACTGACTCTGTCCTTGGTAAATCCAAAAAATACGACCACGGGACTGGGACTGAGACTGGCTCTGGGTGCCTGGCTTCCCGGATTCCAAGTTCAGAGAGTTCCATCACCAAGGAAGTGAGGTGAGATTACTTCCTTCAGGAATTCTTTGAGGTCATTGCCTTGGCAACCACTTTGTCCTAACTGTTGCTTACAATACTCCTATGAGATGGAGGCTGCCCTTTCTTCCTGTGACACTTTTACAAGTTAGAATGGTATATCAACCATAGGGACCCCGGAATAGCTCTCCACACATGCCTGGTTTGGTCTATCTTCTCTACATTAACAAGAGAGAGGCTTATTCAGACACAACCCTTCATCCTGGGAAGGTTGTTTGCGATGGAAGATGACATTTGCTCTCTCAGGTCCTTCATAGCTGCCTACATCTTCTCCAGGGATCAAGTCTGCATGGACATTTGAGGTTCTCAGCAGGAGGAAGATACCCTACATTCCTGTATTGTAAGACGAACTCTGTCCCTGCTCTTCTGCAAAGTTAGATTAAGGTAAGAGTGTATGGTTAGGGTTAATAACATGTTCGATTTGGGTTACGAATCATTGCGAAGGATGATTAATAGTATTGGGAACCTGCGATATTTATAAGATTATAGAGGTGAAATATAAGTATGGAAACAGAAATCTAGGTAAGATTTGAAGCCCAGAAGGGCATTAGGCCCTTGTTTGGGATACTTAGCTTATAATTACGTTCTGCACAGATGTCTCAGATAAATCGATAATCAATGGCATAGGACCTTACACCTTGGATGATTGATTTTAGAAGAGAACATCCACTCAAATTGAGATAGTCAGTGGGATTAGGAAGGTAGTCAGTATCTTTAGGAAATAGAGTGAGTATAGGATTTGGGGCAAAAGTTCTGTAGCAATAGGGTTTTTGTTATAGAGTGAATGTAAATTTCAGCACATGTGAAGAGTCAGTCACATGATGAACTGGGGAAAATATGTAAAAAGGAAAATATCAATACAGACATTATGAAATGAGGCAATTATACAGTGAGTGATAGGATTAGACATTTTCAATAGGGTTGAGATTGAATACATAATCTTAGGAAGAAACAAATATGTCGTCACCAATAGGAATGACATTTGAAAGCATTAGGCAACCTGGACATTTATCGTTTTAGTAATCCATGTTCACTTTCCATTTAGGATTTGGTACAATCATAAGTGTGATCTTTGCATTTTGTGCCCAGAAAAATATTGTGATCAAATGTGTATGTAGATCATATGACATGAGTATTTCTTCCACCATTACTGGGAGCAATATTTGAAGACATATAAATTAGTATTGGGGGTACAAAGTGGTGTACCCTGTGTCTTTGAATATAGAGATAATGCATGAATAGACCATACTGTGAATAAATATTATAACTGGTTCCACTTTAAATAATGGATTGAATTGCTATCTGAAAATATATAGGAAATCATATATTGACATACAATCATTCACTCCAACCAGTTATATATCTAATGGTAATCTTAGGGTTATTGTTTATCATGAAGTGTGTGTGAGTTTTGTTTCAAAAGTGATTATGGAAATCGAAAATAATATGTTTGGAAAAAAGTCTCATAAAAAGACCAATCAAGAAATATGGAGGAATTCATGTGTTCTGAAGCAGGAAGTGATTGAAAGTGAAACAAGTGCCTATAAATTTTCTAAATTGTGAATGAAATATATATCCTGTTATGTGCATAAACTGATGAAATAGTAATGTACCAGTGTTGAATAAAAGTGAACGTCAAAATACACATCATGTCCAATAGGAATCTACTTGCATTGATGTTAAACTGGGTCAGTTACTGTAGAAATATTAGAATTGCATGCATTATTCACCAAAGAGAGTTTTTTTTTATTTTTATCTATGGTTGTTCAAAACATTACATAGTTCTTGATATATCATATTTTACACTTTGATTCAAGTGGGTTATGAACTCCCATTTTTACCCTGTATACAGATTGCAGAATCACATCAGTTACACATCCATTGATTCACATATTGCCATACTAGTGTCTGTTGTATTCTGCTGCCTTTCGTATCCTCTACTATTCCCCCTGGCCTCCCCGCCCCTCCCCACTTCTCTCTCTACTCCCTCTACTGTAATAAATTTCTCCCCCTTGTATTATTTTTTCCTTTCCCCTCAATTCCTCTTGTATGTAATTTTGTATAACCCAGAGGGTCTCATTCCAATTCCATGCAATTTCCCTTCTCCCTCCCTTCCTCCTCTCATCCCTGTTTAATGTTAATCATCTTGTCATGCTCTTCATCCCTATCTGTTCTTAGTTACTCTCCTTATATCAAAGATGACATTTGGCATTTGTTTTATAGGAATTGTGTAGCTTCACTTAGCATAATCTAGTCTAATGCAATCCATTTCCCTGCAAATTCTATGATTTTTTATTTTTCAATGCAAAGTAATAATCCATTGTGTATAAATGCCACATTTCTTTTATCCATTTTTCTATTGAAGGGCATCTAAGTTGGTTCCACAGTCTTGCTGTTGTGAATTGTGCTGCTATGAACATCGATGTAGCAGTGTCCCTGTAGCATGCTCTTTTTAGGTCTTTAGTGAATAGACCAAGAAGGGCAATAGCTGGGTCAAATGGTGGTTCCATTCCAAGCTTTCCAAGAAATCTCCATACTGCTTTCCAAATTGGCTGCACCAATTTGCAGTCCCACCAGCAATGTACAAGTGTACCTCTTTTCCCACATCCTTGCCAGAACTTCTTGTTGTTTGACTTCATAATGGCTGCTAATCTTACTGGAGTGAGATGGTATCTTAGGGTGGTTTTGATTTGCATTTCTCTGACTGCTGGAGATGGTGAGCATTTTTTCATGTACTTGTTGATTGATTGTATGTCCTCATCTGAGAAGTGTCTGTTGAGGTCCTTGGCCCATTTGTTGATTGGGTTATTTGTTATCTTATTGTCTAATTTTTTGAGTTCTTTGTATACTCTGGATATTAGGACTCTATCTGAAGTGTGAGTAGTAAAGATTTCTTTCCAGTATGTAGGCTCCCTATTTACCTCTTATTGTTTCTTTTGCTGAGAAAAAACTTTTTTAGTTGAGTAAGTCCCATTTGTTGATTCTAGTTATTAACTCTTGCACTATAGGTGTCCTATTGAGGAATTTGGAGCCCAACCCCACAGTATGTACATCGTAACCAAATTTTTCTTCTATCAGACAGTGTGTCTCTGATTTGATATCAAGGTCCTTGATTCATTTTGAGTTAACTTTTGTGCATGGTGAGAAAAAGGGATTCAGTTTCATTTTGTTATATATGGATTTTCAGTTTTACCAACACCATTTGTTGAAGATGCTATCCTTCCTCCATTGCATGCTTTTAGCTCCTTTATCAAATATAAGATAGTTGTAGTTTTGTTGATTGGTTTCTGTGTCCTCTATTCTGTACCATTGGTCCACCTGCCTGTTTTGGTACCAGTACCATGCTATTTTTGTTACTATTGCTCTGTAGTATAGTTTGAAGTCTGGTATCGCTATACCGCCTGATTCACACTTCCTGCTTAGCATTGTTTTGCAATTCTGGGTCTTTTATTTTTTCATATGAATTTCATGATTGCTTTCTCTATTTCTACAAGAAATGCCTTTGGGATTTTGATTGGCATTGGATTAAACCTATAGAGAACTTTTGGTAATATCGCCATTTTGATGATGTTAGTTCTGCCTATCCATGAACAGGGTATATTTTTACATCTTCTAAGATCTTCTATTTCTCTCTTTAGGGTTCTGTAGTTTTCATTGTATAAGACTTTCACCTCTTTTGTTAGGTTGATTCCCATTTTTTTTTTTTAGGATATTGTGAATGGAGTGGTTGTCCTCATTTCCATTTCAGAGGATTTGTCACTGATATACAGGAATGCCTTTGATTTATGCGTGTTGATTTTATATCCTGCCACTTTGCTGAATTCATTTATTAGCTCTATTAGTTTCTTTGTAGAACCTTTTGGGTCTGCTAGGTATAGAATCATGTCATCTGCAATAGTGATAATTTAAGTTATTCTTTTCCTATTTATATGCCTTTAATTTCTTTCATCTGTCTAATTGCTCTGGCCAGTCTTTTGATAACTATATTGAACAAAAGTGGTGAGAGCAGGCATCCCTGTCTTGTTCCAGATTTTAGAGGGAATGTCTTCAATTTTTCTCCATTCAGAATGACGCTAGCCTGCGGTTTAGCATAGATGGTTTTTACAATATTGAGGAATGTTCCTGTTATTCCTAGTTTTTCGAGAGTTTTGAACATAAAGGGATGCTGTACTTTGTCGAATGCTTTTTCTGCATCTATCTAGATGATAATATGGTTTTTATTTTTAAGTCGATTGATGTGGTGAATAACACTATTGATTTTCGTATATTGAACCCTCCTTGCATCCCAGGGATGAACCCTACTTGATCATGGTGCACATTTTTTTGATATGTTTTTGTATCTGATTTGCCAGAATTTAA
Organism: Callospermophilus lateralis; assembly: GCF_048772815.1. Lineage (NCBI taxonomy): Eukaryota > Metazoa > Chordata > Mammalia > Rodentia > Sciuridae > Callospermophilus > Callospermophilus lateralis. The sequence goes on from NW_027512950.1 coordinate 121,816, forward strand.
TTTAAGATTTTTGCATTTAGGTTCATTAGAGATATCGGTCTTTAGTCTTCTTTCTTTGAAGTGTCTATCTGGTGTAGGAATCAGGGTGATATTGGCCTCGTAGAATGAATTTGGAAGATCTCCCTCTTTTTCAATTTTCTGAAATAGCCTGAGTAATTTGTCTGCAACACAAAGGTGAATGGCATCCTGAAATTACCTGTTCTATAGCTGAATGAGCTTCGATCAGTCAAAAACAGGGATGGTGACATCAGCTCTCCAAGATAGTGGCCGCTGGCTTCCTCTGTGGTCTGACCGGTGTGGAGAACCGAATTGGACCGCATCCTTACCCATCTCAAACAAAGAATTCAGCACTTAGCACAGTGATTGCATACCTGGCAGGAGCCCACAGAATCCACATCGCTGTATATTTGCATTGCTATCTCTTCGTTTCCCAGTGCGCGCCGCAGACTCTAGCCACAGACCGATTTCCTGAATAAGCAGCATGACGCTCCATGCGGACAAATCACTCGTGTTTGAGCTCGCGTAGCTGATCCTCGTGAGATGGAAATATGTCCACTAGGTTTTGGAGCACCCCAATTTTGCTGGAAATTTCTAACAAGATATATTTTAGCCGTTATAACTCGTCATTCTCCCGCACAGTGACGCGGTACATGGGGGTGATGCACTCCCTTCACCACCATCATATGATCCCCCGAAGTTAGTTTTCAGTACTAAGAAACAAATATGTATTTCAGGTGGATGAATATTTCTGAGAATATTCTTGTGAAAACATGATTATAAATGCACATACATGAATATGAATGAATTTAGGGAGTGTATAATAAGAAAAATATACTTCATATTTTGGAAAATCTGGAGAGTGAATATATATATATATATATATATATATATATATATATATATATACACTCACAGACATTAAAAAGTAGCATTATGTATGCCAATTGAAATTCACATGAAATAATATATCATCCACAGATCCAAAAATATTCATTTTAATGAACATGGATTTATGTTGTTCAACTAAGAAGCTCACTCATATGTTGTATTTTCAGTTCCAACAGCGTTTAGTAGGAGTGATCTCTTCTCACAATTTGCAGCTGCCAAGCCAGCCACCTCACAAAATGTACGAGTGATACCAGGTAGAATTCTAAATGTGCATATGAAAATACATGTGATGAATAGGCTACAGAGAAAGGGAGACAGTTATTCACATATTTGTTAACTTTTAAAACACATGGAGAACTATTTCAATTAAAATTCGCTAGATTTATAACACCTACCATTTATCATACGAAAGGCAAGTCCAACTATACACCATGCCTCCTGTGAACCTCTTGTATTTCTATTCTGTTTGGGTTATTTTTCTCCACCATATTAGGATTAGAAGTCAAAGTCTAGTAGGGTATGTGTTAGTGTCAGGGATTCAGTATTTTGAATGGAAAATTGGAAAATGTATCCAATGTGTATGCAAATATGTGCTACACAAAAAATTTCCACTCTCATTCAGCACAATGCCTTGACATTACCTTCGCCCCACATAAGACACAATTAGAGGAGAAGAGTTAGAAAATCTGTGAATACATATGTAGAATGAAAAATGCTCAGGAGTTCACAAATTTGCAGGTGGTAGAGGAGTTTCCAAAAGTAAGGGACAGGGTAAAAACTCCACAAACATGAAGTTCTGCCAGCCTAACATCTGGAGAAACTGCCTCTGAGGTTGGGCAATGAAATATATGCTGTTGTCAGGAGCATTAGTTTCATTTGTTGTGAGACCATCATAGCTGAGTCTTCATCTATGTGATCTGGATGACATGGATTCTTATTTTCCAATGAACATGAGGCAGCAGTGCTGAATTTTCTATTTGTAGGTAACCTGTGGCCACTGGGGTCTAAATGTCTCCCCTTGTGGACTGTAATTCCATTTGGTCATCCTCCACTATTCGTGGTATTTCTTGCTGCTGCACTGGGAGTTTGGTATTTGCTTCATGAAATACAAGGAGTTCAACTGGGACACAGTGCTGAAGTGAGTTCTGTCAAGTGTGGTGGGTCAGGTTCGTCAGGAGAATGCACCAACCAGGCTTCTATCCCACATAGCTTGCCCCATTTTCCATAGCAACCTGATTCTGAACATTGCCCTAAAACCTCTCCATATAACAATATGCTTTTACATATAAGGGTCTACTGGCTGCAAAATGTCAGTCACAATCCATTTGGAAGAAAATGGCATATTCACATGCCCCCACCACAGATGTTTTATTACACACCTGCCATCCACTACTCTAGTACAACTACTCAGCAGGATCCAACTTACTGGCATCTCTGTTAAACACCATTTTCATAAAACCCAGTCAATCAAGGCACTGTCTTGTATACTCATGATCAGCATCAGGACATTCAAATGTTCTCCAGAGCTACCCGGTCATGGGAATTTCAAAAATTTCATGGTATTGATCTAGCCAATTTTCAAGGATGAAGTTGGAGGCACTGTGGATTTCAATTCACTCAGAAACCATTAAATGGTGAGGAAGCTCATTTCAATGAAAACTCTGGAGAATTCTTACAGGCAAGGCTTCCAAAAGTGCCCAAAAGTCAGATTAAGCCAGGCCCATTGAGGTCTACAATGTATGTTCCATGTGTGTTTTGACTCTCAAATATGGCTGCCAAGTCTTTAAGAATAATATCATGTGATATCCTGGCTGAGATTCCCTGTGCTCTGTGGAAAGTCACCTTGGGCCTAGATGTCACTTTCCAAGGACAACTCTCATGCATGGCCATCTAAAATTCCAACACAATTCCTGGCAATAATTCTCTGAGATCAGTAAAAGAACTCAGTCTCTAAGGGGAATCACACCAGAGTGCAAGCCTAGGTGGACCCAGTGATCTCTTCCAACCGCCAGACATATGTCCACAATTAAAACCAAACACTCTCACATGGCCCTCATCTTCTTCCATATAGACACTCATCATATCCTCTGGCTGGAGGTTTCCATAAGGGACGCAGCCCACGACAGTGTCTAAAATAAGCTCCCTGCCCCTCATTTGCCTAAAGTCAGGGTGGCCTGGACTCTCTTCCTGTGAACCAGGAGTGATCAAATAGGCCTGCCTTTAATATTGCTTGGCTTCTCCAACTTGAGGCCTTCTAGCTTTGGGGTTTAGATTCTTTAAGTGAATTGGAGTCATAAAAATCAAGCACCTATGGCCTAGCCTCTGCAGGGCTTTGAAGAACTCATTTGACCCAAAGGATCCCTATTCTCACTTGATGAATATCAGGAACCTACCAGAGGAAGGCAAGAGAGTTCATCAACAATATCTGATCTTTTTGCCATTTTGGTTTTGGATGCACGCATGGGATCTATCTTTAGATCCATCAGGTGCTGAGAATCTAAGCCACAGCCTCACACAGGGCCAACAGGCTGATTCAGACATATCCCAATCCTAAGCAATTAAGCAAAGAGCCACAGGTGATGCCCTTTCATTTCCATTTGAAAACTCTTTTCTTCAGGCTTCACAAAGTGGTGGCTTGAGGCAAAAAACTTCCTGACATTCAACAGAACAATAGGTAAGCAGAAGGACCAAAGCAGGGTTTCTCCACTGAGACTTTCCTGGTCAACAGATAGCTGAGATTTCTGAGATGCTAGCCATTTCCTTCAGCTTCCAGTACATAACAATGTCACAGATCTTGGAGGCGGTACAAATCTTGGACACAAAACCATGATACTATTCTGGAGAGTCGCCAGAATTGAGAGAGAAAACAGGAAATTAGGAAGCTTGTAGGTGTTGCCCATCCATAAGGCAAGCCAGAGTCCACTCATGAATTGGGCCGGATGAATTCTGGGAAGCTTTCTACTAGACAGAACACATCCATTGATGCATTGTCTTTTCTAATGTCTACAACAATGGACTCAGTGGGATACACACACACATAGGAACACTCGCCTTGTCAAAGGACTTAATACAAATATTCCACTCCATACCAAACAAACCGCCTTTCCTACCTATCCTCAGAACATGAGACAAAACCAGAAACTCACACCCACACCCACAAAGGCACCTCCTTCCCCCTAGTAGGTCTGTGACTCCCCGGAGTATCCTCTGATTAGTGAGCCATACTATGTTCCTCCAAAATGACCTCTCCTGTCTCAGATCATGTCTGCTTGGCCAACTCTGTGAAGTTCTCAAGAGCCAGCGGTGAGGCACTACCTGCCTTCTCAGGAAAAACCCCTCTTCAGAGGTTTCCTGGCATTTGGCCTTCCTCACATCTGTAGGTACCAAGAAAGACTGACTCTGTCCTTGGTAAATCCAAACATGTCAGACCACTGGGACTAGGACAGAGACTGTCTCTGGGTGCCTGGATTCCTGGATTTCAAGTTCAGAGAGTTCCATCACCAAGGAAGTGAGGTGAGATCACTTCCTTCAGGATCAGAATTATGTCACTGCCTTGGCAACCACTTTGTCCTAACAGTTGCTTCCAAAATACTATGAGGTGGAGGCTGCCCTGATTTTCATGGGACACTTTCTCTAGTTAGAATGTTATATCAACCGTAAGCACCCGGGAACAGCTTCCACACAGGACTGGTTTGGTCCATGTTCTATACATTAAGAAGAGAGAGATTGATTCAGACACAACCCTTCATCCTGACCAGGATGATTGCCATGGAAGATGACGTTTGCTTTCTGAGGTAATTCATAGCTGCCTTCATCTTCACCAGGGATCACTTCTGCATGAACATTTGAGTTTCTCAGCAGGTGAACATCCCCTAGATTCCTGTAGTTTAATACACACACTGTTCCTGCTCTCCTGCAAAGTTAGTGTATGGTTAGGGTTAATAATATGTTCGATTTGGGTTAGGAATCATTCTGCAGGATGAATAATGAGATTGGGAACCTGCGATATTTATAAGAATATATAGGTGAAATATATGTATGAAAACGGGAATCTAAGAAGGATTTGAAGCCCAGAAGGGCATTGAGCCCTTGATTTGGATACTTAGTATTGAATTATGTTCTGTACAATTGTCTCATTTAAATCGAAATACAGTGGCATAGGACCTTGTACCTTGGATGATTGAATGTAGAAGAGAACATCCAGTCAAAAAGGAATAGTCAGTAGGATTAGGAAGATAGTCAGTAGGTTTAGGAAGAAGAGTGAGTATATGATTTGGAATAAAAAGCTTCTTTAGCAATAGGGTTTCATTGGGAGAGTGAATGTAAATGTCAGCACATGTGAAGAGTTAGTCACAATGATGAACTGGGGAAAATATGTAGGAAAGCAGGTGTCAATAGAGACATTACGAAATCAGGCAAAGTATAAAGTGAGTCATAGGATTAGACATTTTCAACAGGGTTGAGTTTGAATACATAATCATAGGAAAAAACAAATATGTCGTCACGAATGGGAATGACATTTGAGAGCATTAGGCAACCTGGACATGGATGTTATTAGTTATCCACGTTCACTTTCCTTTTAGGCTTTTGTACAATCATAAGTGTTACATTTTTATGTTTTTTTTTGTTCAGAATATTACTGTGATAAAATGTATATGTAGATCAGGTGACATGAGTATTTCTTTCACCATTTTTGGGGGCAATATTTTGAAGACGTATACATTAGTATTAGGGGTACAAAGAGGTGTACCCTGTGTCTATTAATATAGAGATAATGCATGAATAGACCATACTATGAATAAATAACTTAACTGATTCCACTTTAAATAATGGATTGAATTGATATGTGAAAATATATAAGAAATCTTATATTGATATAAAATCATTCATTCCAACCAGTTATATATCTAATGGTAATATTAGGATTATGGTTTATGAAGAATGGTGTTTGAGTTTTGCTTTATACGTGATGATGTTAAACAAAAATAATGTGTTTGGAAAGAAGTCTCATGAAAAGACCAGTCAAGAAACATGGAGGGATACATGTGTTCTGAATCAGGAAGTGATTGATCGTGAAACAAATGCCTATAAATTTTCTAATTTGTGACAGAAATATATATCCCATGATTTGCATAAACTGAAGACATAGTAACGTACAAGTGTTGAATAAAAATGAAAGTCAAAATACACATCATGTCCCCTAGAAATTAACTTGCATTGATTTTAAACTGGCTAAGTAACTGTAGAAATATTAGGGTTTGTATGCACCATTCACTGAATTTAGTTTTCAGTACTAGGAAACAATATGTATTTCAGGTGGATGATTATTTCTGAAAATAATCTTGTGGAAAGTTGATTATAAATCCACAGATATGAATATGAATGAATTTAGGGAGTGCATAATAAGACACATATATTTCATATTTTGAAAAATCTAAAGAGTATATATATATATATATATATATATATATATATATATATATATATATACATATACATATATATATACACACACACGCAAAAGCACAGATATTAAAAAGTAGCAATACAGGAGATCCATTATGAAGGCAGGCATGGAGAAATCAAGTCTCTGATCTCTTCAGCTGCGCGGGCATAGGGAGTCGTAAACTGTCTAAATGCTGTTTGCTCAGAATCACTAGGCAATATTGACCTGTTGTGAATCTGGGGTGAACAGTCTGGGCCCCTCAGAACACACACAAAGCCCGGATTGGCTGCATTCAAGCTTAGATTCGTCTGGTTTTTGTGACTCAGCACTAACATTCCCGCTGAAATAACTGGTCGGGCTTTCTGAATTGAGAGTTAAAAGCCAACTGAGCCTTCATAGGCAGTGGCCACAGGATTGAAATGGGGCTTGGGAGAGATAGTCAGGACCCACCTGTTGCATTGGTCACCCAGCAAAGGGAACGAACGGTCACCATTTGAATGGGATAAGACCATGGCAGAGAACTGACGTCACAGGCGGAGGAGATAACTTCATTGAAACCAGCGCGACAAGTGTGTAATCCCATTGCCATATCTCTCAACAACGCAGGGAAACCTCAAGGGCCCTTCCCACCTCTGCCGTAATGGCCCCTCCCAGCTCTCCAAGGAGCGCGATACCCAGACCTAGGGAATCAAGATTGGCTCGGGACTCGCGGCGTGGAATTCCCTGCTACCGCTCCCACCAGTGCTGACAATTGAGGTCTCTTACACCACCTACCGGGGCCATGGCTCCTGAAGGGCAAGCAAATTCGCTGGAGGTTCTCAGCCCCAAGCTCTACAAACTTATTGTCTGAGGAAGGCAAACAAGGAGAGTGTGCCCAGGCGTTCATGGAAACAGGGCTACCAGGAGCAGAGGCCTGGTTTGTAACCAGTATTGTGGTAAGCATCACAGGTGAGTGGGGCCTGGCTTGAGGAAGCACAAGAGAAAGCCCTAGGCACTCAGAATTGGAGACCCGCCCAGTCTGGGAGGAAGAGCTGCTGCACAGTGATTGGTTCTCACTTTTTGAGAGGAGAAGCTTGGCCCAGTGCGCACAGCTCCACCTACTGGAAGAGAAGTTATTTGAACTCTAGGACTGCATGTATTATTATTATTTTTTATTTGTTTTTTTTCTTTCATTTTCATTTTTGTTATTGTTGTTCTTTAACTTTTTTAAATGTTTTTATTTTTTAATTTTTTATTTTATTATTATTATTATTATTTTAAATTTTAATTTTCAATTTTTTAATCATCATCATTACTTAAAACTTTCTTTCTTTATTTTCTATTTTTTTCTTTTGTCTTTTCATTTCTTTTCATTTTTCTTATTCCCCCTTCCTTGAATTCTACCTGCCTACTCTCATTCTCTTTAGTGACTTCTCCCTTCCCTTCTAATATCTTTCCTCCCAAGCATCAAATAAATTTATAAGAGTAATCAGTAACTCAGTAGTCAAACAGAAGAAGAAGTAACATGAGCAGCATATAAAAACAAAGAAGAAAAGGATTACGAACAATGAAGGACAGCCTAAATATTCAAGAGCACCTAGAGTCATCAGAAAAATGGTCATATAAAGAACTCAAGTAATACCTTAGACAGATGGAATGGAACCTTAAAGAGGATACGAGACAGCAAAAACAAACAGTGATAAAACGCATTGAAAATGAATTACATAAACAGATAAAATGAGAAATTAAGCATCTTTATCAGGAGATAGAGATTATTAGAAAAATCAAACAATAATTCTAGAAATCAAGGAAATGATAAACCAAATTAAAAACTCAATTGAGAGTATCACTAACAGAGTAGAGCAAGTAGAAGACAGAATGTCAGATAATGAAGACAAAATATATCATCTTGAAAAAAGTCTAGCCAACAAAGAAATGCTGTAAAAAATTATGAGAAAACATTCAAGAGATATGGGATAACATAAAAAAAACAAACTAATGAGTCATATGGATAGAGGAAGGTACAGAGATTAAAACCAAGGGAATGAGAAACCTGGTGAATGAAATAATTACAGAAAACTTTCCAGAAATAAAAATGGAAATGGATAAACAAATTGTAGATGCTTACAGGACACCGAGCACACAAAATCACAGTAGACCAATGCCAAGACACATTGTTATAAAGATATCCAATATACAGAACAAAGAGAAAATATTAAAAGCTACCAGAGAAAGGAGGCAGATTACAATCATTACAATCAGGGGTAAACCAAAAAGTTTAACAATGGATTTTTCATCATAGACGCTGGAAGTGAGAAGATCCTGGAACAACGTACTTCAAACACTGAAAGACAATGGATGCCAACCAAGAATTATGTATCCAGCAAAATTAAGCTTAAGATAAGACAACGAGATAAAAATATTTCATGATAAACAAAAGCTAAAAGAATTTCAGCCAGATAACCAGCATTGCAAAGCATCTTGAGCAAAACACTACACGAGGAAGAAATGAAAATCAACAACGAAAACCATCAGTGAGAAGTGCCTCAGTAATGACAGAGGGAAGGGGAAAAGCAAATCATGGAGAATCAAACTAATTAAAAAATATATATATAAAAACATGGGTGGCAGTACAAACCATATATCAATAGTAACTCTAAATGATAATGGCTTAAACTCTCGAATAAAGTGACATTGGCTTGTAACTTGAAATAAAAAAAAAATCCAACAATATGTTGCCTCCAAGGGATACATCTGAATGGAAAAGACATACACAGGCTGAAGGTGAAAGATTGGGAAAATTTATACCATGCACACGGTCCTCGAAAGCAAGCAGGGGTGGCCATCCTCCTATCGAATAAAATCGACCTCAAGACTAATTTAATCAAAGGGATAAGGAAGGACTTTATATACTGTTAAAAGAAACCATTCACCGACAAGACATAACAATTATCAATATTCACGCAGCAAATAATGGTGCTGCGACGTTAATAAAACAATTTATCCTCAAGTTCAAGAATCAAATAGACCACAATACAATAATTATGGGTGACTTCAACTCACCTCTCTCACCATTGGACAGATCCTCCAAACAAAAGTTGAATAAAGAAACTATAGAACTCAATATCACAATCAATACCCTATACTTAACTGACATATATAGAATATATCAACCATCATCAAGTGGATATACTTTTTTCTCACCAGCACATGGATCCTTCTCAAAAATAGACCATATGTTATGCCATAGGGCAACCCTCAGTAAATATAAAGGGGTGGAGATAATACCATGAATTTTTTGTGATCATAATGGAATGAACCTGGAAACCAATGATAAAGAAGGAAGAAAAAATCATACATCACATGCAAAATGAAGAATATGTTACTGAATGATCAATGGGTTACAGAAGACATAAAGGAGGAAATCAAAAAATTCTTAGAGATAAATGAAAATACAGACACAACATATCAGATTCTATAGGACACAATGAAAAGAAGTTTTAAGAGGTAAATTCATCGCCTGGAGGTCATTCCTCAAAATAGAAAAAAAAACAAACAAACAAATGAGCTCACACTTCATCTCAAAGCCCTAGAAGAAGAAGAGCAAAACAACAGAAAAAGTAGCAGAAGGAAAGAAATAATTAAAATCATAGCGAAATTGAAACAAAAGAAACTATTGAAAAAATTAACAAAACTAAAAGGTGCTTCTTCAAAAAGATAAATAAGATCGACAGACCCTTAGACATGCTAACGAAGAGAAGAAGAGAGAGAACTCAAAGTACTAACATACGGGATGAAAAAGGCAATATCACAACAGATGCTACATAAATACAGAAGAAAATTAGAAATTATTTTGAAAAACTGTATTCCAATAAAATAGAAAATAGTGAAGACATCGATAAATTTCTTAAGTCATATGATTTGACCAGACTGAGTCAGGAGGAAACACACAATTTAAACTGACCAATATCAATGGATGAAGTAGAAGAAGCAATCAAAAGACTACCAACCAAGAAAAGCCCAGGACCGGATGGGTATACAGCAGAGTTTTACAAAACCTTTAAAGAAGAATTAATACCAATACTTTTCAAGTTATTCAGGAAATAGAAAAACTGGAAGCTCTGCCAAATTCATTCTATGAGGCCAACATCACCCAGATTCTGAAACCAGACAAAGACACCTCAAAGAAAGAAAACTACAGACCAATATCTCTGATGAACCTAGATGCAAAAATCCTCATTAAAATTCTGGCGAATTGGATACAAAGGCACATCAAAAAAATTGTGCACCATGATCAACTTGAATTCATCCCTGGGATGCAAGGAGGCTTCAATATATGGAAATCAATAAATGTTATTCACAACATCAATAGACTTAAAGATAAGAACCATATGATCATCTTGATAGATGCAGAAAAACCATTCAACAAAGTAGAGCATTCCTTTATGTTCAAAACATTTTAAAAACTAGGGATAACAGGAACTTACCTCGACATTGTAAAAGATAACTATGTTAAGCCTCAGGCTAGCATCATTCTGAATGGAGAAAAATTGAAGGCATTCACTTTAAAATCTGGAACAAGGCAGAGATATCCTCTATCACCACTTCTATTCTATATAGTTCTCGAAAAACTGGCCAGAGCAATTAGAGAGATGAAAGACATTAAAAGCATAAAAATAGGAAAAGAAGAACTTAAATTATCACTATTTGTAGATGACATGATTCTATACATAGAAGACCCAAAAGGGTCTACAGAAAAAACTACTAGAACTAATAAATGAATGCAGCAATGTGGCAGGATATAAAATCAACATGCATAAATCAAAGGCATTTCTGTATATCAGCGACAAAACTTCTGAAACAAAAATGAGTCAAAACACTGCATTCCCAATTTCCTCAAAATAATTAAATACTTGGGAATCAACCTAACAAAAGAGGTGAAAGATTTATATAATGCAAACTACAGAACCCTAAAAAGAGAAATAGAATAAGATCTTAGAAGATGGAAAAATATACCCTATTCATGGATAGGCAGAACTAACATCATCAAAATTGCTATATTACCAAAAGTTCTCTATAGGTTTAATACAATGCCAATCAAAATCCCAAAGGATTTTTTTTTTGTAGAAATAGATAAAACAATCATGAAATTCAAATGGAAAAATAAAAGACCCAGAATAGCAAAAGCAATTCTAAGCAGGAAGTGTGAATCAGGCAGTATAGTGATACCAGATTTCAAACTATATTACAGAGCATTCATAACAAAAACAGCATGGTACTGGTACCAAAACAGGCGGGTGGACCAATGGTACAGAATGGAGGACACAGAGACTAATCCAAAAATCTACAACTGTCTTATATTTGATCAAGGAGCTAATGGCCTGCAATGGAGGAAGGATAGAATCTTCATCAAATAGAGTTGGGTAAACTGGAAATCCATATGCAACAAAATGAAACTGAATCCCCTCCTCTCGCCATGCACAAAAGTTAACTCAATGTGGATCAAGGAGCTAGATTCAAATCAGAGTCTCTGCGTCTGATAGAATAAAAAGTTGGCTCCTATCTACATATTGTGTGGTCAGGCTCCAAATTCCTTAATAGGACACCCATAGAATAAGAGTTAATAATAAGAATCAACAAATGGGACTTACTTAAACTGATTTTTTTTCTTAAAGAGAGAAAAAATAAGAGAGGTAAATATGGAGCCTACATCATGGGAACAAATTTTTAGTCCTCACCCTTCACATGGAGCCCTAATATCCAGAGTATACAAAGTATACAAAGAACTCAGAAAATTAGACAATAAGATAACCAATAACCCAATGGGCCAAGGACCTGAACAGAAACTTCTCAGAGGAGGACATAGAATCAATTAACAAGTACATGAAAAAATGCTCTCCATTTCTAGCAGTAAGAGAAATGCAAATAAAAACCACCCTAAAATACCATCTCAATCCAGTGAGATTGGCAGCCATAATGAAGTCAAACAACAACAAGTGCTGGCGAGGATGTGGGGAAAAGGGTACTCTTGTACATTGCTGGTGGGACTGAAAACTGGTGCGGCCAATTTGGAAAGCAGTATGGAGATTCCTGGGAAATCTGGGAATGGAAGCACCATTTGATCCAGCTATTGCCCTTCTCGGACTATTCCCTGAAGACCTTAAAAGAGCGTACTACAGGGATACTGCCACATCGATTTTCATAGCAGCACAATTCACAATTGCTACACTGTGGAACCAACCCAGATGCCCTTCAATAGATGAATGGATAAAAAAATGTGACTTTTACATACTATGGAGAATTACGCAGCACTAAAAAATGACCAAATCTTGGAATTTGCAGGGAAATGCATGGCACTGAGCAGATTATGGTTAGTGAAGCTAGCCAATCCCTAAAAAACAAATGCCAAATGTCTTGTTTGATATAATGAGAGCACCTAAGAACAGAGCAGGGAGGAAGAGCATGAAGAAAAGATTAACATTAAGCAGAAACATGAGGTGGGAGGGAAAGGGAGAGAAGAGGGAAATTGCATGGTAATGGAGAGAGACACTTATTGTTACACAAAATAACATATAAGAGGTTGTGGGAAAATAAACAAGGAGAGAAATGATTTAGAGTAGGTATGGTAGAGAGAGAAGATGGGAAGATAGGGGAGTGGGGATAGTAGAGTATAGGAAAGGTAGCAGAATACAACAGTAACTAATAGGGCATTATGTAAAAATATGGATGTGTAACTAATGTGATTCTGCAATCTGTATTTGGAGTAAAAATGGGAGTTCATAACCCACTTGAATCTAATGTATGAAATATGATATGTCAAGAGCTTTGTAATGTTTTGAGCAACCAATAAAAGAAAAAAAAAGTAGCAATATATATGCCAATAGAAATTCATCATGAAATGTATATAATCCACAGATCGAAAAATATTCATTTTACTGAACATGGATTCATGTATAATGTTTTTCAACTAGGAAGCTCACCCATAGGTTGAATTTTCAGTTCCAACAGTGTTTAGGAGGAGTGATCTCTTCTCTCAATTTGCATCTACCAATTCAGCCACCTCACAAGTGTATACGAGTGATATCAGGTAGAATTCTATATGTGCATATAAACATACATGTGCTGAATAGGCTACAGAGAAAGGGAGATAGGGATTCACATATTTGCTAATTTTAAAAACACATGTAGAACTATTTCAACAAAGAATTGACTAGACTTATAACTCCTACATTATATAATGCAAAAGGCAATTCCAACTATACACCATGCGTCCTTTGAACTGCTTGTGTTTCTTCTCTTTTTGGCTTATTTTTCACCATCATATTAGGATTATTAGTCAGAGACTAGTAGGGTATGGGTTATAGTGTCAGGGATTCAGTATTTCAAATGGAAATTGAAAAATGAATCCAATGTGTATGTAAATATGTGCTACACAAAAATCTTCCCACTCACATCCAGAACAATGCCTTGACATTACCTACACCCCAAGTAAAACACAATTAGAGTAGAAAAGTGTGAAAATCTATGAATACAAATATGGAATGGAATATGCTCGGGAGTTCACAACCTTGGAGGTGGTAGAGGAGTTTCCAAAAGTAAAGGACAGGGTAAACACTCCACAAACAAGGAACTCTGCTGGCCTAAGAATTCTTGGGAAACGGCTTCTGAGGTTGGGCACTTGAAATATATGTTGTTGTCATGAGCTTTAGCTTACTTTGTAGTGAGACCATCAAAGCTGGGTCTGCATCTATGTGACCGAAAGACATGGTTTCTTATTTTCCAATGAACATGAGGCAGCAGTGCTCAATTCTCTCTTTGTAGCTAAACTGTGTCCATTGGAAGCTAAGTGTCTCCCGGTGGGGACTGTGAAGACATTTGGTCATCCTCCACTTTTCGTGGTATTTCTTGCTTCTGCACTGGGAATTTGGTATTTGCTTCACAAAACATAAAAAGTTCATCTGGGATACATTGCTGGAGGGAGTTCTGTCACGTGTGGTGGGTCAGGGTCTGCAGGAGAATGCACCAACCAGGCTTCTATCCCACATAGCTTGCACCAATAACCATAGCAACCTGATTCTGAATATTGCCCTGAAAACTCTCCATTTAACAAGATGCCTTTACATATAAGGGTCTGATGTCTGCACTATATCAGTCACAAAAAATTTGGAAGCCAATGGCAGATTCACATGGCCCCAACATGATGTTTTATCACACACCTGCACACCACTGCTCTAGCCCCCCTACTCAGCAGGCTCCAAATTACTGGCTTCTCTTGTTCTACACCATTTTAATGAAACCCAGTCAAAAACAAGGCACTGTCTGGTATACACATGATCAGCAACAGGACATCAAAAGTTTCTGCAGTGCCACCTGGTCATGGGAATTTCAAAAATTTCATGGTATTTATCTAGCAATTTTTCAAGGGTGAAGTTAGAGGCACTGTGGGTTTCAATTCATTCAGGAACCATTAAGAGTTGAGAAAGTTCATTTCAATGAAAGCTCTGGAGAACTCTCACAGTCAATGCTTCTCAAACAGTTGCCAAAAGGTCTCCTAAAGCCAGGCCAATTGACATCTACAATGTGAGGTCCATGTGTGTTTTGACTCTCAAATATGGCTGCTAAGTCTTTCAGAATAAAATCATGTGATATCCTGGCTGAGATTCTCAGGCCTCTGTGGAAACCACCCTGGGCCTAGATCTCAGTTTCCAAGAGTGAGTCTCATGCGTGGCCTCCTAAAATCACAACACAATTCATGGCAATACTTCTCTGAGGTCAGTTTCAGAACTCAGTCTCTAAGGGGAATCACACCAGAGTTCAAGCCCAGGTGGACCCAGTCATCCCTTCCATCCGCCAAAAAATGACCACAATTAAAATCAAAACACTACCACAGGGCCATCATCTTCTTCCATGTAGACACTCATCATAACCTCTAGCTGGAGGTTTCTATGAGCCCAAGGTAGTGTCCGAATAAGCTCACTTGCCCCTCATTTGCCTAAAATCATGATGGCCTGGACACTCTTCCTGTGAACCAGGAATGATCAAATATTCCTGCTGTTAAAGTGTTCCACTTCTCCAATTTGAGGCCTACTGGCTGTAGGGTATAGATTCTTTATGTGATTTGGAGTCCTGAGAAAACCCAAGCAAATATGGGCTAGCCTCTGCAGGGATTTCAAGAACTCATTTGACCCAAAGGATCCCTATTCTCACTTGATGGAGGTCAGGAACCTAAAACAAGAGGGCAAAAATATTCACCCACAATGACTGCTCTTTTGGCCATTTTAGTTTTGGAAACACATGGGATCTTTCTTTAGATCCATCAGGTGCTGAGAATCTAAGCCACAACCTCATACAAGGACAAGAGGCTGATTCAGACACATCCCAATCCAAATCAATTAAGCAAAGAGCCACTGGTGATGTCCATACATTTCCATATGAAAACAGTTTTCTTCAGGCTACACAAAGGGGTGGCCTGAGGCAAAGACCTTCCTGACATTCAGGGTAATAGAAATAGAGGTAAGCAAATGGCCCAAAGAAGGGTTTCTCCACTGAGACTTTACTGGTCACACTGAAATCTGAGTTTTCTTAGATGCTCCCATTCCCTTCAGCTATCCAGTACATGGCCATGTCACAGAACCTTGTGGTGTTACATATTTGGGAAACAAAACCATGAGTCTATTCTGGAGAGTGGCCAGAATTCACGAAGAAAACAGGAACTTTAGAAGATAATAGATGTTGCCCATCCATAAGGCAAGCTGCAGTCCATTCATTAATTGGGCAGTATGAATGTGGGGAAGCTTTCAACTAGAGACAACACATCCATTGATGCATTCTCTTTTCTAATGTCTACAACCACGGATACAGTGGGATACACAGAATTAGAAACACTCACCATGTCAAACGACTTACTAGAAACAGTCCACTCCAAACCAAACAAACCACCTTTCCTACCTATTCTCAGAACATGAGAAAAAACCACAAACTCACACCTACAACGGCAAAGGCACTTCCTTCCCCCAAATAGGTCTGTGACTATCCGGAGTTTCTTCTGACTGGTGGGCCATATTATGTTCCCCCAAAATGGCCTGTTCTGTTTCAGATCTGGTCTCCTTGGCCAACTCTGTGAAGTTGTCAGGAGCCAACGGTGAGCCACTACCTGCTTTCTCAGGAAAGGCCCCTCTTCAGAGCTCTGCTGGCATTTGGCCATCCTCACATCAGTGGGTATCAAGAAAGACTGACTATGTCTTTGGGAAAAGCAAACAAGTTAGCCCACTGGAACTGGGAGTGGGACTGGCTCTGCGTGCCTTCCTTCCTGGATCCCAGGTTCAGAGAATTCCATCACCAAGGAAGTGAAGTGAGGTCACTTCTTTCAGGAACAGAATATGCTCACTGCCTTGGTAACCACTTTGTGCTAACAGTTGCTTCCAGGGTTCCCATGAGATGGAGGCTGCCCCAACATCCTGTGACACATTCAGAAGTTAGAATGGTATATCAACCATAGGCACCAGGGAACAGCTCTCCACAGAGGCCTGGTTCAGTCCATCTTCTCTTTATTAAGAAGAGAGAGGCTGATTCAGACCATCAATTAATCCTGACCAGGTTGTTTGCCATGGAAGATGACTATTGCTCTCTCAGGTCCTACATAGCTGCCTATATCTTCTGCAAGGATCATTTATCCATGGATCTTTGATGTTCTCAGCAGGTGGAAGATCATCTACATTCCTATATTGTAAGACCCACACTGTCCCTGCTCTTAAGTAAATTATACTGAGGGAACAGTGTATGGTTAGGGTTAATAACTTGTTCAATTTGGGTTACAAATAATTCTGCGGGATGAATAATGGTATTGGCAAAATGCGATGTTTACAGGAGTATATATGTGAAACATAAGTATGAAAGCAGAAATCTAGGTAAGATTTGAAGCCCAGAAGGGCATTGGGGACTTGAGTGGGATACTTAGCTTTGAGTAATGTGCAGCACAGATGTCTCAGAAAAATCAATATACACTGGCATCGTACCTTGTACCTTGGATATTGAATGTTGAAGAGAACATCCAGTCAAAAACCGATAGTCGGCAGGATTAGGAAGGTAGTTGGTAGGTTTAGAAAAAAGAGTGAGTATAGGATTTGGACCAAAAGTTCTTTAGCAATAGAATTTAGTGTAGAGAGTGTATGTAAATGTAAGCACATGTGAAGAGTCAGTCACAATGATGAACTGGGGAAAAATATAGGAAATCAGATATCAATAGAGACATTAGGAAATCAAGCAAAGTATAAATTGTGTGATAGGGTTAGACATTTTCAACAGGTTTGAAGTTGAATATATAATCTTAGGAAGAAACAAATATGTAGTCAAAAATAGAATTGATATTTGAGAGCATTAGGCAACCTGGACATGGATGTATTTAGTAATCCATGCTCACTTTCCATTTACGCTTTGGTACAATTGTAAGTATGACCTATGCTTTTTGTGTCCAGAATATTTCTGTAATAAAATGTGTATGTAGATCAGGTGACAATCGTATTTCTTCCACCAATTCTGGGAGCAATATTTTGAAGACTTACAAATTAGTATGGGGGTACAAATAGGTGTACCCTGTTTCTATGAATATAGACATAATGCATGAATAGACCATACTGTGAATAAATAATATAACTGGATCCACTTTAAATAATGAATTGAATAAATATCTGAAAATTTATAAGAAATTTTATATTGATATGCAATCATTCCTTCCAACCAGTTATATATCTAACGATCATCTTAGGGTTACGGTTTATCATGAAGGGTGTGTGAGTTTTGGTTCAAAATTGATTATGGAAATAGAAAATAATATATTTGGAAAAAAGTCTCATGAATAGACCAGTCAAGAGACATAGAGGAATACATGTGTTCTGGAGCAGGAAGTGATTGAAAGTGAAACAAATGCCTATAAATTTGCTAACTAGTGAATAAAATATATATACTATGATGTGCATAAACTGATGAAATAGTAATGTACCAGTGTGGAATAAAAATTAACGTCAAAATACACATCATGTCCCATAGGAACCTACATACATTAATGTTAAACTGGGTCAGTTAATGTACACATATTAGGATTTGTATGCACCTTTTACTGAAGTTAGTTTTCAGTACTAGGAAACAAATATGTATTTCGGGTGGATGAATATTTCTAAGAATAATCTTGTGAAAAGTTGATTATTAATCCACATACATGAACATGAATGAATTTAGGGAGTGTATATAAGACACATATATTTCATATTTTTAAAAATATGGAGAGTATATATATATATATATATATATATATATATATATATATATATATATACACACACACACACACACACAAACACAGACATTAAAAAGTAGCAATATATATGCCAATCAAAATTCATCATGAAATATATATCATAAAGATGCAAAAACATTCATTTTAGTGAACATGGGTTTATGTATAATGTTGTTCCACTGGGAAGCTCACCCATAGGTTGAATTTTCAGTTCCAACAGCGTTTAGGAGGAGTGATCACTTCTCACAGTTTGTATCTGCTAAGTCATATATCTTACAAGGATGTACGTGTGATACCTTGTAGGATTCTATTTGTGCATATAAAAATACATGTGCTGAATAGGCTCCAGAGAATGGGAGACCGTAATTCACATATTTGTTAACTTTAAAACACATTGAGAACTATTTCAATTAAATATTGAATAGATTTATAACACCTACCCTTTATCATGCAAAAGGCAAGTCCAACTCTGAACTGCAAGTATTTATGTACTGTTTGGGTTACTTTCTTCCATCATATTAGGATTAGTAGTCAGAGTCTAGTAGAATATGGGTTAGTGTCAGGGATTCAGAATTTCAAATGGAAAAAAGGAAAATTAATCTTCCAACTCTCATCCAGAACAATGCCTTGTCATTACCTTCGCCCCAAGGAAGACACAATTAGAGTAGAAGAGTTACAAAATCTGTGATTACATTTCTGGAATCGAAAATGCTCAGGAGTGCACAAACTTGGAGGTGGTATAGGAGTTTCCAAAAGTAAGGACAGGGTACACACTCCACAAACATGAAGCTCTGCTTGCCTAAAACTTTTTGAGAAACTGCCAGTGAAGTTGGGCACTGAAATATAGGTTGTTGTCAGGAGTTAAGCTTCCTTTGTAGTGAGACCCTCAAAGCTGGGTCTTCATCTATGTGACCTGGAGGACATCGTTTCCTATTTTCCAATGAACACGAGGCAGCAGTGCTCAATTCTCTCTTTGTAGGTAAACTGTGTCTCCCTGTGTGGACTGTGAAACAATTTGGTCATCCTCCACTTTTCGTGGTGTTTCTTGCTGCTGCACTTGGAGTTTGGTTCATGCTTCACAAAATACAAGGAGTTCAACTGGGAAACAGTGCTTGAGGTATTTCTGTCACGTGTGGTGGGTCAGGGTCTGCAAGAAAATTCACCAACCAGGCTTCTATCTCTCAAAGATTGCCCCCTTGTCCATAGCAACCTGATTCTGAACATTGCCCTGAAACTACGCCATATAACAAGATGCCTTTACATATAAGGGTCTGATGTCTGCACTCTGTCAGTTACAAGCCATTTGGAAGCCAATGGCAGATCCAAATGGCCCCACCATGATGTTTTATCACACACCTGTCCACCACTGCTCTAGGCCCACTACTCAGCAGGCTCCAAAATACTGGCATCTCTGTTCTAAACAATTTTCATGAAACCCTGTCAATCAAGGCACTGTCGGGTACACTCATGGTAAGCAACAGGACATCGAAAGTTTCTGCAGTTCCACCTGGTCATGGAAAATTCAAAAATTTCGTGGTATTTATCTAGCCATTTTTCAAGGATGACTTTGGATGCACAATTATTCAGGAACCATTAAATGTTGAGAAAGTTCATTTCAAAGAAAATTCTAGAGAACTCTCACAGGCAAGGCTTTCCAAAGAGTGGACAAAAGGTCACTTGAAGCCAGGACCATTGAGATCTACAATGTGAGGTCCTATGTCTTTTGACTCTCAACTATGGCTGCCAAGTCTTTCAGAATAAAATCATGTGATATCCAGGCTGAGATTCCCAGTTCTTTGTGGAAAGCCACCCTGGTCCTAGATCTCAGGTTCCAAGGGCGACTCTCATGCGTGGCCTCCTAAAATCCCAACACAATTCATGGCAATTCTTCTCTGAGATCAGTTTCAGATCTCAGTCTCTAAGTGGAAACACACCAGAGTTCAAGCCCAGTTGACCCAGTCATCTCTTCCAACCGCCACACCAATGACCAGAATTAAAACCAAAACACTCCCACATGGCCCTCATTTTCTTCCATATAGACACTCATCATAACCTTGGCTGGAAGTTTTTATGAGGCACACAGCCCAAGACAAAGTCAAAATAAGTTCCCTTGCCCTTCATTTGTCTAAAGTCAGTGTTTCCTGGACAACGTTCCTGTGAACCAGGACTGATCAAAGAGGTCTGCCATTAATACTGTTCTGCTTTTCCAATTTGAGGCATACAGACTGTCGGGTATAGTTTCTTTATGTGATTTGCAGTCATGAGAAAACCCAAGCACCTATGGGCTAGCCTCTGCATGGCTTGAAGAACTCAGTTGACCCAAAGATCCCTGTTATCACTTGATGGAGATCAGGAACCTTACAGAGGAAGGCAAGAGACTTCATCACAATGACTTCTCTTTTGGCCATTTTGGATTTGGATGCACACATGGGATCTTTCTTTAGATCCATCAGGTGCTGAGAATCTAAGCGATAATCTCACACTGCACTAAGAGGCTGATTCAGACATATCCCTTTGCAAAGCAATTAAGCCAGGAGCCACAGGTGATGCCCATTTATTTCCATTTGAAAACTTTTTTTTTCAGGCTTTGGAAATGTGTGGCTTTAGGCAAAGTCCTTCCTTTCATTCAGGGCAACAGAACAATAGGTAAGCAAAAAACCAAAGCAGATTGTCTCCACTGAGACTTTCCTGGTCACACTGATATCTGAGTTTTCTGAGATATTCACCATTCTCTTCAGCTATCCAGTACATGGCCATGTCCCAGATTGTGGAGGAGATACATATCTTGAAAACAAAACCATGAGCCTATGGGAGAGTGACCAGATTCAGGAAGATATCAGGAATGTAGGAAGGTAATAGGTGTTGCCCATCCATAAGGTAGCCTGCAGTCCATTCATAAATTGGACAGGATGAATTCTGCGAAGAATTCTACTAGACAGGACACATCTATTGATGCATTCTCTTTTCTATTGTCTACAACCACAAATACAGTGGGATACCCAGACATAGAAACACTCACCTTCTCAAAGGACTTACTAGAAACAGTCCACTCCAAACCAAACAAACCGACTTTCCTACATTTTCTCAAAACTTGAGACAAAAATCACAAACACACAAACACACACACACACACCCACAAAGGCACCTTCTTTCCCCAAATAGGTCTGTGACTATCCGGAGCGTCCTCTGACTGGTGGGCCATACTATGTTTCCCCGAAATGGGCTGTCCTATGTCAGATCTGGTCTTCTTGGCCAAAACTGTGAAGTTATCAGGAGCCAGCGGTGAGCCACTGCCTGTTTTCTCAGGTAAAGCCCCTATTCAGAGCTTTCCTGGCATTTGTCCATCTTCAATTTAGTAGTTGCCAAGAAAGACTTACTCTATCCTTCTTAAATCCAAAAATTTGAGACCACTGGGACTTAGACTGGGACTGCTTCAGGGTGCCTGGCTTCCTGGATTCCAAGTTCAGAGTGTTCCATCAACAAGAAAGTGACATGGGTCACTTCGTCTAGAACTGAATGAGGTCACTGCCTTGGCAACCACTTTGTCCTAACAGTTGCTTCCAAGGGTCCATGAGATGGATCCTGCCCCTACTTCCTATGACACTTTCACAAGTTAGAATGGAATATCAACCATAGGCACCCGGGAACAGCTCTCCACACAAGCCTGGTTTGGTCCATCTTCTCTACATTAACAAGAGAGAGACTGCTTCAGACACACCCCTTCATCCTGACCTGTTTGTTTTTTTTTTTGTCATGAAAGATGACTTTCGCACTCTCAGGTCCATCATAGCTGCCTACATCTTCTTTAGGGATCATTTCTGCATGGACCTTTGAAGTTCTCCGGAAGTTGAAGATCTCCTACATTCCTGTATTGTAAGACCAACTCTGTCCCTGCTCTTCTGTAAAGTTAGATTGAGGGAACAGTGTTTGGTTACAGTTAATAACATGTTTGATTTGGGTTAGGATCATTCTGCTGGATGAATAATGGTATTGGGAACCTGCAATATTTACAAGATTATATAGGTGAAATATATGAATGAAAACAGAAATCTCGGTAACATTTGAAGCCCAGAAGGGCATTGGGTCCTTGATTGGGATACTTAGCTTTTAATTATGTTCTGCATAGATGTCTCAGATAAATCTATACACAATGGCATAAGATCTGATACCTTGGATGATTGAATGTTGAGGAGAACAACCATTCAAAGAGGGAGAGTCGGTAGGATTAGGAAGATAGTTGGTAGGATTATAAAAAAGTGTGAGTATAGCATTTGGACAAATAGTTCTTTAGCAATAGGTTTTCAGGTAGACAGAAAATGTAAATGTCAGCATATGTGAAGAGTCAGTCACAGTGATGAACTGGGGAAAATATGTAGGAAAGCAGATATCAATAGAGACATTAGGAAATCAGGCAAAGTATAAAGTGAGTGATAGCAAAAGACATTTTCAACAGGCTTGAGATTGAATATATAATCTTAGGAAGTAACAAATATGTAGTCACCAATAGGATTGACATTTGAGAGCATTAGGCAACCTGGACATGGGTTATTTTCATAATCCATACTCACATTCCATTTAGGCTTTGGTACAATCGTAAGTGTGACTTTGCATTTTGTGGCCAGAATATTACTGTGATAAAACGTATATGTAGATCAGGTGACATGAGTATTTCTTGCACCATTTCTTGGAGCAATATTTTGAAGGGGTATAAATTAGTATTGGGGGTACATATAGGTGTACCATGTATGTATGAATATAGAGATAATGCATGAATAGACCATACTGCGAATAAATAATATAACTTGTTCCAACTTTAAATAATGGATTGAATTGATATCTGAAAATACACAGGAATCATATATTGATATACATACATTCATTCCAACCAGTAATACATCTAATGGTAATATTACGGTTGTGGTTTATCACCAAGAGTGTGTGAATTTTGCTTCAAATTTGATTATGGAAATCGAAAATAATGTGTTTGGAAAGAAATCTCATGAAATGACCACTCAAAAACAAGGAGGAATACATATGTTCTGAAGCAGGAAGTGATTGAATATGTTACAAATTTCTTTAAATTTGTGAACTTGTGGATGAAATGTATATTCTATAATGTATAAAAACTGCAGAAATAGTAATGTACCAGTGTTTAATAAAAATGAACGTCAAAATACATATCATGTTCCATAGGAATCTACTTGCATTGATGTTAAAGTGGGTCAGCTACTGTAAAAATATAAGGATTTGTTTGCACCATTCATTGAAGTAACTTTTTAGTACTAGAAAACAAATATGTATTTCAGGTGGATGAATATTTTTAAAATAATCTTATGAAAATTTTAATATAAAACCACATACATGAACAAGAATGAATTTAGGGAGTGTATAATAGGACACATATATTTTATATTTTGAAAAATCTAGAGAGTATATATATATATATATATATATATATATATATATATATATACACACACACACACACAAAACACACACAGAGACATTAAATAGTAGCAATATATATGCCAATTAAAATTCATTGTGAAATATATATCATCCACAGATCCAAAATATTAATTTTACTGAACATGGATTTATGTATAATGTTTTTCAACTAAGAAGCTCACTCATAGTCTGAATTTTCAGTTCCAAAAGCATTAATGAGGAGTGATCTCTTCTCACACTTTGTATCTGCCAAGTTAGCCACCTCTCAAGAATATACGTGTGATACCAGGTAGGATTCTATATGTGCATATAAAAATACATGTGCTGAATAGGCTACAGAAAAATGGAGACAGGAATTCACATATGTGTTAACTTTAAAAACACATGCAGAACTATTTCAACAAAAAATTGACAAGATTTATAACTCCTACCCTATATCATGCAAAAGGCAAACCAACTATCCACCATGGCTCCTCTGAAGTGCTAGTATTTCTATTCTGTTTGGGTTACTTTTCTCCATCATATTAGAATTAGTAGTCAGAGTCTAGTAGGGTATGGGTTAGTGTCAAAGATTCAGCATTTCGAATGGAAAATTGAACAATGAATCCAATGTGTATGTAAATATGTGCTACACAAAATTATTCCCACTCTCATCCAGAACAATGCCTTGACAATTCCTTCACCCCAAGTAAGACACAATTAGAGGAGAAGATTTAGAAAATCTGTGAATAAATTTGTGGAATGCAATATGCTCAGGAGCTCACAACCTTTGAAGTGGTAGAGTAGTTTCCAAAAGTATGGGACAGGGTAAAAACTCCACAAACATGGAGGTCTGCTGGCCTAGAGATTTCTAGAGAAACTGCCTGTGAGTTTGGGCACTTGAAAAATATGTTGTTGTCAGGAGCTTTAGCTTCCTTTCTAGGGAGACCATAAAAGCTTGGTCTGGATCTATGAGACCTGGAGGACATGGTTTCTTATTTCCCAATGTACATGAGGCAGCAGTGCTGAATTCTCTTTTTAGGTAAACTGTGGCCACTGGGGAATAAATGTGTGCCAGTGTGCACTGTGAAGCCATATGGTCATCTTCCATTTTCGTGGTGTTTCTTCCTGCTGCACTGGGTGTTTGGTATTTGCTTCACGAAATACAAAGCGTTCAACTGGGTCACAGTGCAAGAGGAAGTTCTGTCATGTATGGTTGGTCAGGTTTTGCAGGAGGATCCAAGAACTAGGATCCTATCCTACATATCTTGCCCCCTTGACAATAGCACCCTGATTCTGAACAATGTCCTGAAACCTCTCCAAATAACAACTTGCCTTTACATGGGAGGTTCTGCTGGCTGCACCATGTCAGTCACAAGGCATTTGAAACCAATGGAAGATACACATGGCCCCACCACAGATGTTTTATCACATACCTGCCCACCACTGCTCTAACCTACTACTCAACAGAGTCCAACTTACTGGCATCTCTGTTCTACACCATTTACATGAAACCCAGTCAATCAAGGCACTGTCTGGTATATTCATGATCAGCAACAGGACATCAAAAGGTTTTCCAGTGCCACCTGGTGATGGGAAATTCAAAAATTTCATGGTATTTATCTAGCCATTTTTCAAGGATGAAGTTGGAGGCACTGTGAGTTTCAATTCTTTCAGGAACCATTAAATGGTTAGGAAGCTCATTTCAATGAAATCTCTGAAGAACACTGACAGGTAAGGCTTCCCAAAGAGTGGCCAAAAGATCATATGATGTTATGCCCATTTAGGTCTACAATGTGAGGTCCATATGAGTTTTGACTCTCAACTATGGGTGCCAAGTCTTTCAGAATAAAATTTGTGGTATCCTGGCTGAGAGGCTCAGTGCTCTGTGGAAAGCCACCCTGGGCCTAGAACTCAGTTTCCAAGGGCAACGCTCATGCCTGGCTTCCTAAAATCTCAACACTATTTATGGCAATACTTCTCTGAGGTCAGTTCCAGAACTCAGACTCTAAGGGAATCACACCAGATTTCAAGAACATGTGGACCAAGTCATCTCTTCCAACCGCCACCCAAATGACCACAATTTAAACCAAAACACTCCAACGTGGTGCTCATCTTCTTCCATATAGACACTCACAATAACCTATGGCTGGAGTTTTCCATGAGGGGCACACCCCAAGACCGTGTCCAAAATAAGCTCTCTTACACCTAATTTGCCTAAATTCAGGGTGGCCTGGACACCCTTCTTGTGAACCAGGAGAGATTAAGTAGGCCTCCCGTTAATACTGCTCCGCTTCTTCAATTTGAGGCCAAATGACTGTGGGGTTTGGATTCTTTATGTGAACTGGAGTCTTGAGAAAACCCAAGCAAATATGGGCTAGCCTCTGCAGGGCTTTGAAGAACTCATTTGACCCAAAGGATCCCTAATCTGACTTGATGGAGGTCAGGAAAGTTACAGAGGAAGGCGAGAGACTTCATCCACAAGGACTGCTCTTTTGGCCATTTTGTTTTTGGATGTAAACATGGGATCTTTCTTTAGATCCATCAGGAGCTGAGAATCTAAGTCACAGCCTCACACAGGGTAAATAGGCTGATTCAGACACATCCTTTCCAAAGCAATTAAGCAAAGAGCCACAGGTAATGCCCATTCATTTCCATTTGAAAACTGTTTTCTTCAGGCTTCAAAAAGTGGTGGACTGAGGAAAAGACCTTCCTGACATTCAGGGCAACAGAAGAATAGGTAAACAAAAGGCCCCAAGCAGGGTTTCTCCACTGAGACTTTCCTGGTCACACTGATATCTGAGTTTTCTGAGATGCTCACCATTCCCTTCAGTACATGGTCATGTCACAGAGCTTCGAGGTTGTACATATCTTAAACAGAAAACCATGAACCTATTCTGGAGAGTGGCCAGAATTCAGGAATAAAACAGGAACTAAGGAAGATAGCAGGTGTTGCACATCAATAAGGCAAGCTGCAGTCCATTCATAAATAGGGCAGGATGAATGCTGTGAAGCTTTCTACTAGACAGACATATTCATTGATGCATTCTCTTTTCTAATGTCTACAACCACGGACACAGTGGGATACACAGACATAGAAATTCTCGCCTTGTCAAACGACTTACAAGAAACAGTTCACTCCAAACAAAACAAACTGCCTTTCATACCTATTCTCAGAACATGAGACAAAACCACAAACCCACACCCACACAACAAAGGCAGCTCCCTTTCCCCAAGTAGGTCTGTGACTATCCGGAGTGTCCTCTGACTGGTGGGCCTTACTATGTTCCCTGGAAATAGCCTGTTCTGTCTCAGATCTGGTCTTTTTGGCCAACTATGTGAAGTTGTCAGGAGCCAGCGGTGAGCCACTGCCTGCTTTCTCAGGAAAGGCCCCTCTTCATAGCTTTCCTTGCATTTGGCCATCCTTACATCAGTAGGTCCCAAGAAAGACTGAGTCTGTCCTTGGTAAATCAAAATAAGTTTGACCACTGGGACTGGGACTGGGACTGGCTCTGGGTGCCTGGCTTCCTGGATTCCAAGTTCAGAGAGTTCCATCACCAAGGAAGTTAGGTGTGGTCACTTCCTTTTGGAACTGAATGAGGTCACTGCCTTGGCAACAACTTTGTCTTAACAGTTGCTTCCAAGGTCACCATGAGAAGGATGCTGCTCCTACTTCCTGTGACACTTTCACAGGTCAGAGTGGTATGTCAACCATAGGCATGCAGGAGCAGCTCTCAACACATGCCTGCTTTGGTACACCTTCTCTACATTAAGAAGAGAGTGGCTGATTCAGACACATCCCTTCATCCTGAGCAGGTTGTTTGCCATGGAAGACTTTTGCTTTCTCAGGTCCTTCGTACTTGCCTACATCTTCTCCAGGGATCATTTCTGCGTGGACCTTTGAGGTTTTCAGCAGGTGGAAGATCCTCTATAATTCTGTATTTTAATACCAATTCTGTCCCTGCTCTTCTGTAAAATTAGATTGAGAGAACAGTGTATGGTTAGGATTAATAACAGGTTCGATTTGGTTTAGAAAGGAAACTACACGGTTGAGCAAACAGGGTCCTAACGTTAGCAATAATATGAGGATTTTTAATGGACCGGCCATGGGAGATAAAAACGTAGTTAATCAGGTCACTATGTGAACCAAGACTCAAAGCTCCCTTTTGGGGCCTCTGTCTCTCTTTGACGCTCTTCAAGTCGTTTTCTTAATTTACTCATAGATTCTTTTACAACTCCAGTATTGTCGGCATAAAAACAACATTCTTCCCTCAATGCAAGCAAAAAGGCACCTTTCTCTCATAAAGAGGAGGTCCAACACTCGCCTGCTTTGTAAAACAACTTCAGAAAGAGAGAGGTTAAAATTCCTGTAAAGCTGTGATGTCGGTTTTTAATGTCTTTAAACTTTGGCATATTTCTGCTTCTAATTGTGTCTTTGTTGTGTCTCATGGACTAGCCCACCCTTCAGCAACTATTATTTCTAATAGGATGGCTAAAGTGAGGGATACAGGTTCCCAGTGGAACCGGGTTGTATGCCCCCCTATTTGATCTTTAAATGAACCTAAGTCATGATAGAGAACTCTGGAAAATATCTGCATCATTACATAATTAATCACATATATTGACCATTTTATGAAAACATAAATAATGTTAAAGTGTATAGAATTATACTGTTGTAGGGACGGACAAGGGAAAGGGACCTAAGATAGCACCAAACACAGGAAAACAGTCTTATTTGGTTGCATCCGGATTTAGAGGGCATTGCTTCTGTTGTAATCAATTAATCCCCTGAAGCCCAAGTTTCGGTAGTTTTAGAATTTGTACCCAACATGTAAGGGAAGTGGCTCAGAAGTTCACAGTCTGTAGAAATTCACAGAAATCAGTTTTTGTTTTTGTTTTTGTTCCTCTGTTCTGGGCAAGTTAACTTTTCAAAGACACCTTGGAAAGGGAGAGCTTTTTTGTCTCTTTTTTTCTCCCTGCCAGCTGTCACCATGAAGCCCAATTGGTAACTTTTTTATCTTAGAAATCTAGCCATCTCTGTGAATCCCCAGCTCAAGGCCAGAGGCCTTGTTCACATATTTTGTGAAAATCTAGTAAGGCGGTGTCAAGCTTAGGGGTGGTGATTTTTTCAGCGAGTGGCCAAGTAGAACAGGGCAACACGAAAAGTGGAAGTTCATCTACATTGAACTCTTTCAGAGGGACTCTTTTGCTGAAAGACCTAATGTAAGCCTCGGTGAAGACTTCTGGAGAAGGTTATTTAAGACATATCTATGGACCTGGTACAGAGGGGGAAGATGGGGAAGGCGAGGCTGAGAGCAGCTCCGTGGATCTGAGAATGAGGAAGATGAGATGTAAAAGAATAATGGAAAAGGGGTTTGGGATTTTTCTAGAACAAAACTTGAGCAGTAGAACAGGTAGAGCAGAGGTGAAGATGGGAGTGAGTATTCCAAAAAGCCTGTGAGGGACTTTAAATTCTTAGTAACCTGTTTTCAGTGATGACAAAGCAACTTTAAAGGCTATTTTTATTACATCTTGGATAGGGGTCTGAGGGCTCTTCTCAGCTGGTTTGAGCTTTGGTTTAGCTTCTTAGAGGACTTGGTGCGACCTAGTGCAGGCACAGACAGAAAAAGAGAGGAGTGAGTGAGTGGAGGGGTACCTCGGTACCTGCTACCTCAGCAAGGGGGCAATGGTCTGAGAACTGGCGGAGGTTTGGGTTTTTGATGTAGTAATTGGAGGGAAGAAATCAGGTTGCTGAGGTGGGAGTGACAGCAGAGAGTCTAGAGCAGAAGGCTGAGGGTGAGGAACTATTGGAGAAGCATAGTACAGGATGTGAGTGAAGGAGGGAAAAGGATTCCACATAGGGGAATTTTCCCCTTTTGAGCACTTGCCGAAGTTAAAAATGTCACGCAGAATTTGAGGATCTAGAGAACCCTCTGGGGGCCATAGTTTTTGGTTGTCTAATTGGTTATATGGCCAATGCTGTGTACTGAATTTGATGAGGAGTTTGGGTTCCACCAGGCAGCCCCGGTATGCTCACATCCCCATGAATTACACAAGAAGTTGGCTTTCCCCCCACACAGCCATGGCTGTTTGTGGCTTTGATAGTCCATCGGGCATATATAGTAATCTAGGTTAACCAACCTGAATCTGGCTCGCGTTTCCGTGCATCCATAATGTTTGTTTCAATTATCTATGGTATGGAAGGGATTTAATGGAACTTTAGTGGGATCCTCTTCATTGGGGTTATCTCAATAGGAAAGACCTATACCAAGCTGAAAAATGTCTGGGTGGAGAGATAGCCACCAGGTCCCTAAGGGGACTGTATGCGAGATAGACCATACTTCTTGTCTAGTAGGATTTCAGATCAGCCTTCACTGCTGAACAGGCTGATAAGGGTTAGGAGTACTGGTGGCCAAGGGGAGAGTCTATAGTCTTGTCCACATAGCGAATACGCAATTTGAAATGGTTACCAGTTTTTTCCAGTTTCCAACCAGAGTCTGGACACAGCGAAGGCTTGAGATGAGAGGCATGGATCCAAAAAGTGATTCTGTCTACTTTTATGCCTGTAGGTGTTATAAGTAGCACCTGGTATGTTCCTTTCCAGCGGGGTTCTAGGGATAACACCTAATGTTGTCTTATGTTGACGAAGTCTCTTACTTGATATTGATGTGGAATCCCCTCGTCCCCAGGTTGGTAGGCAGTGGCCAGCTGTTTCCACAGTTATCACTGAGTTCTTTCAATGGCTTTAAGTCTGTCAAGCAAGGGGTGTGGAAGGGATTGTTAGGCCTTAGAGTTGGGGATTAGGTCCCTTACTGGATGATGGGCATCATAGAGAATTTCATAGGGGGTGAGGTTACACAAAGAAACTGAGGGAGTATTTCTCGCATGAAACAGTGCATAAGGCAGGAGCATAGTCCAATCTTTTATGCCGGTCTATAAGCTTAATTTTGTTAAGGTCTGTTTAATGGTTCTATTTATTTTCTCTACCTCTCCTGAGCTCTGGGGTATATAAGCATAATGTAACTTACAATTAATCCACACCTGACTTACCTGGGCCATGAACACAAGTCCATTATTAGACCCTATTATCTTAGACAGACCGTATCTTGGAAAAATATCTTCCAGGATCTTCTTGAGAACCATTTGCGCCGTTTTTTTTTTTTTTTTTTCTGTGTGTGTGTGTGTGTGTGTGTGTGTGTGTGTGTGTGTGTAAGGCTTCAATCCATCCTGAGAATGTATCCACAAAGACTAGGAGATATTTAAGTCCATACCTTGCTGGCTTAATTTCAGTAATGTCCACTTCCCAGAATTGTCCTGGTCTGGTTCCTCGTAGGTGCTTTTGTCTAAGAAACTTGGAAGGGTAAGCATTAAACAATTGACTGACCCGACAGGCTTTTGTTACCAGTTCAATTATTTCCTTTCGCTGTGCGTCAGTTAGTGGAAAACTCTGTTCTTAATCCTACAGGAATGCCTGCAGTTTCTTTGAACCAAGGTGAGTGAGTTGATGTACATTTTTAACGTAGTGTAGGGCTTTCTGTAATTGCAGGCTGAGCTCAGTAAAGTTGAGGCGTTCAATGTCAGTGTCCTTAGATGTTATCTAAAACTTCCTGGTACTTAGGGGTCCATTGGAATTGGGCATCTCCCTTTAACAGCGGGTATAAAGGAGCAGCTAAGGACTCAAACCCATTTATCCATAACCTGCAAAACCCAGCAATCCCAAGAAACTCTTAGTTGTCTGCTGTAAGATGGGCTTGGTATCTGCTCAATGGTTTGTTTTCTGGGCTCAGTGAGCCATCGTTTACCGCCCCTAAGGAAATAGTCGAGGAAGATTACTTCTTGCTGGCAAATTGGGCAATTTTGGCCGAAGCTCTATACCCGAGTTGAGCAAGCTCGGATAATAGTGCTTGGGTCCCAGTTCAGTTTTCCTTGGTGTTGGATGCCAGTAGCAGGTGATCCACATATTGAAGCTGGGTGAATTCGGGGTGTGTAGTTCTGAAATTGTTGAGATCTCTGTGAAGGGCTTCATCAAAGAGAGTGGGGGAGTTTTTGAACCCCTCTGCGAGTCTAGTCCAAGTTAGTTGACTAGACTTTCCGGTTTCTGGGTCTACCCACCCAAAAGCAAACAGCAACTGACTATCTTTATGCAGAGGCAAGCAAAAGAAAGCTTGTTTTAAGTCCAGAACAGTATACCATTTCTGCTCAGGGTTCAGAGTGCAAAGCAGATTGAACAGATTAGGTACCGTGGGGTAAATGTCCTGCACTCTGTTGTTGATCTCTCTTAGGTCTTTAACAGGGTGATAGTCCCTGGTTCCTGGCTTTTTCTTCTAATAGCAGGGGAGTGTTCCAGGCCAATTGACAGGGCCTTAGGACCCCTAAGGCCAGATATTTCTGAATATAGGGCCTTATCCCATCTTTAGCTTTTTATGCTTAGAAGATATTATTTGACATTGATTGGGGAGGCTGAGGTTTTTAAATCCACTGTTATTGGAGGTTGTTTCACGGCCAGGCCTAACACAGCAGTTTTTGCCCAGGCATCTCGGTAATCTGTTATCCATTTCTGGGGTAGCTTGCCTGTTTGATCAGTCTTGGGGGGTGTGAAGAGTGGACGTTCATCTTCTACTAATATAGTTAAAGCCGTGACTATAGGAGTTTTTACTGAAGGATTTAGAAATTTCATTTGGGGGCCTTCAGGGTTAAAAGTTATTTTGGCCCAGAGCTTGGTGAGCAGATCTCTGCCCATCAATGGGTGCGGGCATTCTGGGATTACTAGGAAGGAGTGATGGATTTTTCCTTTCCCCAGGTCCATGGTCCTCTTAGAAATCTAAGCCCGATATTTTCTGCCGTTAGCCCTTTGAACTACAGACCTTTTATTTGATAGACGGCCCAATGGGGCCTTAAGGGCTGAGTATACTGCTCCTGTATTCACTTCAAAGTTTACTGGGGTCCCCTACACTTCAAATCTTACCCTGAGCTAGGGGAAAGAATCTGAGCCCCAACTTTCTTAGTCATCCCCCAGAGTCAGAATGGCTGGCTGGCATGTCTGTCTCTTTATAGGGCACTCTTTGGCCCAGTGTCCTTTTTTTTTTACAGTAGGCACATTGATCTGAGGCCAGGGTGGCCTGTGGCACGGGCCCAGGTATCGCTTCCTGTCACCTTATGTCTTAATTTCTGGCCTCTTTCTTGTTGTGACCAGGATCTTAGTCAATGCCTTAGTCTTTCTTTTGCTTCTCTCATCCTCCCTCTGCTCCCATTCTTTTTCCCTGTTTCTCTCTTATAGTATACTTTTTCGGCTTCTCTGACTAAATCTCTCTTTTAACTTTTTTTTTTTTAATATCCATGGCAGCTTCAACAATTAAGGACATCGTGACAGATGCCTTTTGATCTGCTGCCTGAGGATCGAAAGGAGTATATCTCTTATATGCCTCCATAATTCTCTCTAGAAACATAGAGGAAGATTCATCAGGCCTTTAAATAATTTCTATTACCATGGCCAAATTAGTTGGTCACCTAGCGGCCCCTTGGATACCCGCAATTAGAGCCTGGCAATAATTGGACAGATGCTCCCTATCTTCAAAGGTGTTGGGGTCTCAGTTGGGTTGGTTAAAGGGGAAGGCAGCTTTTATTATGTTGGGAAGTTGTGTTGGTCGCCCATCAGGTCCGAGGATATTTTTTTCTAGCTTCCAGGAGGTTTTTCTCTCATTCCTCTGTCATGAAGAGAGTCCCTAGGAGTTGTTGGCAGTCATTCCAAGTAGGCAGGTGTGAAAACGTTGGCGAGTTCTCTGAGTTTTTTTAGCCGGGCCAGCTTCCTCCAGGGAAGGAGGCGCTGTGTGTGTCATGGGACAGTCATCTGGAGGGCGCTGGGCCATTCTGGCTTCCTCGAATGGTGGAGAGGCTGAGTCAGCAGCAGGGGAATTACTTACAGGGTTTTGGGGGTTGAGGGACAAGGGCAGAGGATAAGGACGAGTAGAGTCTTGAGACTCAGGGAGAACAGAGGGTGGAGGTTGAGGAACAGAGAGTTTGAGAGATAGAATCATAGGGGAAGGAGTAGGAGTGGGTGCAGGGACAAGGAAAGGCTTCACCCATGGAGGAGGAGATTTGCAGAGGTCCTGACAAGTTAAGATATATGGCTATTGATCTGGATGTCTATGTGGCCCCGGCTGAAAGACAATATCTCAGACTTTTCAAATTAGTGCGAAGTAGAAACATCCTTCTAGAGGCCATCCGACTACAAAGGTGGGTTATTCTGAGACACAGAATCTGCCAGGTCTGGTGTTTTAATGAAAAAGAAAGATTGTGAGCCCTTAAGCAGACTTTGGTCCAGTGATTAAGGGTCAGGGACAGAGGCATTGAAGTGCTCTGTCCCATAATGAAATATACACAGACAGTGAAAGCAACAACACATGACACAGACAAGACAAGACAATAAAGACAGGCAATGGACGTCCAATACTGAGACCAGGACTGAGTAGCCGGCAAAACCTGATGGGCTGGCAATTCCGAATCTGAAAGAAAATATCACTGAGACGAGGAGACTATGGTTCCTTGATTTCCCGAGTCCATCCCCCAGGGACATGGCCTGTGGCTCTGTGACATGTGTGTCAGCCACCGTGGGAGAGAGCTCACGCTCTTTACCAATAGCCATTTTGTCAAACCCTAACCTGAATCCTGAAACCAGAAAGAGGGGCCTTATTTACCCCCAGAGCATCCCGTTGGGGGTCTTTCATCTGCAGCTGCCGGATTTCGCTGGGGCCACCAGAAGTAAAGGTCGGGTGAGCATCGATGAAAGAGACCACCAAGAGACTGTCTAATGCAACAGCAAAGGGTTTATTGGGAGTCCGGCATGCAAGGGCTCAGAGCTCGCTTGAACAGAGCAGAGAGCCCTGAGAACAGCTTAAGAAGTGCTTATATATTTTCCTTGGAGAGGGCAGGGAGGGAAGTTTATTGATGGGTAAGGGCGAGTGGGCGGTTTGCGTGCAAATGGTTGATGGAGTACATTCTGCAGTTTGGCAGTTGGGGGCAGCACATTCTGGGAACAAGAAGAGCAAACAGTTCTCAAGATTTCAACAGCGTTTTATTAAGCATACAGAAAAACAGGAAGTGACAAGTACCTATTTTATTAACCTTTCAATATAAGTATGAAAACAGAAATCTAGGTTAGATTTGAAGCCCAGAAGTTCATTTGGCCCTTGATTGGTATACTTAGCTTTGAATTACGTTCCGTAGAGATGTCCCAGAAATATGGATATACAATGACACAGGACCTTGTACCTTCTCAGAGGTCAGTTCCAAAACACAGTCTCTAAGGGGAATCACACCAAAGTTCAAGACAAGATGGACTCAATTATCTCTACCAACCACCACACAAATGACCACAATTAAAACCAAAACACTCCCAAATGGCACTCATCTTCTTCCAAATAGACACTCATCATAACTTCTGGCAGGAGGATTCCATGAGAGGCGCAGCACAAGACAGTGTCCCAAATAATCTCCCTTTCCCCTCATTTGCCAAAAGTCAGAGTGGCCTGGACACCCTTCCTGTGAACCAGGAGTGATCAAATATGCCTGCCATTAATACAGCTCTGTTCTTCAATTTGAGGCCTACTGACGGTGGGGTTTAGATTCTTTATTTGAATTGGATTCATAAGAAAACCCAAGAACCTATGGGCTAGCATCTGCAAGGCTTTGAAGAACTCAATTGACCCAATGGATCCCTTTTCTCACTTGATTGAGGTCAGGAAACTTACAGAGGAATGCGAGAGACTTCATCAACAATGACTGATTTTTTGGCCATTT
The DNA here is from genome assembly GCF_048772815.1 of Callospermophilus lateralis. Taxonomy (NCBI): domain Eukaryota; kingdom Metazoa; phylum Chordata; class Mammalia; order Rodentia; family Sciuridae; genus Callospermophilus; species Callospermophilus lateralis. The sequence goes on from NW_027512950.1 coordinate 157,644, forward strand.
TGATTTTGGATCCACACATGGGATCTTTCTTTAGATCCATCAGGTGCTGATAATCTAAGCCACAGGCTCACACAGAGCCAAGAGGCTGATTCAGACACATCCCTTTACAATGCATTTAAGCAAAGAACCACAGGTGATGCCCATTCATTTCCGTTTGAAAACTGTTTTCTTCAGGCTTCACAAAAGCGTGGCCTGAGGCAAAGACCTTCCTGACATTCAGGGCAACAGAACAATAGGTAATCAAAAGGCCCTTCGCAGGGTTTCTCTACTGAGACTTTCTGGGTCACAGTGATATCTGACTTTTCTGAGATGCTTGCCATTCTCTTCAGCTATCCAGTACATGTCCATGTCACAGTGCTTGGAGGTGGTACATATCGTGGATGCAAATGCATGAACCTATTCTGGAGAGTGGCTAGATTTCAGGAAGAAAACAGGAACTTAGGAAAATAGCAGGTGTTGCCCATCGATAAGGCAAGCCCTAGTGCATTCATAAATTGGGCAGGATGAATGCTGGGAAGCTTTCTACTTGACAGGAAACATCCATTGATGCATTCTCTTTTCTAATGTCTACAAGCACGGACACAGTGGGATACACAGACATAGAAACACTCGCCTTGTGAAACAACTTACTAGAAACAGTTCACTCCAAACCAAACAAACCGACTTTCCTGCCTATTCTCAGAACATGAGACAAAACCACAAACACACATCCACACCCACAAAGGCACCTCCTTCCCTAAGTAGGTCTCTCACTCTCCAGAGTATCCTCTTACTGCTGGGCCATACTATGTTCCCCCGATATAGCGTTTCCTGTCTCAGATCTGGTCTCCTTGTCCAATTCTGTGAAGTGGTCAGGAGCCAGCTGTGAGCCACTACCTACTTTTTCAGGAAAGGCCCCTCTTCAGAGAACTCCTGGCATTTGGCCATCCTCACATCAGTAGGTACCAAGAAAGACTGACTCTGTCCTTGCTAAATCGAAGCAAGTGAGACACTGGGACTGGGACTGAGACTGACTCTGTGTGCCTGGCTTCCTGGATCCCAAGTTCAGAGAGTTCCATTACCAAGGGATTGAAGTGTGGTCACATCCTTCAGGAACTGAATGAGCTCACTGCCTTGGCAACCACTTTGTCCAAACAGTTGCTTTCAAGCGTACCATGAGAAGGAGGCTTACCCTATTTTCTGTAGCACTTTCACAAATTAGAATGGTATATCAACCATAGGCACCAAGGAACCGCTCTCCACACAGGCCTGATTTGGTCCATCTTCTTTATATTTGGAAGAGAGCCTTTAGTCCAGGGAGCACTGCAGTGAACCTCTGCACTAAAACTATTAGCAAGCACCTGATGGAGGACGCCTCCATAGGTAAGTGGCTCCTTTATAACATCTGATATCTGGTTAAGGGAGATCTCTTCTGATGACAGAGATGTGGCACGGGGAGGCTCACATATACTTCTGTCCAGGACAGTAACGAGAATCTTTCTGTCCTCTGTTCTGTTCTGTAGGGAATTCCTCTGGAACTGTAGAGAGGTGCCGACGGGCACGCATGCGCTCCTACCCTGGAGCTTTAGCAAGATGTTGCACTCTTGCCCTGTTTCTGTGTTTAGGCGCTGGGTTTCTGTTTTTTTGTGTTCTGTGTTCTATTTTTTGGTTTTTTGTTTGTTTGTTTTTGTTCGTTTTGTTGTGTGATATTGGTGGTAAAAACTTAAGTATATTGGACATGAAAATCAGAAATAAAGAGATTAAGCCTGACACCCCTTTGGACTGTGTTTTAAGGAACTGCAATGAACTTTATCCCCCATTGTAAAGCAGGATGATAGAAGCCCCTAGCTGGCTGCCTGGAGCACACCCATTGCAGAGGGCTATGCCTGCTGGGGACCTAAGAACTGAGTATCTCCCAGGTTAACAAGTGAAACTCCTTTAAAACCCCTTGTCCCTCCAGATAAAGAGAGTCACAACTTTGGCAGAGTCCCCTGTGTTTCTCCTTTGTTAGCCAAGCAATAAAACTCCTTTTTTCTTTTTCTCAAAACCCAGTCCTCATTATTAAATTTGTATTAATTGGCTTCAAGGTCAGGAACCAAACTTTAAGTTACAAATCTTGTACCCCCCCTCCGCCCCGGAACTTTGTGAGAGCTATCTACTGAAATGTTAGGAGATAGAGCATGCTTGATGTGGAACTGAATCAGAGGAGCTAATCCTGTATGTAAAAGGGGAAACTGAGGGACTCCCAGCAGCTGCCAAAGCCCTGTTGATTCAGGGAATTACCTCCTTCCTTCCCTGCACTGTAAGGATTATGCCACCTCTGTCTTGTTAAAAAAAGAGAAAAAGAAAAAGGTGACACTAAATGCAGTAAAGTCACCATGGAGACACTTTATTTTACATTTCAGGTTGCCCTTCTGTGAAAACATCTGGTCCCCTTGTGGGGACATCTATGGTGCCACTGCTGTAGGAGATTTTTCTCTTATCTGCTCTGGTTTAAAGGGTTCTGTCTGACAGCCATAGTCTGGACCTCCTTTCTGTCTGTATTGTGTCTTAGTTTCTGGCCCTTTAAGACATCTGCAATAATGTGTTGATATTATAAATTGTTTTTGGGGAATGATCTTAGCTGAATGTGTGTCTAAATGATGATGTTTTATTTTAACAATCTGGTAACTGAATGGGTTTTTGAAGCATTGCACAATCTTGGAGTAAAAAGTCGGGTTTAGGTAATTGTTTAGTTTATGATTTCAGATAATTCATGCCAGAGAACTTAAATACTTAGGATGGATAACTGAAGAACTCTACTTCCAAGTTGGCAAGAAACTTCCCAATCATATGGTCTTTTTTTTTTTTTCACCAATTTTGAATTGGGTAGCCTGGGAAAATGTCACTGTGTGTACCAGTGCATTAATTTGGACATAAATAGTAAATCATAGTATGGTGTCTGTTGACAAAACAAGATGTAAAGATATAAAATTTTGTGAATTGTATCTTAAACTTGTATCATAATTTTCAACATCTGAACCTGAAAATTATGGTTAAAATGCCTTAGTCCTGAGATGTCTGTTCAGAATAGCAGTTTTTTTGCTGCTCCTTCCAGACCTCAGCCATGACTTATGTTGAAATGCAAATGAAAGAAGCCTGCAAGCTTTGTAGGAGAGTGATTTGAGGTCTAAGGGAAAAAAAGGTAAAATGTATGTTATTTACTAATTACTGGCAAGTCATTTTTTCTAGGACTCTTATTTTTTTTCTTAGATACTTTATGTTTTTTGACCTCATGATTTTGAGCATACAGACCTAGGTTAATGTTTTTCTGATCAGTTCTATCTTTGACCAACTGTGGACTTTTTGAAACATTGCAATAAAGATTTCAACTACGAAAAGCTACAAGGCCTTTACTATTATTATGTGTGCACAAATTGTTATGTGTTGTATGTCTATATATACATATATCCGTATATCATATATATGATACACAAATTAACATATATAAGGAGCGCTCATAAAAAAATAGCGCTCGTAAAAACAAATTTTAAAAAAGTGGATCCAAAGATCTTTAATTCACGTGATTTAAATGTTTCAATTTAAATTGGATAAAGAGATAAAAACAAATGTCTTTAAATTTAAGCTTACAAAGTTTTCTAGGTGTTCAAACATCTAACAAAATATTAACATCTACAAAATGTCTAATATGCCTTGGCTCTAGTACCTTTCCTTCAACATAAAAATGGTTTACACTGTTCAATACATTTCTCTAACTTTTTGATAAATAAGTAAAGTAAATTTGATATGGGATTACTCATTCATGAGTACTTTTGTTAGATATCTGATTGATTTACTAAGATCTGTATTTTTTTTAGTAAACTCTGTATAAGATTGTAAAAATCAGTCATGTGTTAATGAGACAAAAATTTCTTAAAACATAAGTTTACCCATAACATTGAGTTTATTAAGATTTATGTTTTCTAGAGCAAGCAACCATAAAAATTAAACAACTGATTAAATAAAAACTGTTATTTTAGAGCACTGTACTGCCATTTCTTTAAAAGCCAAACTTGATTAATGTAGAAACATAAATGTAATTGTTATGCTATTAATGTTTTCATATCTTACAGGTATGGAAGTCTGTAAGGTAGAAACGTTTAAAGAGTATTATATCAAGCTGGTGCTCTGAAGTTGTGTGGTAAAAAATATATTGTGGATTTATTTACCTGTTATCAATAAGATATGTAAATTTTTATGTTACTTTTTACATTGGGGAACAATTTAAATGTATTTTTAAGTTAATTAGAGCCTAATCTTTGTAAAGGTTAAAAACTTTCAGCCTTTCTTTAATTCATGTTTTAAATGTGATATCATATGGTGTTAGCTAATGTTCATGTGACCTCAAACAATTTATTTAAACATTGTCAAATGATATTTAAAAATAAAGATCAGCTTTAGAACTAAAATAGTTAAGATTTATAAAGAGCCCTGCCTTTCCTGAGATAAGGCTGTGTGTCCCATCTTACTACATGTGAGAATGACTATGAAACGATTAGGTCAGATAATATTTCTTTAAAGTTATGTTAAAAAGTTTTTTTTTATTGTCAATATTCCTAGGATCTCAAACAGGGGATATAATGTATAATTCAGCCAAAAAATTCAGGGAAGATATTACACAAACTAAGTATTTTTACTTTTGTTAATTTTAGTTTGAAATTTTCTTATAAGTGATCTAAAGATTCCCTGTTAGTGTTTTACAAATGTGTTGCTTTAAGAACACAACATGGGTTTATTCAAGATAATAAGTCATCAACTACAATACAGACAGAATAATACAGATCCCAATTAATAAAAAGGTAATTATAAAGTTATAGACATTAAAGCCCAGTACTCTTAATGTAAGGCTGTTAAAATTTATTTGCTGGATTTTTAAGATTAGGATTTAAAATGAATGTTAAATGAAAAGGGCCAAGAAAACCAATATTTGGCTCTTGCCCTCTGAGTCAGTCTGAATCCAGGGAACAGGGGACTTCTCTAAAGAGCTTTGCAACTCTGGGCCACATAACCTCCTGATCAGGGAGATTAATGAGACCACTGGAGAACAGAAAGCCAATCAGTGCATTTGTTACAAAGAGGAGAGTCATCAGAGAAAGGAGACATCCCTGATGCTTCTGAGGGAAGCCAAATGGTCAAGCAAGACCTGGACCCACCTAGCGCAAATGGCACTAGCAGAACTGAGAATCTCCTCTCAAGTTTCCCCAGAATTGATTCCCACAAAAGCTCAGCTGACTGTTAACAATAGATAGAAACAAAAGTCAGTTTGACTGCTTCATCTTAAACACTTAGCAAAGACAGTTAAGACCAAAATACAGCCACTCCTGGGCATTTTAAATAATAATAATAATAATAAAATTTTAAGGTATGCACTTTATCTTATCCTCCCAAAATAAGTAAGACTGGAGGCTACAAAGAAGGATTCTCACACAGGAATGCCTAATACTTATAAAAAGAGACTATCAAGAAGAGCTGCCACAGGCAGAAGTTTTCAGTTTAAGACCTACAGATATTCCTAACCTACACAGGTAGGCTTGGTGTTTGCTAGTACGATTATCCAGCCCTGAGTAACAGAATTAAAGGTTTCTCTATTAGACGCAGAGGTCATACTAGTAAAAGGATTTTTACAAGATCAGATGACATTAAATTATTAAACTGTGTCTTATTGGGAGGGCCAACTGTAACACTTAAAGTTAAATATTAAGTTGACAGTCCTGATAATTGGGGATATTAAAGACTGGTGAGGGAATTTCTATACAGTGACATGTTCCAGCTGCTGCAACATTTATTCAGTACTCATGGTTTTTGTTTCACTCATAGAAGAATCCATTCACAGATGACTTTACAACCTGTTCTTCCCCAACCTGACTTCAAACCGAACTGACTTCTAAAGGGCAACTCATGTCTCTCAACTGACTTCTAATAGTCAACTCATGTCCCTCACGACGAGCCCACTCACGTCACCCTGTCTCAGGAGAGAAGAAGAAAAAATTAGTGATGCCACTCTTTTTACAACAATGGAGAGAAAGATAAATAGACTATCAATATAAATAATTAATTAAGTCAGGTAAAATCAGGGAGATCGGTTTTGGGTGAGTTGTAAAATTTTGGAGACTCTTATCTGAGGGATAAAAATTTCCTCAGTGTTCTTCCCATAATCTATCAAAGATTTGAAAGGGACACAGAGAAAAGGGGGAAATTGTAGACCCAACCTGATCTTTTATTAAAATTTGGAGCCATCATGCCACAAAGCCATGAAAAGATAATTTTGGCTTTACCATAAATTACTTCAAATTCTGAACCTGCGTGGAATGCCTGCCCAAGTCTTGAACTCACACATGCCCAGCTCTCTGACCAGATAGCAGCCCTCTCTGAAACTTTAGTGACACATCATAAATATTTGCCTTCTCTGGCCAGACAACAACCCTCTCTGAGGCTCTAATGGTCCTCATGAATTCTGATGTAGGGACAGCAAAAAAATTGTAAACTACCTTTAATGTGATGTTTATCAGAGTTCTGTTATCTGTAACCCCCCTTTTGTGTAACTTTCTGGGCTATAAAACTGGGCTGTAGGAAAGCTGGGGATGCTGTCTTGTTCCCACCATTTTGGGAGGGAGAGGCAGCATGGCCGGTGGAAATAATAAGCTTAATTTTATTTGATTTTAATTTGAGTCAGTGGTCTTTTCTAGCGTCCTGGTCTAACAGGTAAACACTCCAAAGACGTGGAGCTCTGCCGGCCTAAAGACTTCTTGAGAAACTTCCTCTGAGGTTGGGCACTTGAAATATATGTTGTTGTAAGGAGATTTAGCTTCCTTTCTAGTGACACCATAAAAGCTGGGTCTGCATCTACGTGACCTGGAGGACATGGTTTTTTGTATTCTAATGAACATGAGGCAGCAGTGCTGAATTTTGTATTTATAGGTAAACTGTGGCCACTTGGTGCTCAGTGTCTCCCCGTGTGAACTGTGAAGCCATTTGGTCATCCTCCACTTTTCGTGGTGTTTCTTGCTGCTGCACTGGGAGTTTGGTATTTGCTTCATGAAATACAACGAGTTCAACTGGGACCCAGTATTGGAGGGAGTTCTGTCACTTGTGGTGACAGAGAATGCACCAACCAGGCTTCTATCTCACAAAGCTTGCCCATTTGTCCATAGAAATCTGACTCTGAACTTTGCCCAGAAACCTCTCCATGTAACAAGAAGGGTCTGCTGGCTGCACCATATCAGTCACAAGCCATTTTGAAGGCAATGGAAAATCCTCCTGGCCACACCACAGATGTATTATCACACACCTGCCCACCACTGCAATAGGCCCACTACTCAGCAGGGTCCAACTTACTGGCATCTTTGTTCTACACCATTTTCATGAAACCCCGTCAATCATGGCATTCTCTTGTACACTCATGATCAGGAAAAAGACATCCAAAGGTTCTCCAGTGCCACCTGGTTAAGGGAATTTCAAAAATTTTATTGTATTTATTTAGCCATTTTTCATGGATGAAGTTGGAGGCATTGTGGGTTTCAGTTCATTCAGGAACCATTAAATGGTGAGGAAACTCATTTCAATGAAATCTCTGGAGAAATCTCACAGGCAAGTCATCCCATAGAGTGGTCAAAAGGTCACATGAAGCCAGGCCCATTGAGGTCTTCAATGTGACGTCCATGGGTGTTCTGACTGTCAACTATGGCTGCCACATCTTACAGAATAAAATCATGTGATATCTTAGCTGAGATTCCAAGGCTCTGTGGAAAGTCACCCTTCTTTTTTGATCTCAGTTTCCAAGGGGAAATCCAATGCGTGGCCTCCTAAAATCTGAACACAGTTCATGGCAATATTTCTCTGAGATCAGTTCCAGAACTCAGACTCTAAGGGGAATCACACCAGAGTTCAAGCCCAGGTAGACCCTGTCATCACTTCCAAGCACTACACAAATGACCACAATTAAAACCAAAACACTCCCACAAGGCCCTCATCTTCTTCCATATAGACACTCATCATAACCTGTGGCTGGAGGTTTCCATGAGGGGCTCAGCCCAAGACAGTGTACAAAATAAACTCCCTTGCCCATAATTTGCCTAAAGTCAGGGTTGCCTGGACACCCTTCCTGAGAACCAGGAGTGATCAAATAAGCCTGCCATAAATACTGCTCTGCTTCTCCAATTTGAGGCCTACTGACTCTCGGGTATAGACTCTTTATGTGAATTGGAATCATGAGAAAACCCAAGCACATATGGGCTATCATCTGCAGTGTTTTGAGAACTCATTTGACACAAAGGATCCCTATTTTCACTTGATGGAGGTTAGGAACGTTACAGAGGAAGGCGAGAGACTTCGTCCACAATGACTGCTTTTTTGGCCATTTTGGTTTTGGAAGCACACGTGGGAACTTTCTTTAGATCCATCAGGTGCTGAGAATCTATGCAACAGCCTCACACATGGCCAAGAGTCTGATGCAGACACATTTCTTTCCAAAGCAATTAAGCAAAGAGCAACAGATGATGCCCATTAATTCCCCTTGAAAACCGTTTCCTTCAGGCTTCACAAAGGAGTGGCCTGAGGCAAAGACCTTTCTGACATTCAGGGCAACAGAACAATAGATAAGCAAATGGCCCATTGCAGGGTTTCTGGAATGATATCTGAGTTTTCTGAGATGATCCCATTCCCTTCAGCTATTCAGTACATGGCCATGTCACAGAGCTTGGAGGTGGTACATATCGTGGACACAAAACCCTGAACCTATTCTGGAGAGTGGCCAGAATTCAAGAAGACATACAGGAACTTAGGAAGATAGTAGTTGTTGCCCATCCATTAGGAAAGCCACAGTCCATTCATAAATTGGGCAGGATGAATGCTGTGAAGTTTTCTACTAGACAGGACACATCCATTGATGCATTCTCTTTTCTAATGTCTACAACCACGGACACAGTGGGATAAACAGACATAGAAACACTCGCATTGTCAAAAGACTTACTAGAAACAGTCCACTCCAAATCAAACAAACCGACTTTCCTATATATTCTAAGATCATGAGACAAAACCACAAACTCACACGCAGACCCACAAAGTCAACTCCTTCCCCCAAGTAGGTCTGTGACTATCCGGAGTGTCCTCTGACTGATGGGACATACTACGTTTCCCCGAAATGGGCTGTCCTATGTCACATCTGGTCTCCTTGGCCAACACTGTGAAGTTGTCAGGTTCCAGTAGTGAGACACTACCTGCTTTCTCAGGAAAGGCCCCTCTTCAGAGCTCTCCTGGAATTTGGCTATCCTCACATCAGTAGTTACACAGAAAGACCGATTCTGTCCTTGGTAAATCCAAACATGTGTGGCCACTGGGACTGGGACTGGGAATGACTCTGGGTACCTGGCTTCCTGGATCCCAAGTTCAGAGAGTTCCATCACCAAGAAAGTTATATAGGTCACTTCCTTCAGGAACTGAATGAGGTCACTGCCTTGGCAACATCTTTGTCCTAACAGTTGCTTCCAAGTGTCCCAATAGATGGAGGCTGCCCCTACTCCCTGTGACACATTCACAAGTAAGAATGGTATATCAAACATAGGCAACCGTAAACAGCTCTCCACACAAGCCTGGTTTGGTCCATCTTCTCTACATTAAGAAGAGAGAGACTGCTTCAGACACACCCCTTCATCCTGACCTGTTTTTTTTTTTTTTTTTTTGTCATGAAAGATGACTTTCGCTCTCTCAGGTCCTTCATAGCTTTCTATATCTTCCCCAGGGTTCACTTCTGCATGGACCTTTGAGGTTCTCAGCAGGTGGAAGATCTCTTACATTTCTATATAAGAACAACTTTGTCCTTGCTTTTCTGTAAAGTTAGGTTGAGGAAACAAAGTATGGTTAGGATTAATAACATGATTGATTTGGGTTAGGAATCATTCTGCTGCATGAATAATGGTATTGGGAACCTGCAATATTTATAAGGACATATAGAGGTGAAATATATGTATGAAAACACAAATCTAGGTAAGATTTGAAGCCCAAAAGGGCATTGGATCCTTGATTGGGATACTTTACTCTGAATTATGTTGTGCACATGTGTCTCAGATAAATCTATACATAATGGCATAGGACCTTGTACCTTGGATTATTGAATGTTGAAGAGAACATCCAGTCAAAAAAGGATAGTTGGTAGGATTAGGAAGATACTTGATAGGATTAGAAAAAAGAGTCAGTATAGGATTTGGACAAAAACTTCCTTAGCAATAGGGTTTCAGGTAGACAGAAAATGTAAATGTCAGCACATTTGAAGAGTCAGTCACAATGATGAACTGGGGAAAATATGTAGGAAAGCAGATATCATTAGAGACATTAGGAAATCAGGCAAATGATGAAGTGATTGATAGGATTAGACATTTTCAACAGGCTTGAGGTTGAATACATAATCTTAGGAAGAAACAAATATGTAGTCACCAATAGGATTGACATTTGAGAGCATTAGGCAACATGGACATGGGTGATTTTCATAATCCATACTCACATTCCATTTAGGCTTTGGTACAATTGTAAGTGTGACTTTGCATTTTGTGGCCAGAATATTACTGTGATAAAATGTATATGTAGATCAGGTGACATGAGTCTTTCTTGCACCATTTCTGGGAGCAATATTTAGAAGAGATATAAATTAGTATTGGGGGCACAAATAGGTGTACCATGTGTGAATATATAATATAACTGATTCCAACTTTAGAAATTGGAATAAATTGATATCTGAAAATACACAGTAAATGTTATATTGATATACCTACATTCATTCCAACAAGTTATACATCTAATGGTAATATTAGGGTTGTGGTTTATCATAAAGTGTGTGAGTTTTGCTTCAAAATTGATTATGGAAATCGAAAATAATGTGTTTGGAAAGAAGTCTCATGAAATGACCAGTCAAAAGCAAGGAGGAATACATGTGTACTGAAGCAGGAAGTGATTGAATGTGTTTCAAATGTCTTTAAATTTGTGAACTTATGGATGAAATGTTTATACTATGATGTACAAAAACTGAAGAAATAGTAATGTACCAGTGTTAAATAAAATGAACGTCAAAATACACATCATGCCCCATTGGAATCTACATGCATTGATGTTAAATTGGGTCAGTTACAGTAGAAATATAAGGATTTGTTTGCACCATTCAGTGAAGTGAGTTTTCAGTACTAGAAAACAAATATGTATTTCAGGTGGATGAATATTTCTGAAAATAATCGTATGAAAATTTGATTATAAAACCACATACATGAGCATGAGTGAATTATTAAGGGAGTGTATAATAAGACACATATATTTTATATTTGGAAAAAAAAAAAAATATATATATATATATATATATATATATCACACAGAGAAACATTAGGAAGTAGCAATATATATGCCAAGCAAAATTCATTGTGAAATATATATCATCCACCGATCCAAAAATATTAATTTTACTGAACATGGATTTATGTATAATGTTGTTCAACTAAAAATCTCACTCATAGTTTGAATTTTCAGTTCCAAAAGCGTTTAGGAGGGGTGATCTCTTCTCATACTTTGTTTCTGCCAAGTTAGCCACCTCACAAAAATGTACGTGTGATACCAGGTATGATTTTATATGTGCATATAAAAATACATGTGCTGAATTGGCTACAGAAAAAAGGAGACAGAAATTCACATATGTGTTAACTTTAAAAACACATGGAGTACTATTTCAACAAACAATTGACAAGATTTATAACTCCTACACTATATCATGCAAAAGGTAAGACCAACTATACACCATGCCTCCTCTGAACTGCTTGTATTAATATTATGTTTGGGTTATTTGTCTCCATCATATTAGGATTAGTAGTCAGAGTCTAGTAGGGTATGGGTTACTGACAGGGATTCAGTATTTCGAATGGAAAATTGGAAAATGAATCCAATGTGTATGTAAATATGTGCTACACAAAAATCTTCCCACTCTCATCCAGAACAATACCTTGACAACACCTTCACCCCATGTAAGACACAATTAGAGGAGAAGAGTTAGAAAATCCATGAATACATATCTGGAATGGAATGCGATCAGGAGTTCACAACCTTGGAAGTGTTAGAGGAGTTTCCAAAAGTAAGGGACAGGGTAAACACTTCAAAACATGGAGGTCTGTTGTCCTAGAGACTTCTTGAGATACTGCCTGTGAGGTTGGGCACTTGAAATATATGTTGTTGTCACGTGCTTTAGCTTCCTTTCTAGTGAAACCATCAACCTGGGTCTGCATCTATGTGACCTGGAGGACATGGTTTCTTATTTTCCATCCGTGGGTGGGCCCCTTGCTTAAGAGCTCTGGCTACTGGACAAATTTTACACAAAGAAGCCTCTAATCTGACTTTTGGGGCCCCTTGAACTATCTACTCCCCACATCACTTGAAAGATCTTTTACCTTAAAAGGGTCTTCAAACCCTCCCTACATCCAGAGTTCTGTCGCTCCTCACTTCCTTTCTGGAAAACTCTAATATTATTTTCCTCCCCTGCTCTGCACTGAATCCTGCCTCACTGCTCCCAATAACTCCCATGTCTCACACACCAACTCAAAATTGCTTGGAAAACTTAGATGATTTCCTCCCCTGTCATTCTTCCATTTTTGAGAGACCACTCACCAAGCCTGACCTTATCTGTTTTACTGACAGCAGTTCCTTTAGGCAGAATGGAACTCATTACTCTGGATACGCTGTATTTTCAGCCACTGAGATTATAGAGGCCAAAGTTTTGCCTTCAGGAACTACAGACCAGCAGGCTGATTTTATAGCATCCACTCGTGCCTGCCTTCTAGCACAAGGCAAATCCCTCACCCTCTAAAATGATTCAAAATATGTCTTCCATATCTTATTATCCCATGCTGCAATTTGAAAGAAGCGAGGCCTACTTACCACCAAAGGTAATGCGATCACTAATTCAGCTCTTATAACCAATCTGATAGAGGCCTCCCACTTACCCACCCAGTTGGGAGATGTCCATTGTAGGTCCCATCAGAAGGACGGCTCTCTTATCACTGAGGGCAATGCCAAAGCTGACCAGGTGGCACGAATGGCTGCTACCACTTCCAATCATGGCCCCCATGGTGGACATATAATGGCCACTTTAGACAGCTCATCTGAAGCCCCTACTTCTTTCAGTAAGAACAAGCATCTTTTCAAGTTCCTTCATACTCTATTCCTTTCCAATTCTCAGTCTTTGACCCTCTTTTTACAGAGTTTCTTCTTCCTCACTCCCTCTGACAAGCCATGCTACAGAATATAGCCTCTAATTGTCAGATCTGTCAGCGGACCAACCCTCATACTCCTTTAAGGCCCAAACGTTTCCCTTCCCAACAAGCCCGGGGACACATTCCCTCTGCTGACTGGCAGGTAGACTTCACCAACATGCCCACAGTATGGTACACTAAATACCTCCTTGTCTTTGTGGACACTTTCTCTGGTTTGGTTGAGGCATTTCCCACTTCCAATAAAAAGGCTTCCACTTTAGCTTCAATCTTACTGACAGACATCATCCCCAGGTTTGGTATGCCCACTTCCCTACAATATGACAATGGCCCTGAGTTTACTTCTAGGATCACACAAAAGGTCTCTCAAGCCCTCTCCTTCAAGTGGCATTTCAACTGTCCATATTTCCCCCAGGCTTCAGGGAATGTGGAAAGGGTAAATCGTACTCTAAAGGAAGTCCTTACCAAATTGACAATGGAATTAAACTTAGACTGGGTCAAACTCCTTCCCTTGGCTTTGCTTCGAATCAGAGCTCTCCCTAAGAAACCATCTTTACTGTCTCCTTTTGAGATAATGTATGAAAGACATCTTATAACCCCTGCGTTGGTCATTTCACAAGGACCTCTCACCCGAGATTTGTCTTTGCCTCTCTTGCTTCATCTCCGCTCGGAACTCTGGAAATATCAGGACTGGCTTCTTCCGGACCCAGTCTCCTCTCCAAACACTCCTCCCTTAACACCTGTTAGTCTAGTCAATTATAATACCCCAGAGGAGAAAGGGACTCTTGCCCCAAAATGGGAAGGCCCCTATCCTGTCATTCTCTGTACCCCCACCGCCGCCAAACTCTCCTTACCAGACAACCGTCTCACTCCCTGGAATCACATGTCTAGGTTGAAGCCACATCACCAGGAGGCCCCACATGCTGACGACAGGGCCACCCCAGAGGAACTCCAAGAATCACCTCCTGAACCTCCCCTTTACTCCTGCTCTCCACACCCATCTCACCCATTTAAGTTGCGGCTCACACGGTTTTCCTTCCAGCCCAATTCCTCTTAAAGAAGGCACAATGAGCTCTCCCAACACCCTAGTCTTCTCTAACTGCTTGTTTTTTGTGCTCTGCTTATTTTCTGTGCTCTGTCAGGACTGGTCTTTACCCTCCTCACCTACCATGCATTTATTCACTCTTCGGGAACGATACTCAGAACATGGCATGCAGACGGTCTGCGGAGTGGATGCAACTACTTGCTTCATCCACAACTGCACCTCTATTTCCCTAAAATTGTCACCTTCAAGGACCTTCGTCCCTGGTAGCTGGAACTGGCCTTTCATTTGCTTCCTTTTTGATCAAACAAAAGATTATTGTCATTGGTGGCCTGAGATATATAATGGGTGCCCCTATTGGTCATGCAGGTTCCATGATGAACGTGGTAGCTATTCTTACCACTCACTCGGTTACCCTGAAGGGTGGACTTCTAGTTACATAAAGTGACATAAAGGCTCTTCATCCAATAACAATGGATGGTATACTTTAGATAAACCTGACCCCAAGGCCAAACGTTGGGGCTATGTTGAGTTTGCTGTCTATGCTCAGACAACCTCAGTCAGACCCACAGGGTGGATGACTATTGGCCGCACCCTGATTACGCCACCTAAGGCAACCATCCAGGTAGTCGAACACATTAAGGACTCAGAATCAAAACTTCGAGATTGTATCCATAGCTCATCCAAAGAGGATTCAGAGCCTTCAACCCCCTCAGGTCCCTCTCCCACATGGCTCAATTTGCTACACCAAACGTTTTGATTATTAAACTCCACCCGTCTTTCTTTGCCTACTTCTCAGTGCTTTCTCTGTGCTTCACTTAGTCGTCCACTTCTAGCAGCAGTCCCATTAGCAGCAGAAAATATTCCAGCAAAACCCTACAATTTCTCTAAAAAGGACAAACCCTACATGTGACACGTAACCCACTGTGGGAAAGTTATTCCACCAATACTTTATTTCCTTTCATCTGTTTCCACCTGCCAATAATGAATCCTTTACCCGTTTGTTCCTTGAGCTACAACACCCCATAGAGCCCTGTGTTTATGCAACCTGAACATTTCCTCTGGTGTAATGGGTCTTTAAGTACCTCAACGATCAATGTCTCTGGCACCTGTTTCTTGGTTACTGTAGTTCCTCAGCTATCTTTGTATACTCCCACCGAATTCCGACAGTTGGCCCTACCTTCCCGCACCCGTAAGGTAGTCTTTCTGCCGGTTCTGGTAGGCCTCATTTTAACAACCTCAGTGACGAGTCTCGGACTCTCTGGTGGAGCTATAGGTCATGCTCTATGGGCATCCAATGACCTTCAACAAAAACTGCAGGAAACACTCAATACCATGGCTGAGTCTCTGGGTTCCTTGCAGCGGCAGGTTACATCATTGGCACAAGTGGCTTTACAGAACCAAAGGGCAATTGATCTTCTCACTGCAGAAAAAGGGGTTACATGCCTATTCCTCAGAGAGGAATTTTGCTATTATGTTAATGAATCTGGGCTAATAAAAAAAATGTTGTTAAATTGCAGGAATTATCGATTGAATTTCTCAAACATACCTCCTCCAATCCCATCATAGGGTTCTTCCAATCCTATCTTGCCATGTACTTACTACATATCTTGGGGCCCCTTATTGGGATGCTTCTTTTTGTGCTCTCTTGCCCTGCAAAATGAAGTGCCTTCAAACCCAACTGCAAAAAATTCCTAATCAAACTTTCAACCAGCTTTTGCTTAGGCACTACCAGCCTCTGATGACCGATGAACCCCCAACATCTCCAAGAGAACAGTAACTCAGTGATGAAGCTCACTACCAGGCATGATGGAATGCAATGGGTATCAGACAGCGGGAGACAACGAGCTCTGAGAACCTCTTAATCTGCCATCCTGGATTCATGAGTCTTTACCACCTTCTAAGATTTTTCATGGCCCTTGGCCTCTTCTATGTCAGTCCCCCAACATGGAACTTCTGCCAAAAAATGACATTTCCTTTAATTTTTATCTTCATTCTGTTTTTATTTGCTCTTATCTTCTTCAGGTGCTGGTGACGCCATGTCCAGGCAACGCTTCCAGTATTTCCTAGAGTCTCTGTTACAGGACCAGTGGCTGATACCAACAATCTCTTCCATCCAGGACTAGTTCCATGCCATCGACAACTTTGGCTTCAGGGAACATTCATTGACTTCACCCCTACGAAAGTAGCTGTCTATAGCCACTGGGTTTTATTTCTGCCTGCCATGATAATCCCAAACCTGCTCCATGAGCATTCCTCCACTTCTCTTTCTAGGCCCCACACCACCCCCACACAGCAGGAAGCAGCCGGATCTGACAAATGACGCCCCACTTCCTAAGAAAACAAAAAGGGTGGAATGTTGGGAAAAGAATAAATGGCAGCCATACCCCAGAGAAAAACCTCAACATGGCGCCTAAGGACTTCTTCTTCCTACCTTCTTCATTTCTGCAGTGGCGCAAAAAGTTCCCACCCTTGTGAACTCTCACGTCAGCGCCAATTTCAAATCTCACTTGTGGGGAACCTTAGCCCCAATGAGAACTAATTCCTGGGCTCTGGAGCTGATATCTGAAAGAACTTGCCAATAAACGGGTTGCTGCCATTTATCTAAGCCCTACCATCTCCCCCTTAGTTCTATATAAGCACACAGCTTTGAGCAATAAAATTGGAATTCTCCCGGTGAAGTGTCATTGCGTGGGGAATTATTTCACTCATGATCAGCAACAGGATATCCAAAGGTTCTCCAGTGCCACGTGGTCATGGGAATTTCAGAAATTTGATGGTATTTATTTAGCCATTTTTGAAGGATGAAGTTGGAGTCACTGTACGTTTCAATTAATGCAGGAACCATTATGTGGTGAGGAAGCTCATTTAAATTAAAACTCTGGAGAAATCTCACAGGCAAGGCTTCCCAAAGAGTGGCCAGAAGGTCACATGAAGCCAGGATCATTGAGGTCTACAATATGAGTTCCATATGTGTTTAGATTCTCAACTATGGCTGCCAAGTCTTTCAAAATAAAATCATGTGATATCCTGGCTGAGATTCTCACTGCACTGTGGAAAGACACCCTGGCACTCGATCTCAGTTTTCAAGGGAGGCTTCTCATGCGTGGCCTCCTAAAATCCCAACACATTTCATGGCAATACTTCTTTGAGGTAAATTCCAGAACTCAGTCTCTAAGAGGAATCATGCCAGAGTTCAAGCCCAGGTGGATCCAGTTATCTCTTCCAACCGCCAAACAAATGACCACAATTAAAACCAAACACTCCCACATGGCCCTCATCTTCTTCCATATAGGCACTTATCATAACCTCTGGCTGGAGTTTTTCATGAGGGGTGCAGCCCAAGACAGTGTCAAAAATAAGCTCCCTTGCCCCTCATTTGCCTAAAGTCAAGGTGGCCTGGACACCCATCCGGTGAACCAGGAGTGATCAGATAGGCTAGCTATTAATACTGCTCTACATCTCCAATTTGAGGCCTACTGACTGTCAGGTATAGATTCTTTATATGATTTGGAGCCATGAGAAAACCCAAAAACCTATGGGCTAGCCTCTGCAGGGCTGTGCATAACTCATTTGACCCAAAGGATCCGTATTCTCACTTGATGGTGGTCAGGAACCTTACAAATGAATGCGAGAGACTTCATTCACAATAATTGCTCTTTTGGCCATTTTGGTTTTGGATGCACACATGGGATCTCTCTTTATATCCATCAGGTGCTGAGAATCTAAGCCACAACCTCACACAGGGCCAAGAGGCTGATTTAGACACATCCCTTTCCAAAGCAATTAAGCAAAGAGCCACAGGTGGTGCCCATTCATTTTCATTTGAAAACTGTTTTCTTCAGGCTTCACAAAGGGGTGGCCTGAGGCAAAGACCTTCCTGACATTCAGGGAAACAGAACAATTG
Organism: Callospermophilus lateralis; assembly: GCF_048772815.1. Taxonomy (NCBI): domain Eukaryota; kingdom Metazoa; phylum Chordata; class Mammalia; order Rodentia; family Sciuridae; genus Callospermophilus; species Callospermophilus lateralis. The sequence goes on from NW_027512950.1 coordinate 175,843, forward strand.
ATAAGCAAAAGGCCGAAAGCATGGTTTCTCAACTGAGACTTTCTTGGTCACACTGATATCTGTGTTTTCTGAGATGCTTGCCATTCCCTTCAGCTATCCAGGACATGGAAATGTCACAGAGCTTGGAGGTGGTACATATTTTGGACACAAAACCATGAGAATATTCTGGAGAGTGGTGAGAATTCTGGAAGAAACAGGAACTTAGGAAGGTAGCAGGTGTTGCCCATGGATAAGGCAAGCTGCAGTCCATTCATAAATTGGGCAGGATGAATGCCGGGAATCTTTCTACTATACAGGACATATCAATTGTTGCATTCTATTTTCTAATGTCTACAACCACGGACACAGTGGGATACACAGACATAGAAACACTTGCCTTGTCCAACGACTTACTAGAAGAAGACCACTCCAAATCAAACAAACCGTCTTTCCTACCTATTCTCAGATCATGAGACAAAACCACAAAATCACACCCACACCCACAAAGACACCTCCTTCCCCCATGTAACTCTGTGACTATCCGGAGTTTCCTCTGAGTGGTGGGCCATACTATGTTCCCCCAAAATGGCCTGTCCTATCTCAGATCTGGTCTCCTTGGCCAACTCTGTGAAGTTGTCAGGAGCCTGCGGTGAACCACTACCTACTTTCTCAGGAAAGGCCCCTATGCAGAGCTCTCCTGGTATTTGGCCATCCTCACATCTGTAGGTACCAAGAAAGACTGACACTCTCCTTGGTAAATTCAAACAAGTGAGCCTACTGGGTCTGGGACTGGACTGGCTCCGGGTGCCTGGCTTCCTGGATCCCAAGTTAAGAGAGTTCCATCACCAAGGAAGTGAGGTAGATCACTTCTTCAGGAACTGAATGAGGTCATTGCCTTGACAACCACTTTGTCCTAACAGTTGCTTTCAAGAGTCCCATGAGATGGAGGCTGCCCCTACTTCCTGTGACACTTTCACAAGTTAGAATGGTATATAAACCATGGGCACCCGGGAACAGCTCTCCACCTAGCACTGTTTTGGTCCATCTTCTCTACATTAAGAAGAGAGAGGCTGATTCATACACATCCCTTCATGCTGACAAGGTTGTTTGCCATAGAAGATGACTTTTCTCTCTCAGGTCTTTCGTAGCTGCCTACATCTTCTCAAGGGATCATTTCTGCATGGACCTTTGATGTTCTCAACAGCTGGAACATGCCCTACATTCCTGTATTTTAAGAGCAACCCTGTCCCTGCTGTTCTGTAAAGTTCGATTGAGAGAACAATGTATGGTTTTGGGTTAGTAACATGTTCAATTTGGGGTTAGGAATCCTTCTGCATGACGAATAATGGTATTGGGAAACTATGATATTTACAAGAATATATAGGTGAAATATAAGTATAAAAAGAGAAATCTATGGAAGATATGAAGTCCAGAAGGGCATTGGGCCCTTAATTGGTACACTTAGCTTTGAATTATTTAAGGGAAATTGCTTGGAAATGAAAGGAGACCCTCAGATAAATCTATATACAATGGCATAGGAGCTTGTACCTTGGATGATTGAATGTCGAAGAGAACATCCACTCAAAAAGGGATAGTCGGTAGGATTAGGAAGATAGTCAGTAGGTTTACAAAGAAGAGTGAGAATAGGATTTAGACCAAAAGTTCTTAAGCAATAGGGTTTCAGGTAGACAGTGAATGTAAATGTCAGCACAAGTGAAGAGTCAGTCACAATGATGAACAGGGGAAAATATGTAGGAAAATAGATATAAATAGAGACATTACTAAATCAGGCAAAGTATAAAGTGAGTGATAGGATTAGACATTTTCAACAGGCTTGAGGTTGAATATATAATCTTAGGAAGAAACAAAAATGTAGTCACCAATAAGATTGACATTTGAGAGCATTAGGCCACCTGGACATGGAAGGTTTTAGTAATCCATGCTCACTTTCCATTTAGGCTTTGGTACAAACTTAAGGGTGACCTTTGATTTTTTTGTACAGAATATTACTGTGATAAAATGTATATATAGATCAGGTGACATGAGTATTTCTTCCACCATTTTTTGAGGAATATTTTGAAAACGTATAAATTAGTATTGAGGGTAAAAATAGGTGTACCCTGTGTCTATGAATATAGAGATAATGCATGAATAGATCATACAGTTAATAAATAATATAACTGGTTCCCCTTTAAATAATGTATTGAATTGATATCTGAAAATATATAAGAAATCATATATTTTTTTTAATTAATTTTTATTGTAGGTTGTTCAAAACATTACATAGTTCTTGATATATCATATTTCACACTTTGATTCAAGAGGGATATGAGCTCCCATTTTTACCCCATATACAGATTGCAGAATCACATCAGTTGCAGAACCATTGATTTACATATTGCCATTCTGGTGTCTGTTGTATTCTGCTGCCTTTTCTATCCTCTACTATCCCCCCTCCCCCCTCCCCTCCCCTCTTCTCTCTCTACCCCCTCTACTGTAGTTCATTTCTCCCCCTTATATTTTCCTCCTTTCCCCTCACATCCTCTTGTATGTAATTTTGTATACCCCTAAGGGTCTCCTTCCATTTACATGCAATTTCCCTTCTCTCTCCCTTTCCCTCCCACCTCTCATCCCTCTTTAATGTTAATCTTCTTCTCATGCTCTTCGTCCCTACTCTGTTCTTAGTTACTCTCCTTATATCAAAGAAGACATTTGGCATTTGTTTTTAAGGGATTGGCTAGCTTCACTTAGCATAATCTGCTCTAATGCCATCCATTTCCCTCCAAATTCTATGATTTTGTCATTTCTTAATGCAGAGTAATACTCCATTGTGTATAAATGCCACATTTTTTTTATCCATTCGTCTATTGAAGGGCATCTAGGTTGGTTCCACAGTCTTGCTATTGTGAATTGTGCTGCTATGAACATGGATGTAGCAGTGTCCCTATAGTGTGCTCTTTTTAGGTCTTTAGGGAATAGACCGAGTAGGGGAATAGCTGGATCAAATGGTGGTTCCATTCCGAGCTTTCCAAGAAATCTCCATACTGCTTTCCAAATTGGCCGCACCAATTTGCAGTCCCACCAGCAATGTACAAGAGTACCCTTTTCCCCACATCCTCGCCAGCACTTGATGCTGTTTGACTTCCTAATGGCTGCCAATCTTACTGGAGTGAGATGGTATCTTAGGGTGGTTTTGATTTGCATTTCTCTGACTGCTAGAGATGGTGAGCATTTTTTCATATACTTGTTGATTGATTGTATGTCCTCCTCTGAGAAATTTCTGTTCAGGTCCTAGGCCCATTTGTTGATTGGGTTATTCGTTATCTCATTGTCTAATTTTTTTAGTTCTTTGTATATTCTGGATATTATGGCTCTGTCTGAAGTGTGAGGAGTAAAGATTTGTTCCCAGGACGTAGGCTCCCTATTTACCTCTCTTATTGTTTCTTTTGCTGAGAAAAAACTTTTTAGTTTGAGTAAGTCCCATTTGTTGATTCTAGTTATTAACTGTTGTGCTATGGGTGTCCTATTGAGGAATTTGGAGCCCGACCCCACAGTATGTAGATCATAGCCAACTTTTTCTTCTATCAAATGCCATGTCTCTGATTTGATATCAAGTTCCTTGATCCACTTTGAGTTAATTTTGTGCATGGCGAGAGGAAGGGATTCAGTTTCATTTTGTTGCAAATGGATTTCCAGTTTTCCCAACACCATTTGTTGAAGATGCTATCCTTCTTCCATTGCATGCTTTTAGCCCCTTTATCGAATATAAGATAGTTGTAGTTTTGTGGATTGGCTTCTGTGTCCTCTATTCTGTACCATTTGTCCACCCGCCGGTTTTGTTACCAGTACCATGGTGTTTTTGTTACTATTGCTCTGTAGTATAGTTTGAAGTCTGGTATAGCTATCCCGCCTGATTCACACTTCCTGCTTAGCATTGTTTTTGCTATTCTGGGTCTTTTATTTTTCCATATGAATTTCATGATTGCTTTCTCTATTTCTACAAGAAATGCCGTTGGGATTTTGATTGGCATTGGATTAAACCTATAGAGAACTTTTGGTATTATCGCCATTTTGATGTTGTTACTTCTACCTATCCATGAACAGGGTATATTTTCCATCTTCTAAGATCTTCTTCTATTTCTTTCTTTAGGGTTCTGTAGTTTTCATTGTATAAGTCTTTCACCTCTTTTGTTAGGTTGATTCCCAAGTATTTTACTTTTATTGAGGATATTGTGAATGGGGTGGTTGTCCTCATTTCCATTTCAGAGGATTTGTCGCTGATATACAGGAATGCCTTTGATTTATGCGTGTTGATTTTATAGCCTGCCACTTTGCTGAATTCATTTATTAGCTCTAATAGTTTCTTTGTAGACCCTTTTGGGTCTGCTAGGTATCGAATCATGTCATCTGCAAATAGTGATAATTTGAGTTCTTCTTTTCTATTTTTATGCCTTTATTTTTTTTCGTCTGTCTAATTGCTCTGGCCAGTGATTCGAGAACTATGTTGAACAGAAGTGGTGAGAGAGGGCATCCCTGTCTTGTTCCAGATTTTAGAGGGAATGCCTTCAGTTTTTCTCCATTCAGAATGATGCTAGCCTGAGGCTTAGCATAGATTGCTTTTACAATATTGAGGTATGTTCCTGTTATCCCTAGTTTTTCTAGAGTTTTGAATATAAAGGGATGCTCTACTTTGTCGAATGGTTTTTCCACATCTATCGAGATGATCATATGGTTCTTATTTTTAAGCCTATTGATGTGGTGAATAACATTTATTGATTTCCGTATATTGAACCAACCTTGCATCCCAGGGATAAATCCTACCAGATCATGTTGCACAATTTTTTTGATATGTTTTTGTATCCGGTTCGCCAGAAGTTTATTGAGGATTTTTGCATCTAGGTTCATTAGAGATATTGGTCTGTAGTTTTCTTTCTTTGAAGTGTCTTTGTCTGATTTAGGAATCAGGGTGATGTTGGCCTCATAGAATGAATTTGGAAGTTCTCCCTCTTTTTCTATTTTCTGAAATAGCTTGAAAAGTATTGGTATTAGTTCCTCTTTAAAGGTTTTGTAAAACTCTGCTGTATACCCATCCGGTCCTGGGCTTTTCTTAGTTGGTAGTCTTTTGATGGTATCTTCTATTTCCTCAATTGATATTGGTCTGTTAAGGTTGTCAATATCCTCCTGACTCAATCTGGGCAAATCATATAACTTAAGAAATTTATCGATGCCTTCACTATCTTCTATTTTGTTGGAGTATAAGGATTCAAAATAATTTCTGATAATCTTCTGTATTTCTGAAGTGTCTGTTGTGATATTGCCTTTTTCATCCCGTATGCTGGTAATATGAGTTCTCTCTCTTCTTCTCTTCGTTAGCGTGGCTAAGGGTCTGTCGATTTTTTTTATTTTTTCAAAGAACCAACTTTTAGTTTTGTCAATTTTTTCTATTGTTTCTTTCGTTTCGATTTCATTAATTTCAGCTCTGATTTTAATTATTTCTTGTCTTCTACTTCTTTTGCTGTTGTTTTTCTCTTCTTTTTCTAGGATTTTGAGTTGAAGTATTAGATCATTTATTTGTTGGTTTTTTCTTTTTTTAAGGAATGAACTCCAAGCAATAAATTTTCCTCTTAGAACTGCTTTCAATGTGTCCCATAGATTCCAATATGTTGTGTCTGTGTTTTCATTTATCTTTAAGAATTTTTTAATTTCCTCCTTGATGTCTTCTATAACCCATTAATCATTCAGTAACCTATTGTTCATTCTCTAAGTGATGCATGATTTTTCCTTATTTCTTTTATCGTTAATTTTCAATTTCATTCCATTATGATCAGTTAAGATGCATAGTATTATCTCTACTCCTTTATATTGTCTAAGAGTTGCCCTGTGACATAATATATGATCTATTTTTGAGAAGGATCCATGTGCTGCTGAGAAAAAAGTGTAACTGCTTGATGTTGGGTGGTATATTCTATATATGTCAATTAAGTCTAGGTTATTAATTGTGTTATTGAGCTCTATAGTTTCCTTATTCAACTTTTGTTTGGAAGATCTGTCCAGTGGTGAGAGAGGTGTGTTCATGTCTCCCATGATTATTGTATGGTGGTCTATTAGACTCTTGAACTTGAGAAGTGTTTGTTTGATGAACATAGCTGCACCATTGTTTGGGGCATATATATTTATGATTGTTATGTCTTGTTGGTGTATGGTTCCCTTGAGAAGTATGTAGTGTCCATCTTCATCCCTTTTGATTAACTTTGGCTTGAAATCTATTTTATTTGATATGAATATGGACACTCCTGCTTGTTTCCGAAGTCCATATGAGTGATATGATTTTTCCCAACCTTTCACCTTCAGTCTAAGTATGTCTTTTCCTATCAAATGCGTCTCCTGAAGGCAGCATATTGTTGGGTCTTGTTTTGTGATCCATTCTACTAGCCTGTGTCTCTTAATTGGTGAGTTTAAGACATTAACATTTAGGGTTATTATTGAGATATGGGTGTTCTTCCAGCCATATTGGTTTATTTATGTTACTAAACATGGTTTGTTTTCCTCTTTGATTATTCCCCCCCCTTCACTGTACTACCTCCCGCTGTTGGTTTTCATTGACATTTTCCATTTCCTCTTCCTGTAATAATTTGCCGAGGATGTTTTGAAGAGATGGTTTTCTAGCTGCAAATTCTTTTAACTTTTGTTTATCATGAAAGGTTTTAATTTCATCTTCCATCCTGAAGCTTAATTTCACGGGATACACAATTCTTGGTTGTAACCCATTTTCTTTTAGTGTATGAAATATGTTATTCCAGGATCTTCTAGCTTTCAGAGTCTGTGTTAAAAGATCAGCTGTTATCCTGATTGGTTTACCCCTAAATGTAATCTGCTTCCTTTCTCTTGTAGCTTTTAAAATTCTCTCCTTATTCTGTATGTTGGGCATCTTCATTATAATGTGTCTAGGTGTGGATCTCTTATGATTTTGCACATAAGGCGTCCTGTAGGCTTCTAGGATTTGGGATTCTGTCTCATTCTTCAAGTCTGGGAAGTTTTCTCGTATTATTTCGTTGAATAGATTGCTCATTCCTTTGGTTTGGACCTCAATACCTTCCTGTATCCCAATGACTCTTAAGTTTGGTCTCTTTATGTTATCCCATATTTCTTGAATGTTCTGCTCATGGTTTCTTAACAGCTTTGCTGAGCTGTCTATGTTCTTCTCCAGTTGAAATACTTTGTCTTCATTGTCTGATGTTCTATCTTCTAAGTGTTCTACTCTGCTGGTAGTATTCTCAATTGAGTTTTTATGTTGGTTTATTGTTTCCTGCATTTCCAGGATTTCTGTTTGTTTGTTTTTTATAACCTCTATCTCCCTGAATAATTGATCTTTTGCTTCTTGGATTTGTTTATGTAATTCATTGTCGAAGTGGTCGAAGTGGTCTTTCATTGTCTGATTTTGCTGTCTAATGTCTTCCTTGAGACTCCAGATCATCTGAAGCATGTATATCCTGAATTCTTTATCTGACATTCCATCTGCTGCAGATATTACCTCTTCTAAAGTTGAATTGACCTGCATTGCTTGTGGTCCTTTTCTTCCTTGTCTTTTCATACTGATCGCGTTTCTTTCTGCTTGGTGAAACTGTTGTGTTATTGATTTTTCCCCCTATATATTTATATTGCTTTTGTATAGCTGCATCGTCTCCCTTGCAGGCTTTGGCGGTGGTTCTGCCCCTCCTTCAATTGAGGCAATGTGCCTACCACGCCGGGAGGCCGCTGTGCCTGTACTTTCGATGGGCCTGTTCTTTCGGTGGTCACAGGTCCGCCTACCTTGCAGGAGTGAGCAGCGGTTTTGCCCCTCCGCTGGCCACTAGGCCTGTTCTGTCTGTCGGTTGCAGGTATGTCTACCTAAAAGGCGCTGGTGGCGGCTCTGCCCCTCCCCCAACCGGGGTGATGTATCTGGCGGGCCACTGGGCCTGTTTTGTCGGTGGTCACGGTTCCGCCTACATTGCACGTGCGTGGAGCAGCTGTGTCCCTCTGAGAGTTGCTGAGCCTGACCTGCTGGTGGATGGCAAGTCTGCCTACCTTGCAGGCGCAGGGGTGGCTCTGCCGCTCCGCGGGTCACTGGGCCTGATCTGCTGGTGAGTTGCAGGTCTGCCTAACTTGCAGGCGCCCGGCGGCTCTGCCCCTCCCCCATCCGGGGCGGGGCGATGTGTCTGGCCGGCCGCTGGGCCTGTTCCGTTGGTGGTCATGGTTCAGCCTACCTAGCAGGCACGTGGGGCAGCTGTGTCCCTCCGCAGTTTTTTGGGCCTGACCTGTCGGTGGGTCGCAGGTCTGCCTACCTTGTAGGCTTGGGGGGTGGCTCTGCCGCTCTGTGGATTGCTGTGCCTGTTCTGCTGGTGGGTCGCGGGTCCGCCTACCTTGCAGGCACCTGGCGCCTCTGCCCCTCCCCCAACCGGAGCTATGTGTCTGGCGGTCCACTGGGCCTCTTTTGTCGGTGGTCACGGTTCCGCCTACCCTGCACGCGCGTGGAGCAGCTGTGTCTCTCTGAGAGTTGCTGGGCCTGACCTGTCGGTGGGTGGCAAGTGCGCCTACCTTGCAGGCCCGGGGGTGGCTCTGCCGCTCCGCGGGTTGCTGGGCCTGATATGCTGGTGAGATGCAGGTCTGCCTAACTTGCAGGCGCCCGGCGGCTCTGCCCCTCCCCCAACCGGGGTGGGGCAATGTGTCTGGCCGGCCTCTGAGCCTGTTCTGTTGGTGGTCAGTGTTCTGCCTACCTAGCAGGCTCGTGGGGCAGCTGTGCCCCTCCGCAGTTTCTTGGGCCTGACCTGCCGGTGGGTGGCAAGTGCGCCTATCTTGCAGGCCCGGGGGTGGCTCTGCCGCTCCACAGTTGCTGGGCCTGATCTGCTGGTGAGTCGCAGGTCTGCCTACCTTGCAGGCGCCCGGCTGCTCTGCCCCTCCCCCAACCAGGGCGGGGCGATGTATCTGGCCGGCCTCTGGGCCTGTTCTGTCGGTGGTCAGGGTTCTGCCTACCTAGCAGGCTCGTGGGGCAGCTGTGGCCCTCCGCAGTTTATTGGGCCTGACCTGCCGGTGGGTGGCAAGTGTGCCTACCTTGCAGGCCCGGGGGTGGCTCTGCCGCTCTGCGGTTGCTGGGCCTGATCTGCTGGTGATTCGCAGGTATGCCTAACTTGCAGGCGCCCGGCGGCTCTGCCCCTCCCCCAACCTGGGCGGGGCGATGTGTCTGGCCGGCCGCTGGGCCTGTTCTGTTGGTGGTCACGGTTCAGCCTACCTAGCAGGCACGTGGGGCAGCTGTGCCCCTCCGCAGGTTTTTGGGCATGACCTGCCGGTAGGTCACAGGTCTGCCTACCTTGTAGGCTCGGGGGGTGGCTATGCCGCTTTGTGGATTGCTGTGCATTTTCTGCTGGTGGGTCGCGGGTCCGCCTACTTGCAGGCGCCCAGTGGCTCTGCCCCTCCCCCAACCGGAGGGATGTGTCTGGCGGTTCACTGGGCCTGTTTTGTCGGTGTTCACAGTTCCGCCTACCTTGCACATGCGTGGAGCAGCTGTTTCATTAGTGCCTGGGCACACTCTTCTTGTTGGCCTCCCTCAGGCCCTAAGTTTGTAGAGCTTGGGGCTGAGAAACCCCAGCCAATTTGCTTACCTTCTGGTAGCCACGCCCCCGTATCTGGTGCAAGAGACCTCAGTTGTCAGCACTGGTGGGAGCGGTAGCCGTGAGTCCCACGCCGAGGCGAGTCGGTGCAAGAGACCTCAGTTGTCAGCACTGGTGGGAGCGGTAGCTGGGAGACCCGCGCCGCGGAGCTACCGCCGGCTCCTGTGCCAGTGCTGCCTCCGGGTTTTCTTGACTACCACGCCGGCAGGTCGCTGGACCTGTTACGGGCCCGGGCGGCGGCTCTGTTCGGCCCCTCTGGCCTCCACAGTATTCAGCAGGACCCGGACCGAGAAACAGTTTCCGCGGGTTCTTTATCACCGGGCCAAAACAGTTCCGGGAGCCAGAATTCGGCCTCTCCGGACTTGGTGCATGCTCCGACAGGAGCAGGCTCCAAGAAGCAGTTTCAGCGGGTTCTATAGCCCTGGGCCAGAGCAGCTCCGGGAGCCGGAACTCCGACACTCCGGGCTCGGTGCGTGTTCTGATAGGAGCAGGCTCCAAGAAGCAGTTTCCGCGGGTTATTTAGCACTAAGTCTGAGCAATTTGTCTGCGAGATGCAGACAATTGTCAGCCTGAAATTACCTGTTCTATAGCTGAAAGAGCTGCAATCAGTCGAAAACAAGGATGGTGACGTCAGCTCTCCAAGATGGTGGCCGCTGGCTTCCTCCGTGGTCTGACCGGTGTGGAGAACCAACCTGGACCGTTTCCTTTCCCTGTCTCCAACCCAGAATTCAGCTCCGAGCTCAGCAAATGCCTAGCTGGCAGGAGCCCACAGAATCAGCATTGCTGTATCTCTGCGCCACCAGCCTGTCATTTCCCAGCGCGCGCCGCAGTCTCCAGCCATGGGGTGATCTGCCGAACAAGGAGCGCTCCATACAGACGGACAGATCGCTCGCATTTGAGCCACTGAAGCTGATCCTCGTGCGATGAAAATCCTTCCACTAGGTTTTGGAGCACCCCAATTTTGCTGGAAATTCCTAACAAGATAGCTTTTAGCCGTTCTAACTCGTCATTTTCCCTCACAGTGACGCAGTACACGGAGTTACTGCACTCCCTTTGCGGCCATCTTGCCTCTCAAGAAATCATATATTGATATAGAATCATTCATAACAACTAGTTATACATCTAATTGTAATCCTAGGCTTATGGTTTATCATGAAGAGTGTGTGAGTTTTGCTTCAAAAGTGATTATGGAAATCAAAAATAATGTGTTTTGAAAGAAGTCTCATCAAAAGACCAGTTTGAAACATGGCGGAACACGTGTTTTCTGAAGCAGAAAGTGATTGAAAGTGAAATATATGCCTATAAATTTGTGAACTTGTGGATGAAATATATATCCTATAATGTGCATAAACTGAAGAAATAGTAATGTACCAGTGTTGAAATAAAAATGACCTTCAAAATACTTATCATGTCCCATAGGAATCTACTTGCATTGATGTGAAACTGGATCAGTTACTGTAGAAATATTAGGATTCATATGCACCATTCACTGAAGTTAGTTTTCAATACTAGGAAAAAAATACGTATATCAGGTGAATGAATATTTCTGAGAATAATCTTGTGAAAAGTTTTTTATAAATCCACATACATATTCATGAATGAATTTAGGGAGTGTATAATAAGACACATATATTAAATATTTTGAAATATCTGGAGAGAATATATATATATATATATATATATATATATATATATATATATATATATATATATATATTTAACCACACACAGATTTTAAAAATTAGCAATATATATGCCAATCGAATTACACCGTGAAATACATATCATCCACAGATCCAAAAATATTCATTTTACTGGATATGGATTTATTTATAACTTTTTTCAACTAGGAAGCTCACCAATAGTTTGAATTTTCAGTTCAAACAGCGTTTAGGAGGAGTGATCTCTTCTCACACTTCGTATCTGCCAAGTTATGTAACTCACAAGAATGTACGTGTGATACCAGGTAGGATTCTAAATGTGCATATAAAAATACATGTGCTGAATAGAATACAGAGAAAGGGAGACAGGAATTCACATATTTGTTAACTGTAAAAGCACATGGAAAACTATTTCAACAAAAAATTTACTAGATTTATAACTCCTACCCTATATAATGCAAAAGGCAAGTCCAAGTATACAACGTGCCTCCTCTGAACTGCTTGTATTTCTATTCTGTTTCGGTTATTTTTCTCCATCATATTAGGATTAGTATTCAGAATCCAGTAGGGTATGTGTTAGTGTCAGGGATTCAGTATATCAAATGTAAAATAGAAAAATGAAACCAATGTGTATGCAAATATGTGCTAAACAAAATCTTCCCACTCTCATCCAGAACAATTCCTTGACATTTCCTTCCCCCAAAGTAAGACACAATTAGAGGAGTAGAGTAATAAAATCTGTGAATAATATGCTCAGGAGTTTACAACCTTGGAAGTGGTAGAGGAGTTTTCCTAGTATGGGACAGGATAAAAACTCCATATATATGGAGCTCTGCTGGCCTAAATACTTCTTGAGAAACTGCCTCTGAGTTTGGGCACTTGAAATATATGTTTTTGTCAGGAGCTTTAGCTTCTTTCTAGTGAGACCATCAAAGCTGTGTCTGCATCTATGTGACCTGGAGGACATGATTTCTTATTTTCCAATGAACATGAGGCAGCAGTGCTGAATTCTCTCTTTGTAAGTAAACTGTGGCCACTGGGGGCTAAGGGTATTCCCATGTGGACTGGGAAGCCATTTGGTCATCCTCCACTTTTCGTGGTGTTTCTTGCTGCTGCACTGGGACTTTGGCATTTGCTTCATGAAATAAAAGAAGTTCAACTGGGACACAGTTCTGGAGGCAATTCTTTCATGTGTGGTTGGTCAGGGTCTGCAGGAGAATGCACCAACCAGGCTTCTATCCCACATAGCTTGGCCACATGTCTATAGCAACCTGATTCTGAACATTGCCCGGAAACATCTCCATATAACAAGAAGCCTTTACATGGAAGGGTCTGCTGGCTGCACCATGTCAGTCACAAGCCATTTGGAAGCCAATGGCAGATCCACATGGCCCCACCACAAATTTTTTATCACACATCTGCCTACCACTGCTCTAGGCCCACTACTCAGCAGGTTCCAACATACTGGCATCTCTGTTCTACACCATTTTCATGAAACCCACTCAATCAAGCTACTGTCTTGCATATTTACGATCAGCAACAGGACATCCAAAGTTTCTCCAGTGCCACCTGGTCATGGGAATTTCAAAAATTTCATGGTATTTATCTAGGCATTTTTCAAGGATGACGTTGCAGGCACTGTGGGTTTCAATTCATTCAGGAACCATTAAATGGTGAGGAAGCTCATTTCAATGAATGCTCTGTAGAACTCTCACAGGCAAGGCTTCCCAAAGAGTGGCCAAAATGTCACATGAAGCCAGGCCCATTGAGGTCTACAATGTGACGTCCATGGGTGTTGTGACTCTCAACTATGGCTGCCAAGTCTTTCAGAATTAAATCATGTGATATCCTGGCTGAGATACCCAGGGCTCTGTGGAAAGCCAACCTGGGCCTAGATCTCAGTTTCCAAGGGTGATTCTCATGGGTGGACTCCTAAAATCCCAACAAAATTCATGGCAATACTTCTCTGAATTCAGTCTCTAAGGGGAATCACACCAGAGTTCAAGCCCAGGTGGTCCAGGTCATGTATTCATACTGGACAAAAATGACCAAATTTAAAACCAAAACCCTCCCATATGGCCCTCATCTTCTTCCATATAGACACTAATCACAACCTCTGGCGGAAGGTTTCCATGAGTGGCGGAGTCCAAGAGAGTGTCCAAAATAACTCCCTTGCCCCTCATTGGTGTAAATTCAGGGTGGTCTGGACACCCTTCATGTGAAACAGGAGTGATCAAATATGCTAGACGTTAATACTTCTATGCTTCTCCAATTTGTGGAAAACTGAGTGTCAGGTATATATTTTTATGTGATTTGCAGTCATGAGAAATCACAAGCACCTCTGCAGGTCTTTGAAGAACCCATTTGACCCAAAGGATCCCTATTCTCACTTGATGGAGTTCAAGAACTTTAAAGAGGAAGGCGACAGACTTCATCCACAAGGACTGCTTTTTGGCCATTTTGGTTTTTGATGCACACATGGGATCTCTCTTTACATCCACCAGGTGCTGAGAATCTAAGCCACAACCTCACACAGGGCCAAGAGGCTGATTCAGACACATCCCTTTCCAAAGCAATTAAGCAAAGAGCCACAGGTGATGCCCATTCATTTCCATTTGAAAACTGTTTTCTTTAGGCTTCACAAAGGGGTGGCCTGAGGCAAAGACCTTCCTGACATTCAGGGGAACAGAACAATAGGTTAGCAAATGGCCCAAAGCAGTGTTTCTCCACTGAGACTTTCCTGGTCACACTGATATCTGAATTTTCTGAGATGCTCACCATTCCCTTCAGCTATCCAGTACATGGCCATGTCACAGAGCTTGGAGGTGGTACTTATCTTGGTCACAAAATCATGAGCCTATTCTGGAGAGTGGCCAGAATTCAGGAAGAAAACAGGAACTTAGGAAGATAGCAGGTGTTACCCATCCATAAGGCAAGCCGCATTCCTTTCATACATTGGGCAGAAAGAATTCTGGTAAGCTTTCTACTAGCCTGGACACATCCTTTGATGCATTCTCTTTTCTAATGTCTACAACCATGGACACAGTGGGATACACAGACTTAAAAACACTCGCCTTGTCAAATCACTTGTTAGAAATCGTCCACTCCAAACCAAACAAACTGCCTTTCCTACCTATTCTCAAAACATGAGACAAAATCACAAACACACACTCACACCCACAAATTCACCTCCTTTCCCAAAGTAGGTCTCTGACTATCGGGTGTGACCTCTGACTGGTGGGCCGTACTATGTTCCCATCAAATGGCCTGTTCTGTCTCAGATCTGGTTTCCTTGGCCAACTCTGTGAAGTTGTCAGGAGACAGCGGTGAGCCACTTCCTGCTTACTCAGGAAAGGCCACTCTTCAGAGCTTTCCTGGCATTTGGCCATCCTCACATCAGTAGATACCAAGAAAGACTGACTCTGTCCTTGGTAAATCAAAAGAAGGGAGACCACTGGGACTGGGCCTGGGACTAGATTTGTGTGCCTGGATGCCTGGATCCCAAGTTCAGAGAGTTCCATCACCAAGAATGTGAGGTGAGGTCACTTCCTTCAGGAACTGAATGATTTCAATGCCTTGGCAAGCACATTGTCCTAACATTTGCTTCCAAAGGTCCCATGAAATGGAGGCTGTCCCTAATTTTTTTGACACTTTCACAAGTTAGAATGGTATATCAAACATTGGTAACCAGGAACAGCTCTCCACAGAGGCCTCGTTTTGTCCTTCTTCTCTACATAAAGAAGAGAGAGGCTGATTCAGACACATCCCTTCATGCTGACCAGGTTGTTTGCAATGAAAGATGACTTTTGCTCTCTCAGTTCCTTCATAGGTGCCTACAACTTCTCTAGGGATCATTTGCGCATAGACCTTTGAGTTTCTCAGCAGTTGGAAGATCCCCTACATTCCTGTATTTTAAGACCAACTCTGTCCTTGCTCTTCTCTAAAGTTAGATTGAAGGAACAGGGTATGGTTAGGGTTAATAACAGGTTTGATTTGGAATAGAAATCATTCTGCTGGATGAATAATGGTATTGGGAATCTGCGATATTTTCAAGAATATATAGGTAAAATATAGGAATCTGAAAACAGAAATCTAGGTAAGATTTGAAGCCCAGAAGGGCATTGGGCCCTTGATTGCGGCATTAAGCATAGGACCTTGTAACTTGGATGATTGATTTTAAAAGAGAACTTCCAGTCAAAATGGATAGTCAGGAGTATTAGGAAGATAGTCGGTATGTTTATAAAGGAGAGTGAGTATAGGATTTGGACCAAAAGTTCTTTAGCTATAGGGTTTCGGGTATTGAGTGAATGTAAATGTCAGCACATGTGAAGAATTAATCACAATGATGAACTGGGGAAAATATGTAGGAATGCAGATATCAATAGAGACTTTAGGAAATCTGGCAAAGTATAGTCGGTAGTGAAATGTTAATAAAATAGATTCTTGTCACTTCCTGTTTTTCTGTATGCTTAATAAAACACTGTTGAAATCTTGAGAAGTGTTTTCTAAACTTTTTCCCAGAATGTGCTGTCCCCAACAGCCAAACTTCAGAATGTACTCCCTCACCCAGTTGCACGCAAACTGCTCACCCGCCCAGGCCCATCAATAAACTTTCCTCCCTGCCCTCTTCAAGGAAAGTATATAAGCTCTGCTTAAGCTGTTCTCAGGGTTCTCTGCTCTATTCAAATGAGCTCTGAGCCCCAGCATGCTGGACCCCCAATAAACCCTTTGTTTTTGCATGAGAGAGTCTCTTAGTGGTCTCTTCCCCCAATGCTCTTCCGATCTTTATATATGGAGGTTCCACCGAAATCCAGCAGCGGTGAACGAGAGACCCCAATGGGCTACTCTCAGGGTAAGTAAGGCGCCTCTTTCTGGTTTCAGGTTTCAGGTTAGGGCTTGGCAAAATGGCTGTCGATGAAGTGTGTGAGCTCTCTTTGATGGTGGCTGGCAGACGTGTCACAGAGCCACAAGCCAAGTCCCTGGGGGAGGCCACAGAGGACTCGGGAATCGAGGAATAATAGTTCCCTCGACTCAGTGATACTTTGTTTCAGATTCGGTATTGCCAGCCCATCGGGTTTTGCCGCCTGCTCAGTCTTGGTCTCAGTGTTGGACGTCCATTGCCTGTCTTTATTGTTTTCTCTTGTCTGTGTCCTGTGTCGTTGCTTTTACTGTTTGTGTATCTTTCATTATGGGACAGATCACTTCAATGCCTCTGTCCCTGACCCTTGATCTATGGACCAAAGTCCGCTTAAGGGCTCAGAATGTTTCTTTTTCAGTAAAACGCTGGACCTGGCAGACTCTGTGTGCCTCAGAATGGCCCACCTTTGGATTCGGATGGCCCCTAGAAGGATCTTTCTACTTACCACTAATTTAAAAAGACAGAGATATTGTCTTACAGCCAGGGCCACATAGCCATACTGATAAACAGGAATATACCTTAACTTGGCAGGACCTCTGCAAATCTCCTCTTCCGTGGGTGAAGCCTTTCCTTGCTGTGTCCCCGTTCCTACTCCTTCCCCCACGATCTCTCAACCCCTCTGCTCCTCCTCCTCCTCCACCCTCTGTTCTCCCTGAGTCACAAGATTTGACTCTACTGGACTCTCCTCCCCTTCCTTATCTTCTACCCTTGTCCCACAACCCCCAACACCCTCTAAGTGATTCTCCAGCTGCTGACTCAGCCTCTCCGCAATTGGAGGACGCTAAGCCAGCCCAGGGCCCTCCAGATAACTCCCCTGCGTCACACACAGCCCCTCCTCCCCTGGAGGAAGCTGGACTTGCTAAAGGAACTCGCTGGTGGCAAATGATTGAAAACCCTGGAACTCCCGTGTTGCTTCCCTCCATCCCTAAGGGCCAATGATTGACGATGGCCATGGGGAAAAAAATGGAAGCCTACCAGTATTGGCCTTCTCCTCTTCAGACCTATATAAATGGAAAAATAACAATCCCCCTTTTACCGAGGACCCAACCTAGCTCTCAGGTCTGGTGAAGTCATTGATGTTTTCACACCAACCTACTTGGGATGACTGCCAACAACTCCTAGGCACTCTCTTCATGACAGAGGAACAAAAGAGAATCCTCCTGGAGGCTAGAAAAAAGTATCCTCGGACCAAATGCGTGACCGACACAACTTCCCAACATATTCAAAGCCGGCTTTCTCTTGAAACGACCCAACTGGGACCCCAACACCTTTGAAGGTAGGGAGCATCTGTCCACTTATCGCCGGGCTCTAATAGTGGGTATCTTAGTGGCCGCTAGGTGACCAACTAATTTGGCCAAGGTAAGAGAGATTATTTAAGGGCCTGATGAATCTCCCTGTATGTTCCTAGAGATAATTATGTAGGCATATAAGAGACATACTCCTTTCGATCCTCAGGCAGAGGATCAAAAGGCATCTGTCACAATGGCCTTTATTGGGAAAGCTGCCCTGGATATTAAAAGAAAGTTACAATGCTTAGATGGATTGCAAGATATGACTTTGAGGGATTTAGTCAGAGAACCCGAGAAGGTATACTTTAAGAGAGAAACTGAGGAAGAGAAGGGAGCTGAGTGAGGATAAAAGAAACAAAAGACAGACTAAGGCATTGACTAAGGTCCTGGTCACAACAACAAATAGGCCAGAAACTAAGAAACAGAGAGACAGGAAGGGATACCTGGGCACACACTAGAGGCCACCCCTGGCCTCAGATCAATGTGCCTACTCTAAAGAAAAAGGACACTGGGCCAAAGAGTGCCCTAGAAAGAGACAGCCATGCCAGCCAGATATTCTGACTCTGGAGGAATACTAAGAAAGTCCGGGCTCAGATCCTCTCCCTGACCTCAAGGTAACTTTTGAAATGGAGGGGAACACAATAAACTTTGAAGTAGATACAGGGGCAATATACTCAGCCCATAAGGCCCATTGGGCCCTCTACCGAATAAAAGGTCTCTAATTCAAGAGTCTAACAGAAGTAAATATCGGGCTTTGACAACTAAGAGGACCATGGACCAGGTAAAAGGAAAAATCCATCACTCCTTCCTAGTAATCCCAGAATGCCTGGCCCCATTGATGGGCAGAGTTCTGCTCACCAAGCTCTCGGCCAAAATAACTTTTAACCCTGAAGGCCCCCAAGTGGAATTTTTTAATCCTTCAGTAACTACTCCTATAATCATGGCTCTAACTATGTCAGTAGCAAATGTTCATCAACTCACTCACCTTTGTTCAAAGAAACTGCATTCATTCGTGAAAGATCAAGAACACAGTTTTCCACTAACCTACTCACAGCAAAAGGAAATAACTGAATGGGTAACAAAAGCCTGTCAGGTCCATTAATTGGTTAAAGCTTACACTTCCAAGCTTCCTGCAGGAAAGCACCTATGAGGAACCAGACGAGGACAATTCTGGGAAGTGGACTTTACTGAAATTAAGCCAGTAAGGTATGGACTTAAATAACTCCTAGTCTTTGAACATACATTTTCAGGATGTATTGAAGCCTTCCCCACACACACAAAAAAAAGAAATAAAAAAGAAGAAAACGAAACATCGCAAATGGTTGTAAAGAAGATCCTGGAAGATATTTATTCTCCCCTTGACGACCAGTAGTCTTAACCCTCATCAGCCCCTTAAGCTGCGATGGCTGATCACAAATCCTACTGGACACGAAGTATGGCCTATCTCGAATACAGCCCCCTTACGAACCTGGTGGCCATCTCTCCACCCAGTCATTTGTCAGCTGGCTATAGGTCTTTCCTATTGGGATATCCCTGATTAACAGGATCCCACTAAAATGCCATTAAATCCCTTCCGTACCATAGATAATGGAAACAAACATTATAGATGTAGGGACACGTGAGCCAGATGCAGGTTGGCTAGCCTAGATTACTATGTTTGCCCGGCAGACTATCAAAGCCACAAACAGTCACGGCTGTGGGGGGGGAGAGCAGACTTCTATTGTAAGTCATGGGGATGTGAGCATACAGGGACTGTCAGATGGAACCCAAACTCCTCATCAAATTCTGTACACAGCATTGGCCATATTACGAATTAGATAACCAAAACCGATGGCCCCCAGAGGGGTCTCTAGATCCTCAAATTCTGTGTGACCTTTTTAACTTCTGCAAGTGATCAAAAGGGTGAAAGGAGATTCCGCTATGTGGAGGCCTTCTCTCTCCTTTGCTCACATCCTGAACTATGCTTCTCCAATAGATGCTCACCCTCAGCCTTGTGCTCTAGACTCTCTGCTGTCACTCCCACCTCAGCAACTTGATTTCTCCCCTCCAATATCTAGATCAAAAACCCAAATCTCGACTGGTTCTCAGACCATTGCTCCCTTGCTGAGGTTGCAGGTACTGAGGTACCACTCCATTCACTCACTCCTCTCCTCTCCTGTCAGTGCCCGCACCGGGTCCCACCCAGTCCTCTTACCACCTAATGCAAAGCTCAAACCCGCTGAGAAGAATCCTCAGACCCTAATACAAGATGTAATGAAAATGGCCTTTAATGTTGCTTTGTCATCACTAAAAACAGGTTACTAAGAATTTAAAGTCCCTCACAGGCTTTTTGGAATCTCACTCCCGTCTCCCCCTCTGTTCTATCTGTTCTACTGCTCAAGTTTTTGTTGCTATTAAGATCCCAAAGCCCTCTCCCAATATTCTTTTACATCTCTCCTTCCTCATTCTCAGATCCACAGAGCTGCTCTTATTTCTGCCTTCCAAATTGTCCCCCTCTGTACCAGGCCCACAGAAAAGTCTTAACTGACCTTCTCCAGAAGTCTTCACCATGGCTGATTTAGGACTTTCAGCAAAAGAGTCCCTATAAAAGAGTTCACTGTAGATAAACTTCCTATTTTTGTGTTGCCCTGGTCTCCTTGGCAACTGGCTAAAAAATTAAGCACTCCTGATCTAGACACACCCTTACTAGTTTTTCACAAAATATTTGCAAAAAAGTCCTCTGGCCTTGAGCTGGGGCTTCACAGAGATGGCTACATTTCTAAGATAAAGAAGTTACAAACTGGGCTGTATGGAAACAGCTGGAAGGGGGAAAAAAAGAAAGGGAAGACACCCACACCCAGGTGTCCTTGAAAAGTTAACTTGCCCAAACTGAGGAAAAAAGAGAAACAAAAACTGCTTTTTGTGAACTTCTGCAGACTGTGAACTTCTGAGCCCCTTCCCTTACGTGTTGGGTACAAAATTCTGAAACTATGTAACTTGGGTTTCAGGGGATTAATTGATTACAACAGAAGCAATGCCCTCTGAATCTGGTTGAAACCAAAAAAGACTGTTTCCGTGTCTTTGGTGCTATCTTAGGTGCCTTGCCTTGTCCGTCCCTACAACAGTATAATTCTATATACTTAAACATTGTTTATGTTTTCATGAAATGGTCAACAGATGTGATTAATTGTGAAATGGTGCAGATGTTTCCCAGAGTGCTCTATCATGACGCAGGTTCATCTGAAGATCAAAGAGGGGGACATACAACCCGGTTCCGCTGGGAACATATGTCCCTCACCTTAGCCATTCTATTACGAATAGGAGTTGCTGCAGGGTTGGGCACAAGAACCACTGCTCTGGTCCATGGGACACAACAAGTGACCCAATTAGAAGCAGCAATAGATCAAAACTTAAATATTTTAGAAACCTCCATCACAGCTTTGCAGGAATCTTTAACCTCTCTCTCTGAAGTTGTTTTACAGAAAAGGCGAGGGTTGGACCTCCTTTTCATGACAGAAGGGGGCTTTTGTGCTTCATTGAGGGAAGAATGTTGTTTTTATGTTGACAATACTGGAGTTGTAAAAAAATCTATGAGTAAATTAAAAAGATGCCTTGAAGAGCAACAACGAGAGAGAGAGGCACAAAAACGGTAGTTTGAGTCTTTTTTTACACAGTCCCCCTGGTTAATTACGTTTTTATCAACCCTGGCTGGTCCAATAATAATCCTCATAGTATTACTAACTATAAAACCCTGTTTCCTCAATCATGTAATTTCTTTTCTCCAAGCTCAAATTGGACAAATTAAAATTATGGTAATACCCCACTAGCAGACATAGAATGTGACACCCCACAATGATCACTTTTATGATTAAAAGTAGCCAGAAAAAGAAGTGGGGAATGAAAGGTTAATAAAATATGTACTTGTCACTTCCTGTTTTTCTGTATGCTTAACAAAACACTGTTGAAATCTTGAGAACTCTTTGCTAATCTTGTTGCCAGAATGTGCTGTCCCCAATTGCCAAACTGCAGAATCTACTCCCTCACCCGGTTGAATAGAAACCTGAACTGTACTTGGATCATTGAATGTAGAAGAGAACATCCATTCAAAAAGTTATAGTCAGTTGGATTAGAAAGATAGTCGGTAAGTTTAGGAAGAAAAGTGAGTATAGGATTTGGAACAAAAGTTCTTTAGCAATAGGGTTTTGGTTAGAGAGTCAATGTAAATGTCAACACAAGTGAAGAGTCAGTCACAATGATGCACAGGGCAAAATATGTAGGAAAGCAGATATCAATAGAGACATTAGGAAATCAGGAAAAGAATAAAGTGAGTGATGGAATTAGATATTTTCAACAGGGTTGAGGATGAATATGTGAGCTTAGGATAAAACAAATATGAAGTCAACAATAGGATTGACATTTGATAGCATTAGCGTAGCCCAAGACAGTGTCCAAAATAAGCTCTGTTGCCCCTCATTTGCCTAAATTCCCAGTGGCCTGTACACCCTTCCTGTGTACCAGGAGTGATCAAATAGGCCTGCCCTTAATACTGCTCTGCTTCTCCAATTTGAGTCCTACTGAGTGTCGGGTACAGATTCTTTATGTGAATTGGAAAGATGAGAAAACTCAAGCACCTATTGGATAGCCTCTGAATACATTTGAAGAACTCATTTGACCCAAAAGATCCCTATTCTCACTTGATGGAATTCAGGAACCTTACAGAGGAAGGCAAAATACTTCATCAACAATGACTGCTCTTTTTGCCATTTTGGATTTTATGCACCCATGGGATCTTTCTTTAGATCCATCAGGTACTGAGAATCTAAGTCAAAGAATCACACTGGGCCAAGAGGCTGATTCACACACATCTCTTTCCAAATCAATTAAGGAAAGAGCCAAAGGTAAAGTATATTCATTTTCATTTGAAAAATCTTTCCTTCAGGATTCACAAAGGGTTGGCCTGAGACAAAGACCTTCCTGACTCTCAGGGCAACAGAACAATAGGTAAACAAATGGCCCAAAGCAGGGATTCTCCACTGAGACTTTACTGGTCACACTGATATCTGAGTTTTCTGAGATGCTCGACATTCCATTCATCTATCCAGTACATGGCCATGTCACAGAGCTTGGAGGTAGTACATATCTTGGACACAAAACCATAAGCCTATTCTGGAGATTGGCCATAATTCAGGAAGAAAATAGCAACTTAGGAAGGTAGCAGGTATCGCCCATCAATAAGGCAAGCCACAGTCAATTCATAAATTGTGCTGGATGAATGCTGGGAAGCTTTCTATGAGACAGGACACATCCATTGATGCATTCTCTTTTCTAATGTCTACAAGCACGGACACAGTGGGATACACAGACATAGAAACACTTGCATTGTCAAACGACTTACTAGAAACAGTTCACTCCAAACCAAACAAACTGCCTTTTCTACCTATTCTCAGAACATGAGACAAAACCACAAATCCACACCCGCAATGGCACCTCCTTCCCCCAAATAGGTCTGTGACTCTCCGGAGTGTGCTCTGACTGATGGGCCATACTATGATCCTCCGAAATGGCCTGCCCTGTCTCAGATCTGATCTTCTTGGCCAACAATGTGAAGTTGTTAGAAGCCAGGAGTGAGCCACTATCTGCTTTCTCAGGAAGAGCCCCTCTTCCGAGCTTTCCTGGCATTTGGCCATCCTCACATCAGTAGGTATCAAGAAATACTGACTCTGTCCTTTGTAAATCCAAAAAAGTGAGACCACTGGGACTAGGACTGGGACTGGCTCTGGGTGCCTGGCTTTCTGTATACCAAGTTCAGAGAGTTCCATCACCAAGGAAGTGAGATGAGATCACTTCCTTCAGGAACTGAATGAGATCACTGCCTTGGCAACCACTTTGTCATAACAATTGCTCCCAACGGTCCCATGAGATGAGGGCTGCCCCTACTTCCTGTGACACTTTCACAAGTTAAAATGGTATATCACCCGTAGGCAAAAGGGAACAGCTCTCCACACAGGCCGGGTTTGGTACATCTTCTCTACATGAAGAAGAGATAGGCTCATTCTGACGCAACCCTTAATCCTGACCAGGTTGTTTGCCATGGAAGATGATTTTTGCTCTCTCAGGTCTTACATAGCTGCCTACATCTTCTCCAGAGATCATTTCTGCATGGAGCTTTGAGGTTCTCAACAGATGGAAGATCCACTGCATTCCTGTATTGTAAGACCAACACTGTCCCTGCTCTTCAGTAAACATAGATGTGAATTGGAGTCATGAGAAAACCCACGAACCTATGGGATAGCCTCTGCAGGGCTTTAAAGAATTCACTTGACCCAAATGATCCCTATTCTCACTTAATGGAGGTCAGGAACCTTACAGACGAAGGCGAGAGACTCTATCCACCATGACAGTTCTTTTGACCATTTTGGTTTTGGATGCACACATGGGATTTTTCTTTAGACCCATCATGTACTGTGAATCTAAGCCACAGCCTCACATAGGGCCAAGAGGCTGATTCAGACACATCCATTTCCAAAGCAATTAACCGAAGAGGCACAGGTAATGACCATTCAATTCCATTTGAAAACTATTTTCTTCAGGCTTCACAAAGTGTGGCCTAAGGCAAAGACCTTCCTGACATTCAGGGCAACAGAATAGGTAAGCAAAAGGCCCAAAGCAGGGTTTCTCCACTGAGACTTTCTTGGGCATACTGATATCTGAGTTTTCTGAGATACTCACCATTCCCATCAGCTATCCAGTACATGGCCATGTCACAGAGATGGAGGTGGTACATATCTTGGACACAAAATCATGAGCATATTCTGGAGAGTGTCCAGAATTCAGGAAGAAAACAGGAATTTAGAAAGATGGCAGGAATTGCCCATCCATACGGCAAGCTGCAGTCCATTCATAAATTGCACAGGATGAATGCTTTGAAGCTTTCTCGTAGACAGGGCACATCCATTGATGCATTCTCTTTTCTACTGTCTACAATCACGGACACAGTATGATATATAGACACAGAAACACTCACGTTGTCAAAGGACTTACTAGAAACAGTTCACTCCAAAACAAACAAACCAGCTTTCCTAACTATTCTCAGAACATGAGACAAAACCACAAACTCACACTCACACCCAAAATGGTACCTCTTTCCCCAAAGTAGGTCTGTGTCTATCCGGAGTGTCCTCTGACTTGTGGGCCATACTATGTTCGCCAAAAATGGCGTGTCCTGTCTTCAATCTGGTCTCTTTAGCCAACTCTGTGAAGTTGTCAGGAGCCCGTGGTGAGAAACTACCTGCTTTCTCTGGAAAGGCCAGTCTTCATAGTTTCCAGGCATTTGACTGCCCTCACATCAGTAGGTACCAGAAAGAGTGACTCTGTCTTGTTAAATCCAAACAAGTGAGCCCACTGGGACATGGAGTGGGTTTGACTCTGTGTGCCTGGTTTCCTGGATCCCAAGATCACAGACTTTCATCACCAATAATGTAAGGTGAGGTCACTTCCTTCAAGAACTGAATGAAGTCACTGCCTTGGAAACCACTTTGTTTTAACAGTTGCTTCCAAGGTTCTCAAAAGATGGAGTCTGCCTCTACTTGCTGTGACTCATTCATAAGTTAGAAAGGTATATCAACCATAGGCACCGGGGAACAGCTCTCCACACAGCCATGGTTTGGTCCATCTTCTCTACATTAGGAAGAGAGAGGCTAATTCAGACACATCCCTTCAACCTGACCAGGTTGTTTGCCATGGAAGATGACTTTTGCTCTCTCAAATCCTTCATACCTGCCTACACCATCTCCAGGGATTATTTCTGCAGGGACTTTTGAGGTTCTCAGCTGGGGGATGATACCCTACCTTCCTGGATTTTAAGACCAACTCTGTCCCTGCTCTTCTGTAAAGTGAGATTGAGGGAACAGTGTATGGTTAGTGTTAATAGCATGTTCGATTTGGGTTAGGAGTCATTCTGCTGGATGAATTATGGTATTGGGAACCTGTGATATTTATAACAATATAAATGTGAAATATATGTATGAGATCAGAGATCTAGGAAAGATTTGAAGCCCAGAAAGGCATTGGGCCCTTGATTGGTATACTTAGATTGAATCATGTTCTGCACCGAGGTCTCAGATAAATCGATATACAATGACATAGGACCCTATACCTCGGATGATTGAAAGTAGAAGAGAACATCCAGTCAAAAGGGATAGTCTGTAGGATTAGGAAGATAGTAAGTAGGTTTAGGAAGAAGAGTGAGTCTCGGAGTTGGACCAAAAGTTCTTTAGCAATTGGTTTTCAGTTAGAGGGTGAATGTAAATGTCAGCACATGTGAAGAGACAGTCACAATGATGAACTGGGAAAAATATGTAGGAAAGCAGATATCAATAGGGGCATTAGGAAATCAGGAAACGTATAAAGTGAGTGATAGGATTAGATATTTTCAAAAGGCTTGAGGTTAAATATATAATCTTAGGAAGAAACAAATATGTAGTAACCAATAGGATTGACATTTGAGAGCAGTAGGCACCCTGGACATAGATGCTTTTAGTAATCCATGGTCACTTCCCATTTAGGCTTTGGTACAATCATATGTGTGACCTTTGCATTTTCTGTACAGAATACTACTGTGGTAAAATGTATATGTAGATCAGGTGACATGAGTATTTCTTGCACTATAAAGGGGAGTAATATTCTGGAAACTTATAAATTAGTACTGGGGATAAAAATAGGTGTACCTTGTGTTGATGATTATTGAGATGATGCATGAATAGACCATATTGTGAATAAAGTATGTAACTGGATCCAACATTAAATAATGGTTTGAGTTTGCATCTGAAAATATATTGGAAATCTTATATTGATATATATACCATCATTCCAACGAGTTATATATGCAATGGTATTATTAGGGTTACGGTTTATCGTGAAGAGTGAGTTTTGCTTCAAAAATGATTATGGAATCGAAAATAATGTGTTTAGAAAGAAGTCTAGTGAAAAGACCAGTAAAGAAACATGGAGGAATACATGTGTTCTGAAGTAGTAAGTAATTGAAAGTGAACCAAATGCCAAAAAAATTTGTGAAGTTGTGGATGAAAAAATACATCCTATGATGTCCATAAACTGAAGAAATAGTAATGTACCAGTGTTGAGTAAAAATGAACTTCAAATTACACATCATGTCCCATAGCAATCTACTTGCATTAATGTTAAACTGGGTCAGTTACTGTAGAAATATTAGGATTTTTAAGCACCATCCACTGAACTTAGTTTTCAGTAGTAGGAAACCAAAATATATTTCAGGTGTATGAATATTACTGAGAATAATCTTGTGAAAATTTGAATTTAAATGAACATAAATGAATATGAATGAATTTAGGGAGTGTATAATAAGACACATATTTTTCATATTTTTTTAAAATCTGGAGAATATACACACACACACACACACACGCACACACACACACACACACACACGCACACACACACACATTAATATTTAGCAATATATATGCCAATCGATATTCATCATGAAATATAATTCATTCACAAATCCAAAAATATTCATTTTACTGAACATGGATTTATGTATAGTGTTTTTCACTAGGAAGCTCACCCATAGGTGGAATTTTCAGTTCCATCATTATTTAGGGAAAGTCATCTCTTCTCACAATTTTTATATTCCAAAGCCAGTGATCTTTCAAGATTGTACGTGTGATACCAGGTAGGATATTGTATATGCATAAAAAAATTACATGTGCTGAATAGGATACAGAGAAAGGGAGACAGGAATTTACATATGTGATAACTTTAAAAAATCATGGAGAAATATTAAAATGAAAAGTTTACTAAATTTAAAACACATACTCTTGATAAAGAGGAAGACAAATACAAATATACACCATGCTTCCTATGAAAGGACTGTACTTCTATTCAGTTAGGTTTTTTTTTTCTCCATGATATTAGGATTAGTAATCAGAGTCTAGTAGGGTATGGGTTAGTGTCAGGGATTCAGTATTTCAAATGGAAAATAGGAAAATGAATCTATTGTGTATGCAAACATGTGATACACAAAAATCATCCCTCTCTTATCCAGAACAATGCCTTGAAATAACCATCGCTAAAAGTAAGACGCAATTAGAGGAGAGGAGTTAGAAAACCTGTGAATACATATGTGGAATAAAAAATGCTCAGGAGTTCACAACACTGGAGGTGGTAAAAGAGTTTACAAAAGTATGGGAGAGGGTAAACACTCCAGAAACATGGAGCTGTGCTGACCTAAAGACTTATTGAGAAACTTCCTCTGAGGTTAGGCACAAGAAATATATGTATGGCAATATGTAAATCAATGGTTCTGCAACTGATGTGATTCTGCAATCTGTATATGGAATAAAAATGGGAGCTCATATCCCACTTGAATCAAAGTGTGAAATATGATATATCAAGAAGTATGTAATGTTTTGAACAACCTACAATGAAAATTAATTAAAAAAAGAAAAAGAAATATATGTAATTGTCAGGAGATTTAGCTTCGTTTATAGTGACACCAAAAATCTGGGTCTGCATCTATGTGACCTGGAGGACATGGTTGTTTATTTTGTAATGAACATGAGCAGCAGGTCTGAATTCTCCCTTTGTAGGTAAACTGTTGCCACTGGGAGCTAAGTGTCTTCCCGTGTGGTCTGTGAAGCCATTTGGTCATCCTCCACTTTTCAGGGTGTTTCTTACTGCTGCACTGGGAATTTGGTATTTGCTTCACGAAATACAATATGTTCAACTGGGACACAATGCTGGAGGGAGTTCTGTCATGTGTGGTTGGTCAGGGTCGGAAAGAGAATGTACGAACCAGGCTTCTATCCCACATAGCTTTCCCCTTGACTATAGCAACCTGATTCTGAACATTGCCCTGAAACCTCTACATATAACAAGATGCCTTTACATATAAAGGTCTGCTGCCTGCACCATGTCAGTCGCAAGTTTTGGAAGCCAATGGAAGATCCAGGTGGTCCTACCAAAAATATTTATTTACACACCTACAGTCCACTGCTCTACACCCACTACCCAGCAGGCTCCAACTTACTGGCATTTCTGTTCTACACCATTTTCACGAAACTCAGTCAATCAAGGCACTGTTTGTTATACTCATGATCAGCAGCAGGATATCTAAAGGTTATCCAGTGCCACCTGGTCATGGGGATTTCAAAAATTTCATGGTATTAATCTAGTCATTTTTCAAGGATGAAGTTGGAGGCACTGTGGGTTTCATTTAATTCAGGAACCATTAAATGGTGAGGAAGCTCATTTCAATGAAAGCTCTGGAGAACACTCACAGGCAAGCCTTCCCAAAGAGTGGCCAAAAGGACACATGAATCCAGGCCCATTGAGGTATACAATGTGAGGTCCATGTGTGTTTGGACTCTCAACTATGGCTACCAAGTCTTTAAGAATTAAATCATGTGATATCCTGGCTCAGAATCCCTGAGCTCTGTGGAAAGCCATCCTGGGCCTAGATCTCAGTTTCCAAAACCGATTCTCATGCGTGGTCTCCTAAAATCCCAACACTATTCATGGCAATACTTCTCTGAGGTCAGTTCCAGAACTCAGTCTCTAAGGGGAATCACACCAGAGTTCAAGCCCTGGTGGACCCAGTCATCTCTTCCAACTACCACACAAATTACCACAATTAAAACAAGAACCCTCCCATATGGCCCTCATCTTCTTTCATATAGACACTCATCATAATCTGGCTGGAGGTTTCCATGAGGGGCGCAGACCAAGACAGTGTCCCAAATAAGCTCCTTTGCCCCTCATTTGCCTAAAGTCAAGGTGGCCTGGACACCCATCCTGTGAACCAAAAGTGATCAAATAGGCCTGCCATTAATACCGCTCCAATTTGAGGACTACTGTCTGTGGGGTTTAGATTCTTTATGTGAATTTTAGTCATGAGAAAACCCAAGCACAATGGGCTAGCCTCTGCAGGTTTTGTAGAACTCTTTTGACCCAAAGGATCAAATTCTCACTTGATGGAGGTCAGGAACCTTACAGAGGAAGTCGAGAGACTTCATCCCAATAATTGTTCTTTTGGCGAATTTTCTTTTGGATGCACACATGGTAACTTTCTTTAGATCCATCAGGTGCTGAGAATCTAAGCCACAGCCACACACAGGGCCAAGGGCCTGATTCAGACACATCCCTTTCCAAAGCAATTAAGGAAAGTGCCACAGGTATGCCCATTCATTTCCATTTGAAAACTGTTTTCTTCAGGCTTCACAAAGGGGTGGCCTGAGGCAAAGACCTTCCTGACATTCAGGGCAACAGAACAATAGGTAAGCAAAAGGCCCAAAGCAGGATTTCTCCTCTGAGACTTTCCTGGTCACACTGATATCTGAGTTTTCTGAGATGCTCGCCATCACCTACAGCTATCCAGTACATGGCCATGTCACAGAGCTTGGAGGTGGTACATATCTTGGACACAAAACCATGGGCCTATTCTTGAGATTGGCCGGAATTCAGGACGAAAATAGAAACTTAGGAAGGTAGCAGGTGTTGCTCATCGATAAGGCAAGCTACAGTCCATTCAAAAACGGGGCAATATGAATGCTGAGAAGCTTTCTACTAGACACGACATATCCATTGATGAATTCTCTTTTCTAATGTCTACAACCACGGAAACAGTGGAATACACAGACATAGAAACACTCGCCCTGTGAAAAGACTTACTAGAAACAGTCCACTTCAAATGAAACAAACCGACTGTCCTACCTATTCTCAGAAAATGAGACAAAACCACAAACCCACAACCACACCCACAAAGGCACCTCCTTCTTCTAAGTAGGTCTGTGAATATCCAGAGTGTCCTCTGACTTGTGGGCCATAATATGTTCCCCCAAAATGGCCTTTCCTGTCTCAGATCTTGTCTCCTTGGCCAACTCTGTGAACTTCTTAGAAGCCAACGGTGAGCAACTACCTGCTTTCTCATGAAAAACCCTGCATCCGAGCTTTCCTGGCATTTGGCCTTCGTCACATCTGTAGGTACCAAAAAATACTGACCCTGTCCTTGGTAAATCCAAACAAGTGAGACCACTGGGACTGGGACTTGGATTGGCTCTGTGTGCCTGGCTTCCTGGATCCCACGTTCAGAGAGTTCCATCACCAAGAAAGTGAGGTGAGGTCACTTCCTTCCTGAACTGAATGAGGGCAATGTCTTGGCAGCCACTTTGTCCTAACTGTTGCTTCCAAGAGTCCCAAGAGATTGAGGCTGCCCCTACTTCCTGTGACATTTTCACAAGTTAGAATGGTATATCAACCAAAGGCACCCAGGAATAGATCTCCACACAGGCCTGGTTTGGTCCATGATCTCTACATTAAAAAAAATCTGATTCAGACACAACCTTTTATCCTGACCGGGTTGTTTGCCATGGAAGATGACTTTTGGTCTCTCAGGTCCTTTATTGCTTCCTACATCTTCTCCAGGGATCATTTCTGCATGGACCTTTGAGGTTCTCAGCAGGTGGAAGTTTTTCTGCATTTCTGTATTGTAATATTAACTCCTTCCCTGCTCTTCTGTAAAGTTAGATTGAGGGAACAGTGTCCGGTTATGGTTAAAAACATGCTCGATTTGGGTTAGAAATCATTTTGCTGGATGAATGATCGTATTGAGAACTTGCTATGTGTAGAAGAATATATAGGTGAAATATATGTATGAAAAAAGAAATCTGATTTGAAGCCCAGAAGGGCATTGGGCCCTTGATAGGGATACGTGGTGTTGAATTACGTTCTGCAGAGTTGTCTCAGATAAATCGATATACAATGGCATAGCACCTTGTACGTTGCATGAATTAATGTAGAAGGAACATCAAGTCAAAAAGGCATAGTCGGTAGTGAAAGGTTAATAAAATTAAAAAAATAGGTACTTGTCACTTCCTGTTTTTCTGTATGCTTAACAAAACACTTTTGAAATCTTGAGAAATGTTTGCTAATCTTGTTCTAGAATGTACTGTTCCCAACAGCCGAACTGCAGAATGTACTCCCTCACTCGGTGTCATGCAAACCGCCCACTCGCCCTTACCCATCACTAAACTTCCCTCTCTTCCCTCTCCAAGGAAAGTATATAAGCTCTGCTTAAGCTGTTCTCAGAGGTCTCTGCTCTATTTAATTTAGCTCTGAGCTCCAGCATGCTGGACCACAAATAAACCCTTTGCTGTTGCATGAGACAGTCTCTTGATAGTATCTTCCTCTGACACTCGCCTGACCTTTACATATTGAGGTTCCACCGAGTTCCAGCAGTGGCGGACGAGAGACCCCAACGGGCTCCTCTTGGAGCAAGTAAGGCGCCTTTTTCCGGTTTCAGGTTTCTTGTTAGGGCTTGGCAAAATTGCTGGCGATGAAGAGCCTGGGCTCTCTCCGACGGTGGCTGAGAGACGTGTCACAGAGACAAAGGGCACCTCTCTGGAGGACCCCGCAGAGAACTCGGGAAATCAAGGAACAATAGTCTTCTCGACTCAGTGATATTTTCTTTTAGATTCGTTGTTGCCATACCATTGGGTTTTGCCGGCTACTCATTCCTGGTCTCAGTGTTGGACGTTCATTGCCTGTCTTTATGGTCTTGTCTTATCTGTGTCATGTGTCCTTGCTTTTACTGTTTGTGGAACTTTCATTATGGAACAGAGCACGTCAATGCCTCTGTCCCTGACCCTTGAGCACTGGACCAAAGTCCGCTTAAGGGCTCAGAATCTTTCTTTTTTTAGTAAAACGCTGGACCTGGCAGAATCTCTGTGCCTCAGAATGGCCCATCTTTGGAGTCGTATGGCCCCTAGAAGGATCTTTCTATTTCCCACTAATTTAAAAAGTCAGAGGTATTGTCTTTCAGCCAGCGCCACATAGCCATCCGGATCAACAGCCATATATCTTAACTTGGCAGGACCTCTGCAAATCTCCTCCTCCATGGGTGAAGCCTTTCCTTGCCCCTACCTCTGCTCCTACTCCTTCCCCCATGATCTCTCAAACCCTCTCAACCTCCTCCTCCTCCACCCTCTGTTCTCCCTGAGTCACAGATTTGACTCTACTGGACTCTTCTCCCCCTCCTTATCCCCTGCCCTCGTCCCCTAACACACAACACACTCTAAGTGATTCCGCTGCTGCTGACTAAGCCTCTCTACCATTGGAGGAAGCTAAGCCGGTAATAGGATCTGACAATGGACCGATGTTCATGGCCCAGGTAAGTCAGGGGTTAGCCAGGAACCTGGGGATTAATTGGAAGTTAAATTGTACTTATAGACCACAGACTTCAAGACAAGTAGAAAGAATGAATAGAACCATTAAAGAGACCTTAACGAAATTAAGCTTAGAGACCAGCATAGGATTGGACTATGCTCCTGCCTTATGCAATGTTTCATGCAAGAAAAAATCCCTTTGTTTCTTTGAGTAACCTTACCACGTGTGAAATTCTTTATGGTGGCCCTCCTCCAGTAGGGGACCTAAGCCCAACTGTAAGACCTAAAGATCCTTTCCACACCCCCTTGCTTGACAGACTTAAAGATCTTGAAAGAACTCAGTAATACCTGTGAAAACAGCTGGCCACTGCCTACCCAACTGGGAACCAGGGGATTCCACATCCATATCAAGTAAGAGATTTCATCTATGTAAGATGATATCAGGTGTCATCCCTGGTACCCCGCTGAAAAGGACCATACCAGGTGCTATTATAACACCTACAGTGGTAAACGTAAACAGAATCACTTCCAGGATCCATGCCTCTCATCTCAAGCCTGCTCCCTGTACAGAATCTTTCTGGAAACTGAAAAAGACTGGTAACAGTTTCAAATTGTGTATTCGCAATGTGAATAAGGTTATATACTCTCCCCTTGGCTACAAGTAGTCCTAACCCTCATCAGCCCATTAAGCAGTGATGGCTGATCACAAATCCTACTGGAAAAGAAGTATGGTCTATCTCGCATACAGCCCCCTTAGGGACCTGGTGGCCATCTCTCCACCCAGACATTTGTTAGCTGGCTATAGGTATTTCCTATTGTGATATCACTGATGAAGAGGATCCCACTAAAATAGCATTAAATCCCTTCTGTACCATAGATAATGGAAACAAACATTATGGATGTAGGGACACGCAAGCCAGATGCAGGTTGGCTAGTCTAGATTACTAAGTTTGCCTGGCAGACTATCAAAGCCACAAAGAGTAACGGCTGTGTGGGGGAAAAGCCGACTTTTTCTGTATGTCATGGGAATGTGTGCATACAGGGGCTGCCTGATGAAACCCCAATTCTTCATCAAATTCAGTACACAGCATTGGCCACATTACCAATTAGACAACCAAAAACTATGGCACCCAGAGGGGTCTCTAAATCCTCAAATTTTGCATGACCTTTTTGACTTCTGCAAGTGCTCAAAAGAGTGAAAGGAAATTCCCCTATGTGGAAGCCTTTTCCCTCCTTCACTCACATCCTGAACTAAGCTTCTCCAATAGATCATTATCCTCAGCCTTCTGCTCCAGACCCTCTGATGTCACTCCCATCTCAGCAACTTGATTTCTCCCCTCCAATAACTAGATCAGAAACCCAAAGCTCCACCAGTTCTCTGACCATAGCCCCCTTGCTGAGGTAGCAGGTACATAGGTACCGCTCCACCGACTCATTCCTCTCATCTCCTGTCAGTGCCCTCACCGGGTCCCACCAGGTCCTCTTACCAGCTAACCCAATGCTCAAACGAGCTGAGGAGAGCCCTGAGACCCTTATCCAAGATGTAATATAATTGGCCTTTAAAGTTGCTTTGTCATCACTGAAAACAGGTTACTAAAATTTAAAGTCCCTCACAGGATTTTGGGATCCTCACTCCCGTCTTTCACTCTGCTCTACCTGATCTACTGCTCAAGTTTGCTGCTAGAAAATTCCAAATACCCTTTCGCATTATTCTTTTACATCTCTCTTTTCCCTCATTCTCAGATCCTCGGAGGTGCTCTCAGCCCCAACTTCCCCGTCTTTCCCCCTCTGTACCAGGTCCACAGAAAAGTCTTAAATGACCTTCTTCAGAAGTCTTCACCATGGCTGAGTTTTGAACTTTCAGCCAAAGAATCCCAATAAAGACTTTAATGTAGATAAACATTCACTTTTGTATTGCCCTGTTCTACTTGGCCACTGGCTAAAAATCTCAGTACTTCTAAGCTAGACAACCTCTAACTAGTTTTTCACAAAATATGTGAACAAGTCCTCTGGCCTTCAGCTGGGGCTTCACAGAGATGGCTACATTTCTAAGATAAAGAAATTACCAACCGGGCTCCATGGTAACAGCGGGCAGGGGGAAAATAAGAAAGGAAAGAAAAAGCTCTCCTCCTCCCAGGTGTCCTTGAAAAGTTAACTTGCCCAGAACAGAAGGAAAAACAGAAACAAATACTGCTTTTTTAAACTTCTGAAGACTGTGAACTTCTGAGCCCCATGCCTTATATGTTGGGTACAAATTTCTGAAACTACCTAAACTTGAGTTTCAGGGGATTAATTGATTACAATAGAAGCAATGCCCTCTGAATCCGGTTTCAACCAAATAGGACTGTTTCCCTCTCTTGAGTGCTATCTTAGGAGCCTTGCTTTGTCAGTGCCTACAACAGCATAATTCTATATACTTAAACATCGTTTATGTTTTCATGAAATGATCAAGATATGTGATAAATTGTGTAATGGTGCAGATGTTTCCCAGAGTGCTCTATCATGACGCAGGTTCATTTGAGGATCAAATAGGGGGGGCATACAACCGGTTCCACTGGGAACATATATCCCTCACTTTAGCCATCCTATTAGGAATAGGAGTTGCTGCACGGGTGGGCAGAGGAACCAGTGGCATTGTCCATGGGACACAAAAGATGACCCAATTAGAAGCAGCAATAGAGCAAAAGTAAGATATTAGAAACCTCCTTCAGGGCTTTGCATGAAACTTTAACCTCTCTCTCTGAAGTTGTTTTACAGAACAGTTGAGGGTTGGACCTCCTCTTCATTAGAGAAGGGGGCCTTTGTGCCGCATTGAGGGAATAATGTTGTTTTTATGCTGACTATACTGGAGTTGTAATAAAATCTATGAGTAAATTTAAAAGACACCTTGAAGAGCATCAACAAGTGAGAGAGGCCCAAAAAGGGTGGCTTGAGTCTTGGCTCACACAGTCCCCCTGGTTAACTACGTTTTTATCAACCCTGGCCGGTCCAATAATAATCCTCATATTATTGCTAACTATAAAACCCTGTTTGCTCAACCGTGTAATGTCTTTTCGCCAGGCTCAAATTGGACGAGTTAAACTTATGGTAATACCCCACTAGCAGACATTGAATGTGACACCCTCCAATGATCATTTTTATGATTAAAATTAGCCAGAAGAAGAAGTGGGGAATGAAATATTAATAAAATAGGTACTTGTCACATCTTGTTTTTCTGTATGCTTAACAGAACAGTGTTGAAATCTTGAGAAATGTTTGCAAATCTTGTTCCCAGAATGTTCTATCCCCAGCTGCCAAATTGCAGAATGTACTCCCTCTCCCAGTTGCATGCAAACCGCCCACTCGCCCTGACCCATCAATACAATTCCCTCCCTTCCCTCTCCAGGGAAAGTATATAAGCTCTACTTCAGCTATTCTCAGGGCTATCTGCTCTATTCAGGTGAGCTCTGAACCCCAGCCTGCTGGACACCCAATAAACCGTTTGATGTTGCATGAGATAGTCTGTTGGTAGTCTCCTCCTCTGAAGCTCGCACCACATTTACTTGGATGATTAAATGTAGAAGAGAACATCCAGTCAAAAAGGGATAGTCTGTAGCATTACGAAGATAGTCAATAAGTTTAGGAAGAAGGGTGAGTATAAGATTTGGAACAAAAGTTTCTTAGCAATAGGATTTCGATTAGAGAGTGAATGTAAATGTCAGCACAGGGGAAGAGTCAGTCACAATGATGAACTGGGGAAAATATGTAGGAAAGCATATATCAATATAGACATTACAAAATCAGGCAGAGTATAAAGTGAGTGATAGGATTAGACATTTTGAACAGGGTTGAGTTTAAATATATAATCTTAGGAAGAAACAAATATGTAGTCACAAATAGGATTGACATTTGAGAGCACTGGGCAAATTTCAGGTGGATGAATATTTCTGAGAATAATCTTGTGAATAGTTGATTATAAATCCACATACATGAACATGAATGAATTTAGGGAGTGAATATAAGACACATATATTTCATATTTTGAAAAATCTGGAGAGTGTGTATATATATATATATATATATATATATATATATATATACATATATATACATATACATAAAACACACACACAGACAAAAAAGTAGCAATATATATGTCAATGAAAATTCCTTATAAAATATATACCATCCACAGATCTAAAAATATTCATTTTACTGAACATGGATTTATGTATAATGCTGTTCAACTAGCAAGCTCACCCATAGGTTGAATATTCAGTTCCAACAGGGTTTAGTAGGAGTGATCTCTTCTAACAATTTGTATCTGCCAAGTCAGCCACCTCAAAGAATGTACGTGTGGTACCAGATAGGAATCTATATGTGCATATAAGAATACAGAGAAAGGGAGACAGGAATTCACATATTTGTTAACCTTAAAAATACTAGGACAACTATTTCAACAAACAATTGACTAGATTTATAACGCCAACTCTGTATCATGCAAAAGGCAAGTCCATCTATACACCATGCCTACTCTGTACTGCTTGTATTTCTATTCTTTATGGGTTATTTTTCTCCATCATATTAGGATTAGTAGTCAGAGTCTGGTAGGGTATGGGTTAGAGTCAGGTATTCAGTATTTTGAATTGAAAATAGGACACTGAATCCAATGTGTATGCAAATATATGCTACGGAAAAATCTTCCCACTCTCCTCCAGAACAATGCCTTGACATTACCTTCGCCCCAAGTAAGACACAATTAGAGGAGAAGAGTTAGAAAATCTGTGAATACATATCTAGAATGGAAAATGCTCCAGATTTCACATCTTTGGAGGTGGTAGAGGAGTTTCCAAAAGTAAGAGACAGGGTAAACACTCCACAAACATGGAGCTCTGCTGGCCAAAAGACTTTTTGAGAATCTGCCTCTGAGGTTGGGCACTTGAAATATATGTTGTTGTCAGGAGCTTTAGCTTTATTTGTAGTGAAACCATCAAAGCTGGATCTGCATCTATGTGACCTGGAGGAAATGGTTACTTATTTTCAAATAAAAATGAGGCAGCAGTGATGAATTCTCTTTTTGTAGGTAAACTTTGGCCACTGAGGGCTAAGGGTCTTCCCGTGTGGACTGTGAAACCAATGGTCATCCTCAAATTTTCGTGGTGTTTCTTGCTGCTGCACTGGGAGTTTGGTATTTGCTTCATGAAATACAACGAGTTCAAATGGGACACAGTGCTGAAGGGAGTTCTGTCAGGTGTGGTTGGCAGGGTCTCCAGGAGAATGCACCAACCCGGGTTCTATCTCAAGTAGCTTGCCCCCTTGACAATTACAACATGATACTGAACATTGCTCTGAAACCTCTCCATATAAAAATATGCCTTTACATATACGGGTGTGATGGTTGCACCATGTCAGTCACAGCCATTTGGAAGCCAATGGAAGATCCACATGGCCCCACCACAGATGTTTTATCACACATTTGCATAACACAGCTCTAGGCCCACTACTTACCAGGCCCCAACTTACTGGCATCTCTGTTCTACACCATTTTCATGAAACCCAGTCAATCAAGGCCCTGTCTGTTATACTCATGATCATCAACAGGACATCAAAGGTCCTCCAGTGCCAGCTGGTCATCGGAATTTCTAAAATTTCATGGTAATTATCTAGCATTTTTTCACAGATGCATTTGGAGGCAATGTTGGTTTCAATTCATTCAGGAACCATTAAATGGTGAGAAAGCTAATTTCAGGGAAATCTCTGGAGCACTCTCACAGGCAAGTCTACCCAAAGAGTGGCCAAAAAGTCACATGAAGCCAGGCCCATTGAGGTCTACAAAGCGAGGTCCAAGTGTGTTTTGAATCTCAATTATGCCTGCCAAGTCTTTCAGAATAAAATCATGTAATATCCTGGCTGTGATTCCCAGTGTTCTGTGGAAAGCCACTCTGGGCCTTGATCCCAGGTTCCCAATGGCAACTCTCATTCCTGGCCTCCTAAAATCCCCACACAATTCATGTCAATACTTCTCTGAGGTCAGTTCCAGAACTCAGTCTCTAAGGGGAATCACAGCAGAATTCATGCCCAGGTGGACCCAGTCATCTCTTCCAACTGCCACACAAATGACCACAATTATAACCAAAACACTCCTACATGGCCCTCATCTTCTACCATAAAGATACTCATCATAACATCTGGATGGAGGTTTTCATGAGAGGCACATCCCAAGACAGTGTCCAAAATAAGCTCCCTTGCCCCTCATTTGCCGAATGACAGGGTGGCTTGGACACCCTTCCTGTGAACCAGGAGTGATCAAATAGCCTGCCCTTAATACTGCTTCGCTTCTCCAATTTGAGCCTCTCTGACTGTGGGGTCTAGATTCTTTTTGTGAATTGGAGTCATGAGAAAAGCCAAGCACCTCTGCAAAGATTTGAAGAACTCATTTCACCCAAAGGATCCCTATTCTGACATGATGGATTTCAGAAACCTAACAAAGGAAGGCAATATACTTCATGCACATTGATTGAACGTTTTTCCATTTTGGTTTAGATGCACATATGGGATCTTTCTTTACATCCATCAGGTGCTGAGAATCTAAGTCACAGCCTAAAACAGGGCAAAGGGCCTGAATCAGACACATCGTTTTCCAATGAAATTAAGCAAAGAGCCAGAGGTGATGCACATTCATTTCCATTTGAAAACTGTTTTCTTCAGGCTTAACAAAGAGGTTGCATGAGACATAGACCTTTCTGATATTCAGGGCAACAGAACAATAGGTAAGCAAAAGGCCCAAAGCAGGGTATCTCCACTGAGACTTTCCTGGTCACACTGATATCTGAGTTTTCTGAGATGTGGGCCATTCCATTCAGGTATCCAGTACATGGCCATGTCAAAGACCTTGGATTTGGTACGTGTCTTGGACACATAACCATGAGCCTATTCTAGAGAGTGGCCAGAATTCAGGAAGAAAACAGGGACTTAGGAAGGTATTAGGTGTTGCCCGTGCATAAGGCAAGCCACACTCCATTCATAAATTGGGCAGGATGAATGCTGGGAAGCTTTATACTAGACATGACACATCCATTGCTGCATTCACTTTTCTCATGTCTACTACCACAGGCACAGTGGGATACACAGACATGGAAACACTCACCTCGTCAAACGACTTACCAGAAACAGTTCACTCCAAAACAAACAAACCGCCATTCCTACCTATTTTCAGAACATGAGACAAACCACAAACCCACACCCACTCCCAAAAAGGCACCTCCTTCCCCAAGTAGCTGTGTGACTAACCAGAGTGTCCTCTGACTGGTGGCCATACTCTGTTCTTCTGAAATGGCCTGTCCTCTCTCAGATCTGTTTTCCTTGGCGAACTCTGTAAAGTTGTAAGGAAAAAATGGAGAGCTACTACCTGCTTTCTCAGGAAAGTTCCCTCTTCAGAGCTCTCCAGGCATGTGGTAATCCTCACTTCAGTAGGAACCAAGAATGACTGACTTTATCCTTGCTAAATCCAAACAAGTGAGCCCACTGGGACTGGGACTGAAACTGCCTCTGGGTGCCTGGCTCCTTGAATACAAAGTTCAGAGAGTTCCATCACCAAGGAAATGAGGTATGTCACATTCTTTGGAACTGAATGAGGTCACTGCCTTGGCAAAGGTATATCTTATGATGTGCAAAAACTGAAGAAATAATAATGTACCAGTGTCGAATACAAATGAATGACAAATTACATATCATGTCCCATAGGATTCTACTTGCATTGATGTTAGACTGCGTCAGTTACTGTAGAATAATTAGGATTTGTATGCACCATTCACTGAAGTTAGTTTTCAGTACTAGGAAACAAATATGTATTTCAGGTGGATGAATATTTCTGATTATAATCTTGTGAAAAGTGGATTATAAATCCACATACATGAACATGAATGAATTTAGAGAGTGTATATTAGACACATATATTTCATATTTTGAAAAATTTGGAGAGTATATCTATATCTATATCTATATCTATACACACACACACACACACACACACACACACAACACTCACAGACATTAAAAAGTACCAATATAAATGCCAATCGAAATTCATCAGTAAATATATATCATCCACAAATGCAAAAATATTTATTTTACTGACATGAGTTAATGTATAATGTTGTTCTACTAGGACGCTCACCTATAGGTTGAATTTTCATTTCCAACAGCATTAAGGAGGAGTGAACACTTCTCACAATTTGTATCTGCCAAGACAGCCACCTCACAAAAATGTACGTGTGATACCTGGTAGGATTCTATATATGCATATAAATATACATGTGTGAATAGGCTACAGAAAAGGGAAACAAGAATTCACATATTTGTTAAGTTTAAAAACACATGGAGAATATTTCAATTAAAATTTGACTAGATTTATAACTCCTACCTTATATAATGCATATGTCAAGTCCAACTATACAACATGTCTCCTCTGAAGTGCTTGTATTTCCATTGTGTTGGGTTAATTTTCTCCATTATATTAGGATGAATAGTCTGAGACTACTAGGTATGGGTTAGTGTCAGGGATAGAGTATTTCGAATGGAAAATTGGAAAATGAATCCAATGTGTATGTAAATATATGCTGCACAAATATCCTCCCGCTCTCATCCAGAACAATGCCTTGACATTACCTTCACCCCAAGTAAGACACAATTAGAGGAGAAGAGTTACAAAATCAGTGAATACATATCTGGAATGGAAAATGCTCAGGAGTTCACAACCTTGGAGGTGGTAGAGGAGTTTCCAAAACTAAGGGACAGGGTAAACACTCCACAAACATGGAGCTCTGCTGGCCTAAAAACTTTTTGAGAAACTGCCTCTGAGCTTCCACACTTGAAATATATGTTGTTTTCAGGAGATTTGGATTCCTCTGTAGTGAGACCATCAAAGCTGGGTCTGCATCTATGTGACCTGGAGGACATGGTTTCTTATTTTCCAATGAACAAGATAAAGCAGTGCTGAATCCTCTCTTTGTAGGTAAACTGAGGCCACTGGGGACTAAGTGTCTCCCCGTGTGGACTGTGATGCCATTTGGTCCTCCTCCAATTTGTGGTGTTTTTGCTGCTGCACTGTGAGTTTGGTATTTGTTTCATGAAATACTAGGAGCTAAACTGGGACACAGTGCTGGAGGAGGTTCTGTCACGTGTGGTGGGTCAGGGTCTGCAAGAGAATGCACCAACTAGGCTCCTATCTCTCACAGCTTGCCCCATTGCCCCCTTGTCCATATCAACCTGATTCTTAATTTTCCTCTGAAAACTCTCCATATAACAAGATGCCTTTACATATAAGGGTCTGCTAGCTGCACCTTGTAAGTTACAAGCCATTTGGAATTCAATGGTAGATCCACATGGCCCTACCACGGATGTTTTATCAAACACCTCCCCACCACTGCTCTAGACCCACTACTCAGCAGGCTCCAACTTACTGGCATCTCTGTTCTACACCATTTTCATGAAACTCAGTAAATCAAGGCACTGTCTGGTATACTCATGATGAGCAACAGGACATCCAATATTTCTCCAGTGCCACCTGGTCATAGGAATTTCAAAAATTTCATGGTATTTATCTAGCCATTTTTCAACCATGAAGTTGGAGGCACTGTGGGTTTCAGTTCATTCAGCAAACATTAAATGGTGAGGAAGCTCATTTCAATGAAATCTCTGGAGAACTCTCACAGGCACAGCTTCCCAAAGAGTGGACAAAAGGTCACATTAGGCCAGGCTCATTGAGGTCTACAATGTGAGGTCCATGTGTGTTTTGACTCTCAACTATGGCTGCCATTTCTTTAAGAATAAAATCATGTGATATCCTTGCTGAGATTCCCAGGCCTCTGTGGAAATCCACCCGGGGCCTAGGTCTCAGTTTCGAAGAGTGACTTTCATGCGTGGCCTCTTAAAATCCCAACAAAATTCATCGCAATGCTTCTCTGAGTTCAGTTCCAAAACCCAGTCTCTAAGGGGAATCACACCAGAGTTCAAGCCCACGTGGACCCAGTCATTTTTTCCAATGCAACACAAATGACCAAAATTAAAACCAAAACACTCCCACATGGCCTTCATCTTATTCCATATAGTCAATCATCTTAACCTCTGGCTGGAGGTTTTAATGAGGGGCGCAGCCCAAGACACTGTCCAAAATCAGCTCGTTTACCCCTCATTTGCCTAAAGTCAGGGTAGCCTGGACACCGTTTCTGTGAACCAGGAGTGAACAAATAAGCCTGCCGTTAATACTTCTTTGTTTCTCCAATTTGAGGCCTACTGATTTTAGGTATCGATTCTTTAGGTGATTTAGATTCATGCAAAACACAAACACCTCTGCAGGGCTTTGAAGAACTCATTTGACCCAAAGAATCCCT
Source organism: Callospermophilus lateralis (assembly GCF_048772815.1). Lineage (NCBI taxonomy): Eukaryota > Metazoa > Chordata > Mammalia > Rodentia > Sciuridae > Callospermophilus > Callospermophilus lateralis. Next base: position 218,883 of record NW_027512950.1, read on the forward strand.
ATTGTCATTTGATGGAGTGCAGGAACCTAACAGAGGAAGGCAAGAGACTTCATCCACAATGAATGATATTTTTTGCCATTTTGGTTTTGGAAGCTCACATGGGATCATTCTTAAGATCCATCAGGTGCTGAGAATCTAAGTCACAGCCACACACAGGTCCAAGAGGCTGATAAAGAGCCACAGGTGAGGCCCATTCATTTCCATTTGTAAACTGTTTTCTTCAGGCTTCACAAAGGGGTGGCCTGAGGCAAAGACCTTCCTGACATTCAGTGCAACACAACAATAAGTAAGCAAAAGGCCCAAAGCAGGGTTTCTGCACTGAGACTTTCCTGGTCACACTGATATCTGAGTTTTCTTTGATGCTCGCCATTCTCTTCAGCTATCCAGTACATGGCCATGTCACAGAGCTTGGAGGTGGTACATATTTTGGACACAAATCCATGAGCCTATTCTGGAGAGTGGCCAGAATTCAGGAAGAAAACAACAACTTAGAAAGATAGCAGGTGTTGCACATCGATAAGACAAGCTGCAGTCCATTCATATATTGGGCATGGGAAGATTTATACTAGACAGGACACATCCATTAATGCATTCTCTTTTCTAAAGTCTACAACAACGGACACAGTGGGATACACAGAAACAGAAACAATCGCCGTTTCAAATGACTTACTAGAAACTGTCCACTCCAAACCAAACAAACCGCCTTTTCTATCTATTCTCAGAACATGAGACAAAACAACAAACCCACACCCACTCCCACAAAGGCACCTCCTTCCCCCAAGTAGGTCTGTGACTATCCGGAGTGTCCTCTGACTGGTGGGCCATACTATGTTCCCCCGAAATGGCCTGTCTTCTCTCAGATCTTGTTTCCTTGACCAACTCTGTGAAGATGTCAGGAAAAAGTGGTTAGCCACTACCTGTTTTCTCAGGAAAGGTCCATCTTCAGAGCTCTCCTGGCATTTGGCCATCCTCTCATCATTAGGTACCAAGAAAACTGACTCTGTCCTTGGTAAATCCAAACAAGTGAGCCCACTGGGACTGGGACTGGGACTGCCTCTGGGTGCCTGGCTTCTTGGATACCAAGTTCAGAGAGTTCTATCACCAAGGAAATGAGGTATGTCACATTCTTTGGAACTGAATGAGGTCACTGCCTTGGCAACCACTTTGTCCTAACAGTTGCTTCAAAGGGTAACATAAAATGGAGGTTGCCCCCGCTTCCTGTGACACTTTCATAAGGTAGAATGTATATCACCATTGGCACCCGAAACAGCTCTCCACTCATCCCTGGTTCGGTCCATCTTCTGTACAATAAGAAGAGAGAGAGGCAGATTCAGACACATCCCTTCATCTTGACCAGGTTGTTTGCCATGGAAGATGACTTTTGCTCTCTCAGGTGCTTCATACCTTCCTACAACTTCTCCAGGTACCATTTGTGCATGGACATTTGAGGTTCTCATCAGGTGGAAGGTCCCCAACTTTCCTGTATTGTAAGAACCACTCTGTCTCTGCTCTTCTGTAAAATGATTGAGGGAACAGTGTATACTTGGGGTTAAAAACAGGTTTGATTTGGATTACGAGTGATTCTGTGTGATGAATAATGGTATTGGGAACCTGCAATATTTACAAGAATATAGAGGTGAAATATAAGTAGGAAAACAGAAATCTAGGTATGATTTGAAGCCCAGAAGGGTTTTGCCCTTGATTGGGATACTTAGCTTTGAATGATGTTCTGCAAAGATGCCTCAGATAATTCGATATACAATGGCATAGGACCTTGTACATTGGATGATTGAATTTAGAAGAGAACATCCAGTCAAAAAGGGATATTCAGTAGGATTAGGAAGATAGTCGGTAGGTTTAGGAAGAAGAGTGAGTATAGGATTTGGACCAAAAGTTCTTTAGCAATAGACTTTTGGTTGTTGAGTGAATGTAAATGTCAGCACATATGAAGAGTCAGTCACTATGTTGAACTGGGGAAAATATGTAGAAAAGCAGATATCAATAGAAACATTACGAAATCAGGCAAAGTATAAAGTGAGTGATAGAATTAGACATTTTCAACAGGGTTGAGTTTGAATATATAAATTAGGAAAAAAACAAATATGTAGTCACCAATAGGATTGACAATTGACAGCATTAGGCAACCTGGACATGGATGTTTTTAGAAATCCATGTTCACTTTCCATTTAGGCTTTGGTACAATCATAAGTGTGACCTTTCCATTTTTTGTCCAGAATATTACTGTGATAATGAGGTGACATGAGTATTTCTTTCACCATTTCTGGGAGCAATATATTGAAGATGTAAAATGAGAATCGGGGGTACAAAGAGGTGTACCCTGTTTCTAGGAACATAGAGAAAAAGCATGAATAGACCATACTGTGAATAAATAATATAACTTTTTTGAACTTTAATAATGAATTGAACTGATATCTGAAAAATTAAAGGAAATCGTATATTGATATACAATCATTCATTCCAACCAGCTATATATGTAATGGAAATATTAGTGTTTTGGTTTATCATGAAGAGTGTGTGAGTTTTGCTTCAAAATGATTATGGAAATTCAAAATAATGTGTTTGGAAAGAAGTCTCATGAAAGGACCAGTCAAGAAACCCTGACAATACATGTGTTCGGAAGCAAGAAGTTGTGAAAGTTGAAACAAATGCTTATTAATTTGTGAACTTGTGGATGAAATGTATATCCTGTGATGTGCAAAAACTGAAGAAACAATAATGTACCCGTATCGAATACAAATGAATGACAAATTACATATCATGTCCCATAGGAGTCTACTTGCATTGATGTTAGACTGGGTCAGTTACTGTAGAATAATTAGGATTTGTATGCACCATTCACTGAAGTTAGTTCAGTACTAGGAAACAAATATGTATTTCAGGTGGATGAATATTTCTGATTATAATCTTGTGAAAAGTGGATTATAAATCCACATACATGAACATGAATGAATTTAGAGAGTGTATATTAGACACATATATTTCATATTTTGAAAAATTTGGAGAGTATATCTATATCTATATCTATACCTATACACACACACACACACACACACACACACACACACACACACAACTCACAGACATTAAAAATTACCAATATAAATGCCAATCGAAATTCATCAGTAAATATGTATCATCCACAAATGCAAAAATATTTATTTTACTGAACATGAGTTAATGTATAATGTTGTTCTACTAGGACGCTCTCCTATAAGTTGAATTTTCATTTCCAACAGCATTTAGGAGGAGTGAACTCTTCTCACAATTTGTATCTGCCAAGACAGCCACCTCACAAAAATGTACGTGTGATACCTGGTAGGATTCTATATATGCATATAAATATACATTTGTGAATAGACTACAGAAAAAGGAAACAAGAATTCACATATTTGTTAAGTTTAAAACACATGGAGAATATTTCAAATAAATTTGACTAGATTTATAACTCCTACCTTATATAATGCAAATGTCAAGTCCAACTATACAACATGTCTCCTCTGAAGTACTTGTATTTCTACTGTGTTGGGTTAATTTTCTCCATTATATTAGGATGAATAGTCTGAGTCTACTAGGTATGGGTTAGTCAGGGATTCAGTATTTCGAATGGAAAATTGGAAAATGAATCCAATGTGTATGTAAATATATGCTGCACAAATATCCTCCCGCTCTCATTTGAACAATGCCTTGACATTACCTTCACCCCAAGTAAGACACAATTAGAGGAGAAGAGTTACAAAATCAGTGAATACATATCTGGAATGGAAAATGCTCAGGAGTTCACAACCTTGGAGGTGGTAGAGGAGTTTCCAAAACTAAGGGACAGGGTAAACACTCCACAAACATGGAGCTCTGCTGGCCTAAAAACTTTTTGAGAAACTGCCTCTGAGCTTCCACACTTGAAATATATGTAGTTTTCAGGAGATTTGGCTTCCTCTGTAGTGAGACCATCAAAGCTGGGTCTGCATCTATGTGACCTGGAGGACATGGTTTCTTATTTTCCAATGAACAAGATGAAGCAGTGCTGAATCCTCTCTTTGTAGGTAAACTGAGGCCACTGGGGACTAAGTGTCTCCCCGTGTGGACTGTGAAGCCATTTGGTCCTCTTCCACTTTTTGTGGTGTTTTTGCTGCTGCACTGTGAGTTTGGTATTTGTTTCACGAAATACTAGGAGCTAAACTGGGACACAGTGCTGGAGGGAGTTCTGTCACGTGTGGTGGGTCAGGGTCTGCAAGAGAATGCACCAACTAGGCTCCTATCTCTCACAGCTTGCCCCATTGCCCCCTTGTCCATATCAACCTGATTCTAAATTTACCTCTGAAAACTCTCCATATAACAAGATGCCTTTACATATAAGGGTCTGTTGGCTGCACCATGTCAGTTACAAGCCATTTGGAATCCAATGGTAGATCCACATGGCCCTACCACGGATGTTTTATCAAACACCTCCCCACCACTGCTCTAGACCCACTACTCAGCAGGCTCCAAATTTCTGGCATCTCTGTTCTACACCATTTTCATGAAACTCAGTAAATCAAGGCACTGTCTGGTATACTCATGATCAGCAACAGGACATCCAATGTTTCTCCAGTGCCACCTGGTCATAGGAATTTCAAAAATTTCATGGTATTTATCTAGCCATTTTTCAACCATGAAGTTGGAGGCACTGTGGGTTTCAGTTCATTCAGCAAACATTAAATGGTGAGGAAGCTCATTTCAATGAAATCTCTGGAGAACTCTCACAGGCACGGCTTCCCAAAGAGTGGACAAAAGGTCACATTAGGCCAGGCCCATTGAGGTCTACAATGTGAGGTCCATGTGTGTTTTGACTCTCAACTATGGCTGCCATTTCTTTAAGAATAAAATCATGTGATATCCTTGCTGAGATTCCCAGGCCTCTGTGGAAATCCACCCGGGGCCTAGGTCTCAGTTTCCAAGAGCGACTTTCATGCGTGGCCTCTTAAAATCCCAACAAAATTCATGGCAATGCTTCTCTGAGTTCAGTTCCAAAACCCAGTCTCTAAGGGGAATCACACCAGAGTTCAAGCTCACGTGGACCCAGTCATTTTTTCCAATGCCACACAAATGACCAAAATTAAAACCAAAACACTCCCACATGGCCTTCATCTTATTCCATATAGTCAATCATCTTAACCTCTGGCTGGAGGTTTCCATGAGGGGCGCAGCCCAAGACAGTGTCCAAAATCAGCTCGTTTGCCCCTCATTTGTCTAAAGTCAGGGTAGCCTGGACACCGTTTCTGTGAACCAGGAGTGAACAAATAAGCCTGCCGTTAATACTTCTTTGTTTCTCCAATTTGAGGCCTACTGATTTTAGGTATCGATTCTTTAGGTGATTTAGAGTCATGCGAAAACACAAGCACCTCTGCAGGGCTTTGAAGAACTCATTTGACCCAAAGAATCGATATTGTCATTTGATGGAGTGCAGGAACCTAACAGAGGAAGGCAAGAGACTTCATCCACAATGAATGATATTTTTTGCCATTTTGGATTTGGAAGCTCACGTGGGATCATTCTTAAGATCCATCAGGTGCTGAGAATCTAAGTCACAGCCACACACAGGTCCAAGAGGCTGATAAAGACACATCCCTTTCCAAAGCAATTAAGCAAAGAGCAACAGGTGAGGCCCATTCATTTCCATTTGAAAACTGTTTTCATCAGGCTTCACAAAGGGGTGGCCTGAGGCAAAGACCTTCCTGACATTCAGTGCAACACAACAATAAGTAAGCAAAAGGCCCAAAGCAGGGTTTCTGCACTGAGACTTTCCTGGTCACACTGATATCTGAGTTTTCTGAGATGCTCGCCATTCTCTTCAACTATCCAGTACATGGCCATGTCACAGAGCTTGGAGGTGGTACATATTTTGGACACAAATCCATGAGCCTATTCTGGAGAGTGGCCAGAATTCAGGAAGAAAACAACAACTTAGAAAGATAGCAGGTGTTGCACATTGATAAGACAAGCTGCAGTCCATTCATATATTGGGCAGGATGAATTATGGGAAGATTTATACTAGACAGGACACATCCATTAATGCATTCTCTTTTCTAAAGTCTACAACAACGGACACAGTGTGATACACAGAAAGAGAAACACTCGCCATGTCAAATGACTTACTAGAAACTGTCCCCTCCAAACTAAACAAACCGCCTTTTCTATCTATTCTCAGAACATGAGACAAAACAACAAACCCACACCCACTCACACAAAGGCACCTCCTTCCCGCAAGTACGTCTGTGAGTATCCGGAGTGTCCTCTGACTGGTGGGCCATACTATGTTCCCCCGAAATGGCCTGTCTTCTCTCAGATCTTGATTCCTTGACCAACTCTGTGAAGATGTCAGGAAAAAGTGGTTAGCCACTACCTGTTTTCTCAGGAAAGGTCCATCTTCAGAGCTCTCCTGGCATTTGGCCATCCTCACATCATTAGGTACCAAGAAAACTGACTCTGTCCTTGGTAAATCCAAACAAGTGAGCCCACTGGGACTGGGACTGGGACTGCCTCTGGGTGTCTGGCTTCTTGGATACCAAGTTCAGAGAGTTCCATCACCAAGGAAATGAGGTATTTCACATTCTTTGGAACTGAATGAGGTCACTGCCTTGGCAACCACTTTGTCCTAACAGTTGCTTCCAAGGGTAACATAAGATGGAGGTTGCCCCTACTTCCTGTGACACTTTCATAAGGTAGAATGTATATCACCATTGGCACCCGGGAACAGCTCTCCACTCAGGCTTGGTTTGGTCCATCTTCTGTACAATAAGAAGAGAGAGAGGCAGATTCAGACACATCCCTTCATCCTGACCAGGTTTTTTGCCATGGAAGATGACTTTTGCTCTCTCAGGTGCTTCAACCTGCCTACAACTTCTCAAGGTACCATTTGTGCATGGACATTTGAGGTTCTCATCAGGTTGAAGGTCCCCAACTTTCCTGTATTGTAAGAACCACTCTGTCTCTGCTCTTCTGTAAAATGATTGAGGGAACAGTGTATACTTGGGGTTAAAAACAGGTTTGATTTGGATTACGAGTGATTCTGTGTGATGAATAATGGTATTGGGAACCTGCAATATTTACAAGAATATAGAGGTGAAATATAAGTAGGAAAACAGAAATCTAGGTATGATTTGAAGCCCAGAAGGGTTTTGCCCTTGATTGGGATACTTAGCTTTGAATGATGTTCTGCAAAGATGCCTCAGATAATTCCATATACAATGGCATAGGACCTTGTACATTGGATCATTGAATTTAGAAGAGAACATCCAGTCAAAAAGGGATATTCAGTAGGATTAGGAAGATAGTCAGTAGGTTTAGGAAGAAGAGTGAGTATAGGATTTGGACCAAAAGTTCTTTAGCAATAGACTTTCGGTTGTTGAGTGAATGTAAATGTCAGCACATATGAAGAGTCAGTCACTATGTTGAACTGGGGAAAATATGTAGAAAAGCAGATATCAATAGAAACATTACGAAATCAGGCAAAGTATAAAGTGAGTATTAGAATTAGACATTTTCAACAGGGTTGAGTTTGAAAATATAAATTAGGAAAAAAACAAATATGTAGTCACCAATAGGATTGACAATTGACAGCATTAGGCAACCTGGACATGGATGTTTTTAGAAATCCATGTTCACTTTCCATTTAGGCTTTGGTACAATCATAAGTGTGACCTTTCCATTTTTTGTCCAGAATATTACTGTGATAATGAGGTGACATGAGTATTTCTTTCACCATTTCTGGGAGCAATATATTGAAGATGTAAAATGAGAATCGGGGGTACAAAGAGGTGTACCCTGTTTCTAGGAACATAGAGAAAAAGCATGAATAGACCATACTGTGAATAAATAATATAACTTTTTTGAACTTTAAATAATGAATTGAACGGATATCTGAAAAATTAAAGGAAATCGTATATTCATATACAATCATTCATTCCAACCAGGTATATATGTAATGGAAATATTTGTGTTTAGGTTTATCATAAAGAGTGTGTGAGTTTTGCTTCAAAATGATTATGGAAATTCAAAATAATGTGTTTGGAAAGAAGTCTCATGAAAAGACCAGTCAAGAATACCCTGACAATACATGTGTTCTGAATCAAGAAGTGGTTAAAGTTGAAACAAATGCTTATTAATTTGTGAACTTGTGGATGAAATGTATATCCTGTGATGTGCAAAAACTGAAGAAACAATAATGTACCAGTGTCGAATACAAATGAATGACAAATTACATATCATGTCCCATAGGAGTCTACTTGCATTGATGTTAGACTGGGTCAGTTACTGTAGAATAATTAGGATTTGTATGCACCATTCACTGAAGTTAGTTTTCAGTACTAGGAAACAAATATGTATTTCAGGTGGATGAATATTTCTGATTATCATCTTGTGAAAAGTGGATTATAAATCCACATACATGAACATGAATGAATTTAGAGAGTGTATATTAGACACATATATTTCATATTTTGAAAAATTTGGAGAGTATATCTATATCTATATCTGTATATACACACACACACACACAACACTCACAGACATTAAAAAGTACCAATATAAATGCCAATCGAAATTCATCAGTAAATATGTATCATCCACAAATGCAAAAATATTTATTTTACTGAACATGAGCTAATGTATAATGTTGTTCTACTAGGACGCTCTCCTATAAGTTGAATTTTCATTTCCAACAGCATTTAGGAGGAGTGAACTCTTCTCACAATTTGTATCTGCCAAGACAGCCACCTCACAAAAATGTACGTGTGATACCTGGTAGGATTCTATATATGCATATAAATATACATGTGTGAATAGACTACAGAAAAAGGAAACAAGAATTCACATATTTGTTAAGTTTAAAACACATGGAGAATATTTCAAATAAATTTGACTAGATTTATAACTCCTACCTTATATAATGCAAATGTCAAGTCCAACTATACAACATGTCTCCTCTGAAGTACTTGTATTTCTAATGTGTTGGGTTAATTTTCTCCATTATATTAGGATGAATAGTCTGAGTCCACTAGGTATGGGTTAGTGTCAGGGATTCAGTATTTCGAATGGAAAATTGGAAAATGAATCCAATGTGTATGTAAATATATGCTGCACAAATATCCTCCCGCTCTCATCCAGAACAATGCCTTGACATTACCTTCACCCCAAGTAAGACACAATTAGAGGAGAAGAGTTACAAAATCAGTGAATACATATCTGGAATGGAAAATGCTCAGGGGTTCACAACCTTGGAGGTGGTAGAGGAGTTTCCAAAACTAAGGGACAGGGTAAACACTCCACAAACATGGAGCTCTGCTGGCCTAAAAACATTTTGAGAAACTGCCTCTGAGCTTCCACACTTGAAATATATGTTGTTTTCAGGAGATTTGGCTTCCTCTGTATTGAGAACATCAAAGCTGGGTCTCCATCTATGTGACCTGGAGGACATGGTTTCTTATTTTCCAATGAACAAGATGAAGCAGTGCTGAATCCTCTCTTTGTAGGTAAACTGAGGCCACTGGGGACTAAGTGTCTCCCCGTGTGGACTGTGAAGCCATTTGGTCCTCTTCCACTTTTTGTGGTGTTTTTGCTGCTGCACTGTGAGTTTGGTATTTGTTTCACGAAATACTAGGAGCTAAACTGGGACACAGTGCTGGAGGGAGTTCTGTCACGTGTGGTGGGTCAGGGTCTGCAAGAGAATGCACCAACTAGGCTCCTATCTCTCACAGCTTGCCCCATTGCCCCCTTGTCCATATCAACCTGATTCTAAATTTACCTCTGAAAACTCTCCATATAACAAGATGCCTTTACATATAAGGGTCTGTTGGCTGCACCATGTCAGTTACAAGCCATTTGGAATCCAATGGTAGATCCACATGGCCCTACCACGGATGTTTTATCAAACACCTCCCCACCACTGCTCTAGACCCACTACTCAGCAGGCTCCAAATTTCTGGCATCTCTGTTCTACACCATTTTCATGAAACTCAGTAAATCAAGGCACTGTCTGGTATACTCATGATCAGCAACAGGACATCCAATGTTTCTCCAGTGCCACCTGGTCATAGGAATTTCAAAAATTTCATGGTATTTATCTAGCCATTTTTCAACCATGAAGTTGGAGGCACTGTGGGTTTCAGTTCATTCAGCAAACATTAAATGGTGAGGAAGCTCATTTCAATGAAATCTCTGGAGAACTCTCACAGGCACGGCTTCCCAAAGAGTGGACAAAAGGTCACATTAGGCCAGGCCCATTGAGGTCTACAATGTGAGGTCCATGTGTGTTTTGACTCTCAACTATGGCTGCCATTTCTTTAAGAATAAAATCATGTGATATCCTTGCTGAGATTCCCAGGCCTCTGTGGAAATCCACCCGGGGCCTAGGTCTCAGTTTCCAAGAGCGACTTTCATGCGTGGCCTCTTAAAATCCCAACAAAATTCATGGCAATGCTTCTCTGAGTTCAGTTCCAAAACCCAGTCTCTAAGGGGAATCACACCAGAGTTCAAGCTCACGTGGACCCAGTCATTTTTTCCAATGCAACACAAATGACCAAAATTAAAACCAAAACACTCCCACATGGCCTTCATCTTATTCCATATAGTCAATCATCTTAACCTCTGGCTGGAGGTTTCCATGAGGGGCGCAGCCCAAGACAGTGTCCAAAATCAGCTCGTTTGCCCCTCATTTGTCTAAAGTCAGGGTAGCCTGGACACCGTTTCTGTGAACCAGGAGTGAACAAATAAGCCTGCCGTTAATACTTCTGTGTTTCTCCAATTTGAGGCCTACTGATTTTAGGTATCGATTCTTTAGGTGATTTAGAGTCATGCGAAAACACAAGCACCTCTGCAGGGCTTTGAAGAACTCATTTGACCCAAAGAATCCCTATTGTCATTTGATGGAGTGCAGGAACCTAACAGAGGAAGGCAAGAGACTTCATCCACAATGAATGATATTTTTTGCCATTTTGGTTTTGGAAGCTCACGTGGGATCATTCTTAAGATCCATCAGGTGCTGAGAAGCTAAGTCACAGCCACACACAGGTCAAAGAGGCTGATAAAGAGCCACAGGTGAGGCCCATTCATTTCCATTTGAAAACTGTTTTCTTCAGGCTTCACAAAGGGGTGGCCTGAGGCAAAGACCTTCCTGACATTCAGTGCAACACAACAATAAGTAAGCAAAAGGCCCAAAGCAGGGTTTCTGCACTGAGACTTTCCTGGTCACACTGATATCTGAGTTTTTTGAGATGCTCGCCATTCTCTTCAGCTATCCAGTACATGGCCGTGTCACAGAGCTTGGAGGTGGTACATATTTTGGACACAAATCCATGAGCCTATTCTGGAGAGTGGCCAGAATTCAGGAAGAAAACAACAACTTAGAAAGATAGCAGGTGTTGCACATTGATAAGACAAGCTGCAGTCCATTCATATATTGGGCAGGATGAATTATGGGAAGATTTATACTAGACAGGACACATCCATTAATGCATTCTCTTTTCTAAAGTCTACAACAACGGACACAGTGGGATACACAGAAAGAGAAACACTCGCCATGTCAAATGACTTACTAGAAACTGTCCCCTCCAAACCAAACAAACCGCCTTTTCTATCTATTCTCAGAACATGAGACAAAACAACAAACCCACACCCACTCCCACAAAGGCACCTCCTTCCCCCAAGTACGTCTGTGAGTATCCGGAGTTTCCTCTGACTGGTGGGCCATACTATGTTCCCCCGAAATGGCCTGTCTTCTCTCAGATCTTGATTCCTTGACCAACTCTGTGAAGATGTCAGGAAAAAGTGGTTAGCCACTACCTGTTTTCTCAGGAAAGGTCCATCTTCAGAGCTCTCCTGGCATTTGGCCATCCTCACATCATTAGGTACCAAGAAAACTGACTCTGTCCTTGGTAAATCCAAACAAGTGAGCCCACTGGGACTGGGACTGGGACTGCCTCTGGGTGTCTGGCTTCTTGGATACCAAGTTCAGAGAGTTCCATCACCAAGGAAATGAGGTATTTCACATTCTTTGGAACTGAATGAGGTCACTGCCTTGGCAACCACTTTGTCCTAACAGTTGCTTCCAAGGGTAACATAAGATGGAGGTTGCCCCTACTTCCTGTGACACTTTCATAACGTAGAATGTATATCACCATTGGCACCCGGGAACAGCTCTCCACTCAGCCCTGGTTTGGTCCATCTTCTGTACAATAAGAAGAGAGAGAGGCAGATTCAGACACATCCCTTCATCCTGACCAGGTTTTTTGCCATGGAAAATGACTTTTGCTCTCTCAGGTGCTTCATACCTGCCTACAACTTCTCCAGGTACCATTTGTGCATGGACATTTGAGGTTCTCATCAGGTTGAAGGTCCCCAACTTTCCTGTATTGTAAGAACCACTCTGTCTCTTCTCTTCTGTAAAATGATTGAGGGAACAGTGTATACTTGGGGTTAAAAACAGGTTTGATTTGGATTACGAGTGATTCTGTGTGATGAATAATGATATTGGGAACCTGCAATATTTACAAGAATATAGAGGTGAAATATAAGTAGGAAAACAGAAATCTAGGTATGATTTGAAGCCCAGAAGGGTTTTGCCCTTGATTGGGATACTTAGCTTTGAATGATGTTCTGCAAAGATGCCTCAGATAATTCCATATACAATGGCATAGGACCTTGTACATTGGATCATTGAATTTAGAAGAGAACATCCAGTCAAAAAGGGATATTCAGTAGGATTAGGAAGATAGTCAGTAGGTTTAGGAAGAAGAGTGAGTATAGGATTTGGACCAAAAGTTCTTTAGCAATAGACTTTCGGTTGTTGAGTGAATGTAAATGTCAGCACATATGAAGAGTCAGTCACTATGTTGAACTGGGGAAAATATGTAGAAAAGCAGATATCAATAGAAACATTACGAAATCAGGCAAAGTATAAAGTGAGTATTAGAATTAGACATTTTCAACAGGGTTGAGTTTGAAAATATAAATTAGGAAAAAAACAAATATGTAGTCACCAATAGGATTGACAATTGACAGCATTAGGCAACCTGGACATGGATGTTTTTAGAAATCCATGTTCACTTTCCATTTAGGCTTTGGTACAATCATAAGTGTGACCTTTCCATTTTTTGTCCAGAATATTACTGTGATAATGAGGTGACATGAGTATTTCTTTCACCATTTCTGGGAGCAATATATTGAAGATGTAAAATGAGAATCGGGGGTACAAAGAGGTGTACCCTGTTTCTAGGAACATAGAGAAAAAGCATGAATAGACCATACTGTGAATAAATAATATAACTTTTTTGAACTTTAAATAATGAATTGAACTGATATCTGAAAAATTAAAGGAAATCGTATATTCATATACAATCATTCATTCCAACCAGGTATATATGTAATGGAAATATTTGTGTTTAGGTTTATCATAAAGAGTGTGTGAGTTTTGCTTCAAAATGATTATGGAAATTCAAAATAATGTGTTTGGAAAGAAGTCTCATGAAAAGACCAGTCAAGAATACCCTGACAATACATGTGTTCTGAATCAAGAAGTGGTTAAAGTTGAAACAAATGCTTATTAATTTGTGAACTTGTGGATGAAATGTATATCCTGTGATGTGCAAAAACTGAAGAAACAATAATGTACCAGTGTCGAATACAAATGAATGACAAATTACATATCATGTCCCATAGGAGTCTACTTGCATTGATGTTAGACTGGGTCAGTTACTGTAGAATAATTAGGATTTGTATGCACCATTCACTGAAGTTAGTTTTCAGTACTAGGAAACAAATATGTATTTCAGGTGGATGAATATTTCTGATTATCATCTTGTGAAAAGTGGATTATAAATCCACATACATGAACATGAATGAATTTAGAGAGTGTATATTAGACACATATATTTCATATTTTGAAAAATTTGGAGAGTATATCTATATCTATATATGTATATACACACACACACACACAACACTCACAGACATTAAAAAGTACCAATATAAATGCCAATCGAAATTCATCAGTAAAAATGTATCATCCACAAATGCAAAAATATTTATTTTACTGAACATGAGCTAATGTATAATGTTGTTCTACTAGGACGCTCTCCTATAAGTTGAATTTTCATTTCCAACAGCATTTAGGAGGAGTGAACTCTTCTCACAATTTGTATCTGCCAAGACAGCCACCTCAAAAAAATGTACGTGTGATACCTGGTAGGATTCTATATATGCATATAAATATACATGTGTGAATAGACTACAGAAAAAGGAAACAAGAATTCACATATTTGTTAAGTTTAAAACACATGGAGAATATTTCAAATAAATTTGACTAGATTTATAACTCCTACCTTATATAATGCAAATGTCAAGTCCAACTATACAACATGTCTCCTCTGAAGTACTTGTATTTCTAATGTGTTGGGTTAATTTTCTCCATTATATTAGGATGAATAGTCTGAGTCTACTAGGTATGGGTTAGTGTCAGGGATTCAGTATTTCGAATGGAAAATTGGAAAATGAATCCAATGTGTATGTAAATATATGCTGCACAAATATCCTCCCGCTCTCATCCAGAACAATGCCTTGACATTACCTTCACCCCAAGTAAGACACAATTAGAGGAGAAGAGTTACAAAATCAGTGAATACATATCTGGAATGGAAAATGCTCAGGAGTTCACAACCTTGCAGGTGGTAGAGGAGTTTCCAAAACTAAGGGACAGGGTAAACACTCCACAAACATGGAGCTCTGCTGGCCTAAAAACTTTTTGAGAAACTGCCTCTGAGCTTCCACACTTGAAATATATGTTGTTTTCAGGAGATTTGGCTTCCTCTGTAGTGAGAACATCAAAGCTGGGTCTGCATCTATGTGACCTGGAGGACATGGTTTCTTATTTTCCAATGAACAAGATGAAGCAGTGCTGAATCCTCTCTTTGTAGGTAAACTGAGGCCACTGGGGACTAAGTGTCTCCCCGTGTGGACTGTGAAGCCATTTGGTCCTCTTCCACTTTTTGTGGTGTTTTTGCTGCTGCACTGTGAGTTTGGTATTTGTTTCACGAAATACTAGGAGCTAAACTGGGACACAGTGCTGGAGGGAGTTCTGTCACGTGTGGTGGGTCAGGGTCTGCAAGAGAATGCACCAACTAGGCTCCTATCTCTCACAGCTTGCCCCATTGCCCCCTTGTCCATATCAATCTGATTCTTAATTTTCCTCTGAAAACTCTCCATATAACAAGATGCCTTTACATATAAGGGTCTGTTGGCTGCACCATGTCAGTTACAAGCCATTTGGAATCCAATGGTAGATCCACATGGCCCTACCACGGATGTTTTATCAAACACCTCCCCACCACTGCTCTAGACCCACTACTCAGCAGGCTCCAAATTTCTGGCATCTCTGTTCTACACCATTTTCATGAAACTCAGTAAATCAAGGCACTGTCTGGTATACTCATGATCAGCAACAGGACATCCAATGTTTCTCCAGTGCCACCTGGTCATAGGAATTTCAAAAATTTCATGGTATTTATCTAGCCATTTTTCAACCATGAAGTTGGAGGCACTGTGGGTTTCAGTTCATTCAGCAAACATTAAACGGTGAGGAAGCTCATTTCAATGAAATCTCTGGAGAACTCTCACAGGCATGGCTTCCCAAAGAGTGGACAAAAGGTCACATTTGGCCAGGCCCATTGAGGTCTACAATGTGAGGTCCATGTGTGTTTTGACTCTCAACTATGGCTGCCATTTCTTTAAGAATAAAATCATGTGATATCCTTGCTGAGATTCCCAGGCCTCTGTGGAAATCCACCCGGGGCCTAGGTCTCAGTTTCCAAGAGCGACTTTCATGCGTGGCCTCTTAAAATCCCAACAAAATTCACGGCAATGCTTCTCTGAGTTCAGTTCCAAAACCCAGTCTCTAAGGGGAATCACACCAGAGTTCAAGCCCACGTGGACCCAGTCATTTTTTCCAATGCCACACAAATGACCAAAATTAAAACCAAAACACTCCCACATGGCCCTCATCTTATTCCATATAGTCAATCATCTTAACCTCTGGCTGGAGGTTTCCATGAGGGGCGCAGCCCAAGACAGTGTCCAAAATCAGCTCGTTTGCCCTCATTTGTCTAAAGTCAGGGTAGCCTGGACACCGTTTCTGTGAACCAGGAGTGAACAAATAAGCCTGCCGTTAATACTTCTGTGTTTCTCCAATTTGAGGCCTACTGATTTTAGGTATCGATTCTTTAGGTGATTTAGAGTCATGCGAAAACACAAGCACCTCTGCAGGGCTTTGAAGAACTCATTTGACCCAAAGAATCCCTATTGTCATTTGATGGAGTGCAGGAACCTAACAGAGAAAGGCAAGAGACTTCA
The DNA here is from genome assembly GCF_048772815.1 of Callospermophilus lateralis. Classification (NCBI taxonomy): domain Eukaryota; kingdom Metazoa; phylum Chordata; class Mammalia; order Rodentia; family Sciuridae; genus Callospermophilus; species Callospermophilus lateralis. The sequence continues at coordinate 235,278 of NW_027512950.1, forward strand.
TCCACAATGAATGAAATTTTTTGCCATTTTGGTTTTGGAAGCTCACGTGGGATCATTCTTAAGATCCATCAGGTGCTGAGAATCTAAGTCACAGCCACACACAGGCCCAAGAGGCTGATAAAGACACATCCCTTTCCAAAGCAATTAAGCAAAGAGCCACAGGTGAGGCCCATTCATTTCCATTTGAAAACTGTTTTCTTCAGGCTTCACAAAGAGGTGGCCTGAGGCAAAGACCTTCCTGACATTCAGTGAAACACAACAATAAGTAAGCAAAAGGCCCAAAGCAGGGTTTCTGCACTGAGACTTTCCTGGTCACACTGATATCTGAGTTTTCTTTGATGCTCGCCATTCTCTTCAGCTATCCAGTACATGGCCATGTCACAGAGCTTGGAGGTGGTACATATTTTGGACACAAATCCATGAGCCTATTCTGGAGAGTGGCCAGAATTCAGGAAGAAAACAACAACTTAGAAAGATAGCAGGTGTTGCACATCGATAAGACAAGCTGCAGTCCATTCATATATTGGGCATGGGAAGATTTATACTAGACAGGACACATCCATTAATGCATTCTCTTTTCTAATGTCTACAACAACGGACACAGTGGGATACACAGAAACAGAAACACTCGCCCTGTCAAATGACTTACTAGAAACTGTCCACTCCAAACCAAACAAACCGCCTTTTCTATCTATTCTCAGAACATGAGACAAAACAACAAACCCACAACCACTCCCCCAAAGCACCTCCTTCCCCCAAGTAGGTCTGTGACTATCCGGAGTGTCGTCTGACTGGTGGGCCATACTATGTTCCCCCGAAATGGCCTGTCTTCTCTCAGATCTTGTTTCCTTGACCAACTCTGTGAAGATGTCAGGAAAAAGTGGTTAGCCACTACCTGTTTTCTCAGGAAAGGTCCATCTTCAGAGCTCTCCTGGCATTTGGCCATCCTCACATCATTAGGTACCAAGAAAACTGACTCTGTCCTTGGTAAATCCAAACAAGTGAGCCCACTGGGACTGGGACTGGGACTGCCTCTGGGTGCCTGGCTTCTTGGATACCAAGTTCAGAGAGTTCCATCACCAAGGAAATGAGGTATGTCCCATTCTTTGGAACTGAATGAGGTCACTGCCTTGGCAACCACTTTGTCCTAACAGTTGCTTCCAAGGGTAACATAAGATGGAGGTTGCCCCTACTTCCTGTGACACTTTCATAACGTAGAATGTATATCACCATTGGCACCCGGGAACAGCTCTCCACTCAGCCCTGGTTTGGTCCATCTTCTGTACAATAAGAAGAGAGAGAGGCAGATTCAGACACATCCCTTCATCCTGACCAGGTTGTTTGCCATGGAAGATGACTTTTGCTCTCTCAGGAGCTTCATACCTGCCTACAACTTCTCCAGGTATCATTTGTGCATGGACATTTGAGGTTCTCATCAGGTGGAAGGTCCCCAACTTTCCTGTATTGTAAGAACCACTCTGTCCCTGCTCTTCTGTAAAATGATTGATTGAACAGTGTATACTTGGGGTCAAAAACAGGTTTGATTTGGGTTACGAGTGATTCTGTGTGATGAGTAATGGTATTGGGAACCTGCAGTATTTACAAGAATATTGAGGTGAAATATAAGTAGGAAAACAGTAATCTAGGTATGATTTGAAGCCCAGAAGGGTTTTGCCCTTGATTGGGATACTTAGCTTTGAATGATGTTCTGCAAAGATGCCTCAGATAATTCGATATACAATGGCATAGGACCTTGTACATTGGATGATTGAATTTAGAAGAGAACATCCAGTCAAAAAGGGATATTCAGTAGGATTAGGAAGATAGTCGGTAGGTTTAGGAAGAAGAGTGAGTATAGGATTTGGACCAAAAGTTCTTTAGCAATAGACTTTCGGTTGTTGAGTGAATGTAAATGTCAGCACATATGAAGAGTCAGTCACTATGTTGACTGGGGAAAATAGGTAGAAAAGCAGATATCAATAGAAACATTACGAAATCAGGCAAAGTATAAAGTGAGTGATAGAATTAGACATTTTTAACAGGGTTGAGTTTGAATATATAAATTAGGAAAAAAACAAATATGTAGTCACCAATAGGATTGACAATTGACAGCATTAGGCAACCTGGGCATGGATGTTTTTAGAAATCCATGTTCACTTTCCATTTAGGCTTTGGTACAATCATAAGTGTGACCTTTCCATTTTTTGTCCAGAATATTACTGTGATAATGAGGTGACATGAGTATTTCTTTCACCATTTCTGGGAGCAATATATTGAAGATGTAAAATGAGAATCGGGATTACAAAGAGGTGTACCCTGTTTCTAGGAATATAGAGAAAAAGCATGAATAGACCATACTGTGAATAAATAATATAACTTTTTTGAACTTTAAATAATGAACTGAACTGATATCTGAAAAATTAAAGGAAATCGTATATTGATATACAATCATTCATTCCAACCACGTATATATGTAATGGAAATATTTGTGTTTTGGTTTATCATGAAGAGTGTGTGACGTTTGCTTCAAAATGATTATGGAAATTCAAAATAATGTGTTTGGAAAGAAGTCTCATGAAAAGACCAGTCAAGAAACCCTGACAATACATGTGTTCTGAAGCAAGAAGTGGTGAAAGTTGAAACAAATGCTTATTAATTTGTGAACTTGTGGATGAAATGTATATCCTGTGATGTGCAAAAACTGAAGAAACAATAATGTACCAGTGTCGAATACAAATGAATGGCAAATTACATATCATGTCCCACAGGAGTCTACTTGCATTGATGTTAGACTGGGTCAGTTACTGTAGAATAATTAGGATTTGTATGCACCATTCACTGAAGTTAGTTTTCAGTACTAGGAAACAAATATGTATTTCAGGTGGATGAATATTTCTGATTATCATCTTGTGAAAAGTGGATTATAAATCCACATACATGAACATGAATGAATTTAGAGAGTGTATATTAGACACATATATTTTATATTTTGAAAAATTTGGAGAGTATATCTATATCTATATCTATATCTCTACACACACACACACACACACACACAAACACAACTCACAGACATTAAAAAGTACCAATATAAATGCCAATCGAAATTCATCAGTAAATATGTATCATCCACAAATGCAAAAATATTTATTTTACTGAACATGAGCTAATGTATAATGTTGTTCTACTAGGACGCTCTCCTATAAGTTGTATTTTCAATTCCAACAGCATTTAGGAGGAGTGAACTCTTCTCACAATTTGTATCTGCCAAGACAGCCACCTCACAAAAATGTACGTGTGATACCTGGTAGGATTCTATATATGTATATAAATATACATGTGTGAATAGACTACAGAAAAAGGAAACAAGAATTCACATATTTGTTAAGTTTAAAACACATGGAGAATATTTCAAATAAATTTGACTAGATTTATAACTCCTACCTTATATAATGCAAATGTCAAGTCCAACTATACATCATGTCTCCTCTGAAGTACTTGTATTTCTAATGTGTTGGGTTAATTTTCTCCATTATATTAGGATGAATAGTCTGAGTCTACCAGGTATGGGTTAGTGTCAGGGATTCAGTATTTCGAATGGAAAATTGGAAAATGAATCCAATGTGTATGTAAATATATGCTGCACAAATATCCTCCCGCTCTCATCCAGAACAATGCCTTGACATTACCTTCACTCCAAGTAAGACACAATTAGAGGAGAAGAGTTACAAAATCAGTGAATACATATCTGGAATGGAAAATGCTCAGGAGTTCACAACCTTGGAGGTGGTAGAGGAGTTTCCAAAACTAAGGGACAGGGTAAACACTCCACAAACATGGAGCTCTGCTGGCCTAAAAACATTTTGAGAAACTGCCTCTGAGTTTCCACACTTGAAATATATCTTGTTTTCAGGAGATTTGGCTTCCTCTGTATTGAGAACATCAAAGCTGGGTCTGCATCTATGTGACCTGGAGGACATGGTTTCTTATTTTCCAATGAACAAGATGAAGCAGTGCTGAATCCTCTCTTTGTAGGTAAACTGAGGCCACTGGGGACTAAGTGTCTCCCCGTGTGGACTGTGAAGCCATTTGGTCCTCTTCCACTTTTTGTGGTGTTTTTGCTGCTGCACTGTGAGTTTGGTATTTGTTTCACGAAATACTAGGAGCTAAACTGGGACACAGTGCTGGAGGGAGTTCTGTCACGTGTGGTGGGTCAGGGTCTGCAAGAGAATGCACCAACTAGGCTCCTATCTCTCACAGCTTGCCCCATTGCCCCCTTGTCCATATCAACCTGATTCTTAATTTTCCTCTGAAAACTCTCCATATAACAAGATGCCTTTACATATAAGGGTCTGTTGGCTGCACCATGTCAGTTACAAGGCATTTGGAATCCAATGGTAGATCCACATGGCCCTACCACGGATGTTTTATCAAACACCTCCCCACCACTGCTCTAGACCCACTACTCAGCAGGCTCCAAATTTCTGGCATCTCTGTTCTACACCATTTTCATGAAACTCAGTAAATCAAGGCACTGTCTGGTATACTCATGATCAGCAACAGGACATCCAATGTTTCTCCAGTGCCACCTGGTCATAGGAATTTCAAAAATTTCATGGTATTTATCTAGCCATTTTTCAACCATGAAGTTGGAGGCACTGTGGGTTTCAGTTCATTCAGCAAACATTAAATGGTGAGGAAGCTCATTTCAATGAAATCTCTGGAGAACTCTCACAGGCATGGCTTCCCAAAGAGTGGACAAAAGGTCACATTAGGCCAGGCCCATTGAGGTCTACAATGTGAGGTCCATGTGTGTTTTGACTCTCAACTATGGCTGCCATTTCTTTAAGAATAAAATCATGTGATATCCTTGCTGAGATTCCCAGGCCTCTGTGGAAATCCACCCGGGGCCTAGGTCTCAGTTTCCAAGAGCGACTTTCATGCGTGGCCTCTTAAAATCCCAACAAAATTCACGGCAATGCTTCTCTGAGTTCAGTTCCAAAACCCAGTCTCTAAGGGGAATCACACCAGAGTTCAAGCCCACGTGGACCCAGTCATTTTTTCCAATGCCACACAAATGACCAAAATTAAAACCAAAACACTCCCACATGGCCCTCATCTTATTCCATATAGTCAATCATCTTAACCTCTGGCTGGAGGTTTCCATGAGGGGCGCAGCCCAAGACAGTGTCCAAAATCAGCTCGTTTGCCCCTCATTTGTCTAAAGTCAGGGTAGCCTGGACACCGTTTCTGTGAACCAGGAGTGAACAAATAAGCCTGCCGTTAATACTTCTGTGTTTCTCCAATTTGAGGCCTACTGATTTTAGGTATCGATTCTTTAGGTAATTTAGAGTCATGCGAAAACACAAGCACCTCTGCAGGGCTTTGAAGAACTCATTTGACCCAAAGAATCCCTATTGTCATTTGATGGAGTGCAGGAACCTAACAGAGAAAGGCAAGAGACTTCATCCACAATGAATGAAATTTTTTGCCATTTTGGTTTTGGAAGCTCACGTGGGATCATTCTTAAGATCCATCAGGTGCTGAGAATCTAAGTCACAGCCACACACAGGCCCAAGAGGCTGATAAAGACACATCCCTTTCCAAAGCAATTAAGCAAAGAGCCACAGGTGAGGCCCATTCATTTCCATTTGAAAACTGTTTTCTTCAGGCTTCACAAAGGGGTGGCCTGAGGCAAAGACCTTCCTGACATTCAGTGAAACACAACAATAAGTAAGCAAAAGGCCCAAAGCAGGGTTTCTGCACTGAGACTTTCCTGGTCACACTGATATCTGAGTTTTCTTTGATGCTCGCCATTCTCTTCAGCTATCCAGTACATGGCCATGTCACAGAGCTTGGAGGTGGTACATATTTTGGACACAAATCCATGAGCCTATTCTGGAGAGTGGCCAGAATTCAGGAAGAAAACAACAACTTAGAAAGATAGCAGGTGTTGCACATCGATAAGACAAGCTGCAGTCCATTCATATATTGGGCATGGGAAGATTTATACTAGACAGGACACATCCATTAATGCATTCTCTTTTCTAATGTCTACAACAACGGACACAGTGGGATACACAGAAACAGAAACACTCGCCGTTTCAAATGACTTACTAGAAACTGTCCACTCCAAACCAAACAAACCGCCTTTTCTATCTATTCTCAGAACATGAGACAAAACAACAAACCCACACCCACTCCCACAAAGGCACCTCCTTCCCCCAAGTAGGTCTGTGACTATCCGGAGTGTCCTCTGACTGGTGGGCCATACTATGTTCCCCCGAAATGGCCTGTATTCTCTCAGATCTTGTTTCCTTGACCAACTCTGTGAAGATGTCAGGAAAAAGTGGTTAGCCACTACCTGTTTTCTCAGGAAAGGTCCATCTTCAGAGCTCTCCTGGCATTTGGCCATCCTCACATCATTAGGTACCAAGAAAACTGACTCTGTCCTTGGTAAATCCAAACAAGTGAGCCCACTGGGACTGGGACTGGGACTGCCTCTGGGTGCCTGGCTTCTTGGATACCAAGTTCAGAGAGTTCCATCACTAAGGAAATGAGGTATGTCCCATTCTTTGGAACTGAATGAGGTCACTGCCTTGGCAACCACTTTGTCCTAACAGTTGCTTCCAAGGGTAACATAAGATGGAGGTTGCCCCTACTTCCTGTGACACTTTCATAACGTAGAATGTATATCACCATTGGCACCCGGGAACAGCTCTCCACTCAGCCCTGGTTTGGTCCATCTTCTGTACAATAAGAAGAGAGAGAGGAAGATTCAGACACATCCCTTCATCCTGACCAGGTTGTTTGCCATGGAAGATGACTTTTGCTCTCTCAGGAGCTTCATACCTGCCTACAACTTCTCCAGGTATCATTTGTGCATGGACATTTGAGGTTCTCATCAGGTGGAAGGTCCCCAACTTTCCTGTATTGTAAGAACCACTCTGTCCCTGCTCTTCTGTAAAATGATTGATTGAACAGTGTATACTTGGGGTCAAAAACAGGTTTGATTTGGGTTACGAGTGATTCTGTGTGATGAGTAATGGTATTGGGAACCTGCAGTATTTACAAGAATATTGAGGTGAAATATAAGTAGGAAAACAGAAATCTAGGTATGATTTGAAGCCCAGAAGGGTTTTGCCCTTGATTGGGATACTTAGCTTTGAATGATGTTCTGCAAAGATGCCTCAGATAATTCGATATACAATGGCATAGGACTTGTACATTGGATGATTGAATTTAGAAGAGAACATCCAGTCAAAAAGGGATATTCAGTAGGATTAGGAAGATAGTCGGTAGGTTTAGGAAGAAGAGTGAGTATAGGATTTGGACCAAAAGTTCTTTAGCAATAGACTTTCGGTTGTTGAGTGAATGTAAATGTCAGCACATATGAAGAGTCAGTCACTATGTTGACTGGGGAAAATATGTAGAAAAGCAGATATCAATAGAAACATTACGAAATCAGGCAAAGTATAAAGTGAGTGATAGAATTAGACATTTTTAACAGGGTTGAGTTTGAATATATAAATTAGGAAAAAAACAAATATGTAGTCACCAATAGGATTGACAATTGACAGCATTAGGCAACCTGGGCATGGATGATTTTAGAAATCCATGTTCACTTTCCATTTAGGCTTTGGTACAATCATAAGTGTGACCTTTCCATTTTTTGTCCAGAATATTACTGTGATAATGAGGTGACATGAGTATTTCTTTCACCATTTCAGGGAGCAATATATTGAAGATGTAAAATGAGAATCGGGATTACAAAGAGGTGTACCCTGTTTCTAGGAATATAGAGAAAAAGCATGAATAGACCATACGGTGAATAAATAATATAACTTTTTTGAACTTTAAATAATGAACTGAACTGATATCTGAAAAATTAAAGGAAATCGTATATTGATATACAATCATTCATTCCAACCAGGTATATATGTAATGGAAATATTTGTGTTTTGGTTTATCATGAAGAGTGTGTGACGTTTGCTTCAAAATGATTATGGAAATTCAAAATAATGTGTTTGGAAAGAAGTCTCATGAAAAGACCAGTCAAGAAACCCTGACAATACATGTGTTCTGAAGCAAGAAGTGGTGAAAGTTGAAACAAATGCTTATTAATTTGTGAACTTGTGGATGAAATGTATATCCTGTGATGTGCAAAAACTGAAGAAACAATAATGTACCAGTGTCGAATACAAATGAATGGCAAATTACATATCATGTCCCATAGGAGTCTACTTGCATTGATGTTAGACTGGGTCAGTTACTGTAGAATAATTAGGATTTGTATGCACCATTCACTGAAGTTAGTTTTCAGTACTAGGAAACAAATATGTATTTCAGGTGGATGAATATTTCTGATTATCATCTTGTGAAAAGTGGATTATAAATCCACATACATGAACATGAATGAATTTAGAGAGTGTATATTAGACACATATATTTTATATTTTGAAAAATTTGGAGAGTATATCTATATCTATATCTATATCTATACACACACACACACACACACACACACAAACACAACTCACAGACATTAAAAAGTACCAATATAAATGCCAATCGAAATTCATCAGTAAATATGTATCATCCACAAATGCAAAAATATTTATTTTACTGAACATGAGCTAATGTATAATGTTGTTCTACTAGGACGCTCTCCTATAAGTTGTATTTTCAATTCCAACAGCATTTAGGAGGAGTGAACTCTTCTCACAATTTGTATCTGCCAAGACAGCCACCTCACAAAAATGTACGTGTGATACCTGGTAGGATTCTATATATGCATATAAATATACATGTGTGAATAGACTACAGAAAAAGGAAACAAGAATTCACATATTTGTTAAGTTTAAAACACATGGAGAATATTTCAAATAAATTTGACTAGATTTATAACTCCTACCTTATATAATGCAAATGTCAAGTCCAACTATACATCATGTCTCCTCTGAAGTACTTGTATTTCTAATGTGTTGGGTTAATTTTCTCCATTATATTAGGATGAATAGTCTGAGTCTACCAGGTATGGGTTAGTGTCAGGGATTCAGTATTTCGAATGGAAAATTGGAAAATGAATCCAATGTGTATGTAAATATATGCTGCACAAATATCCTCCCGCTCTCATCCAGAACAATGCCTTGACATTACCTTCACTCCAAGTAAGACACAATTAGAGGAGAAGAGTTACAAAATCAGTGAATACATATCTGGAATGGAAAATGCTCAGGAGTTCACAACCTTGGAGGTGGTAGAGGAGTTTCCAAAACTAAGGGACAGGGTAAACACTCCACAAACATGGAGCTCTGCTGGCCTAAAAACATTTTGAGAAACTGCCTCTGAGCTTCCACACTTGAAATATATCTTGTTTTCAGGAGATTTGGCTTCCTCTGTATTGAGAACATCAAAGCTGGGTCTGCATCTATGTGACCTGGAGGACATGGTTTCTTATTTTCCAATGAACAAGATGAAGCAGTGCTGAATCCTCTCTTTGTAGGTAAACTGAGGCCACTGGGGACTAAGTGTCTCCCCGTGTGGACTGTGAAGCCATTTGGTCCTCTTCCACTTTTTGTGGTGTTTTTGCTGCTGCACTGTGAGTTTGGTATTTGTTTCACGAAATACTAGGAGCTAAACTGGGACACAGTGCTGGAGGGAGTTCTGTCACGTGTGGTGGGTCAGGGTCTGCAAGAGAATGCACCAACTAGGCTCCTATCTCTCACAGCTTGCCCCATTGCCCCCTTGTCCATATCAACCTGATTCTTAATTTTCCTCTGAAAACTCTCCATATAACAAGATGCCTTTACATATAAGGGTCTGTTGGCTGCACCATGTCAGTTACAAGCCATTTGGAATCCAATGGTAGATCCACATGGCCCTACCACGGATGTTTTATCAAACACCTCCCCACCACTGCTCTAGACCCACTACTCAGCAGGCTCCAAATTTCTGGCATCTCTGTTCTACACCATTTTCATGAAACTCAGTAAATCAAGGCACTGTCTGGTATACTCATGATCAGCAACAGGACATCCAATGTTTCTCCAGTGCCACCTGGTCATAGGAATTTCAAAAATTTCATGGTATTTATCTAGCCATTTTTCAACCATGAAGTTGGAGGCACTGTGGGTTTCAGTTCATTCAGCAAACATTAAATGGTGAGGAAGCTCATTTCAATGAAATCTCTGGAGAACTCTCACAGGCATGGCTTCCCAAAGAGTGGACAAAAGGTCACATTAGGCCAGGCCCATTGAGGTCTACAATGTGAGGTCCATGTGTGTTTTGACTCTCAACTATGGCTGCCATTTCTTTAAGAATAAAATCATGTGATATCCTTGCTGAGATTCCCAGGCCTCTGTGGAAATCCACCCGGGGCCTAGGTCTCAGTTTCCAAGAGCGACTTTCATGCGTGGCCTCTTAAAATCCCAACAAAATTCACGGCAATGCTTCTCTGAGTTCAGTTCCAAAACCCAGTCTCTAAGGGGAATCACACCAGAGTTCAAGCCCACGTGGACCCAGTCATTTTTTCCAATGCCACACAAATGACCAAAATTAAAACCAAAACACTCCCACATGGCCCTCATCTTATTCCATATAGTCAATCATCTTAACCTCTGGCTGGAGGTTTCCATGAGGGGCGCAGCCCAAGACAGTGTCCAAAATCAGCTCGTTTGCCCCTCATTTGTCTAAAGTCAGGGTAGCCTGGACACCGTTTCTGTGAACCAGGAGTGAACAAATAAGCCTGCCGTTAATACTTCTGTGTTTCTCCAATTTGAGGCCTACTGATTTTAGGTATCGATTCTTTAGGTAATTTAGAGTCATGCGAAAACACAAGCACCTCTGCAGGGCTTTGAAGAACTCATTTGACCCAAAGAATCCCTATTGTCATTTGATGGAGTGCAGGAACCTAACAGAGAAAGGCAAGAGACTTCATCCACAATGAATGAAATTTTTTGCCATTTTGGTTTTGGAAGCTCACGTGGGATCATTCTTAAGATCCATCAGGTGCTGAGAATCTAAGTCACAGCCACACACAGGCCCAAGAGGCTGATAAAGACACATCCCTTTCCAAAGCAATTAAGCAAAGAGCCACAGGTGAGGCCCATTCATTTCCATTTGAAAACTGTTTTCTTCAGGCTTCACAAAGGGGTGGCCTGAGGCAAAGACCTTCCTGACATTCAGTGAAACACAACAATAAGTAAGCAAAAGGCCCAAAGCAGGGTTTCTGCACTGAGACTTTCCTGGTCACACTGATATCTGAGTTTTCTTTGATGCTCGCCATTCTCTTCAGCTATCCAGTACATGGCCATGTCACAGAGCTTGGAGGTGGTACATATTTTGGACACAAATCCATGAGCCTATTCTGGAGAGTGGCCAGAATTCAGGAAGAAAACAACAACTTAGAAAGATAGCAGGTGTTGCACATCGATAAGACAAGCTGCAGTCCATTCATATATTGGGCATGGGAAGATTTATACTAGACAGGACACATCCATTAATGCATTCTCTTTTCTAATGTCTACAACAACGGACACAGTGGGATACACAGAAACAGAAACACTCGCCGTTTCAAATGACTTACTAGAAACTGTCCACTCCAAACCAAACAAACCGCCTTTTCTATCTATTCTCAGAACATGAGACAAAACAACAAACCCACACCCACTCCCACAAAGGCACCTCCTTCCCCCAAGTAGGTCTGTGACTATCCGGAGTGTCCTCTGACTGGTGGGCCATACTATGTTCCCCCGAAATGGCCTGTATTCTCTCAGATCTTGTTTCCTTGACCAACTCTGTGAAGATGTCAGGAAAAAGTGGTTAGCCACTACCTGTTTTCTCAGGAAAGGTCCATCTTCAGAGCTCTCCTGGCATTTGGCCATCCTCACATCATTAGGTACCAAGAAAACTGACTCTGTCCTTGGTAAATCCAAACAAGTGAGCCCACTGGGACTGGGACTGGGACTGCCTCTGGGTGCCTGGCTTCTTGGATACCAAGTTCAGAGAGTTCCATCACCAAGGAAATGAGGTATGTCCCATTCTTTGGAACTGAATGAGGTCACTGCCTTGGCAACCACTTTGTCCTAACAGTTGCTTCCAAGGGTAACATAAGATGGAGGTTGCCCCTACTTCCTGTGACACTTTCATAACGTAGAATGTATATCACCATTGGCACCCGGGAACAGCTCTCCACTCAGCCCTGGTTTGGTCCATCTTCTGTACAATAAGAAGAGAGAGAGGAAGATTCAGACACATCCCTTCATCCTGACCAGGTTGTTTGCCATGGAAGATGACTTTTGCTCTCTCAGGAGCTTCATACCTGCCTACAACTTCTCCAGGTATCATTTGTGCATGGACATTTGAGGTTCTCATCAGGTGGAAGGTCCCCAACTTTCCTGTATTGTAAGAACCACTCTGTCCCTGCTCTTCTGTAAAATGATTGATTGAACAGTGTATACTTGGGGTCAAAAACAGGTTTGATTTGGGTTACGAGTGATTCTGTGTGATGAGTAATGGTATTGGGAACCTGCAGTATTTACAAGAATATTGAGGTGAAATATAAGTAGGAAAACAGAAATCTAGGTATGATTTGAAGCCCAGAAGGGTTTTGCCCTTGATTGGGATACTTAGCTTTGAATGATGTTCTGCAAAGATGCCTCAGATAATTCGATATACAATGGCATAGGACTTGTACATTGGATGATTGAATTTAGAAGAGAACATCCAGTCAAAAAGGGATATTCAGTAGGATTAGGAAGATAGTCGGTAGGTTTAGGAAGAAGAGTGAGTATAGGATTTGGACCAAAAGTTCTTTAGCAATAGACTTTCGGTTGTTGAGTGAATGTAAATGTCAGCACATATGAAGAGTCAGTCACTATGTTGACTGGGGAAAATATGTAGAAAAGCAGATATCAATAGAAACATTACGAAATCAGGCAAAGTATAAAGTGAGTGATAGAATTAGACATTTTTAACAGGGTTGAGTTTGAATATATAAATTAGGAAAAAAACAAATATGTAGTCACCAATAGGATTGACAATTGACAGCATTAGGCAACCTGGGCATGGATGATTTTAGAAATCCATGTTCACTTTCCATTTAGGCTTTGGTACAATCATAAGTGTGACCTTTCCATTTTTTGTCCAGAATATTACTGTGATAATGAGGTGACATGAGTATTTCTTTCACCATTTCAGGGAGCAATATATTGAAGATGTAAAATGAGAATCGGGATTACAAAGAGGTGTACCCTGTTTCTAGGAATATAGAGAAAAAGCATGAATAGACCATACTGTGAATAAATAATATAACTTTTTTGAACTTTAAATAATGAACTGAACTGATATCTGAAAAATTAAAGGAAATCGTATATTGATATACAATCATTCATTCCAACCAGGTATATATGTAATGGAAATATTTGTGTTTTGGTTTATCATGAAGAGTGTGTGACGTTTGCTTCAAAATGATTATGGAAATTCAAAATAATGTGTTGGGAAAGAAGTCTCATGAAAAGACCAGTCAAGAAACCCTGACAATACATGTGTTCTGAAGCAAGAAGTGGTGAAAGTTGAAACAAATGCTTATTAATTTTTGAACTTGTGGATGAAATGTATATCCTGTGATGTGCAAAAACTGAAGAAACAATAATGTACCAGTGTCGAATACAAATGAATGACAAATTACATATCATGTCCCATAGGAGTCTACTTGCATTGATGTTAGACTGGGTCAGTTACTGTAGAATAATTAGGATTTGTATGCACCATTCACTGAAGTTAGTTTGCAGTACTAGGAAACAAATATGTATTTCAGGTGGATGAATATTTCTGATTATCATCTTGTGAAAAGTGGATTATAAATCCACATACATGAACATGAATGAATTTAGAGAGTGTATATTAGACACATATATTTCATTTTTTGAAAAATTTGGAGAGTATATCTATATCTATATCTATATCTATACACACACACACACACACACACACACACACACACAACTCACAGACATTAAAAAGTACCAATATAAATGCCAATCGAAATTCATCAGTAAATATGTATCATCCACAAATGCAAAAATATTTATTTTACTGATCATGAGCTAATGTATAATGTTGTTCTACTAGGACGCTCTCCTATAAGTTGAGTTTTCATTTCCAACAGCATTTAGGAGGAGTGAACTCTTCTCACAATTTGTATCTGCCAAGACAGCCACCTCACAAAAATGTACGTGTGATACCTGGTAGGATTCTATATATGCATATAAATATACATGTGTGAATAGACTACAGAAAAAGGAAACAAGAATTCACATATTTGTTAAGTTTAAAACACATGGAGAATATTTCAAATAAATTTGACTAGATTTATAACTCCTACCTTATATAATGCAAATGTCAAGTCCAACTATACAACATGTCTCCTCTGAAGTACTTGTATTTCTAATGTGTTGGGTTAATTTTCTCCATTATATTAGGATGAATAGTCTGAGTCTACTAGGTATGGGTTAGTGTCAGGGATTCAGTATTTCGAATGGAAAATTGGAAAATGAATCCAATGTGTATGTAAATATATGCTGCACAAATATCCTCCCGCTCTCATCCAGAACAATGCCTTGACATTACCTTCACCCCAAGTAAGACACAATTAGAGGAGAAGAGTTACAAAATCAGTGAATACATATCTGGAATGGAAAATGCTCAGGAGTTCACAACCTTGGAGGTGGTAGAGGAGTTTCCAAAACTAAGGGACAGGGTAAACACTCCACAAACATGGAGCTCTGCTGGCCTAAAAACTTTTTGAGAAACTGCCTCTGAGCTTCCACACTTGAAATATATGTTGTTTTCAGGAGATTTGGCTTCCTCTGTATTGAGAACATCAAAGCTGGGTCTGCATCTATGTGACCTGGAGGACATGGTTTCTTATTTTCCAATGAACAAGATGAAGCAGTGCTGAATCCTCTCTTTGTAGGTAAACTGAGGCCACTGGGGACTAAGTGTCTCCCCGTGTGGACTGTGAAGCCATTTGGTCCTCTTCCACTTTTTGTGGTGTTTTTGCTGCTGCACTGTGAGTTTGGTATTTGTTTCACGAAATACTAGGAGCTAAACTGGGACACAGTGCTGGAGGGAGTTCTGTCACGTGTGGTGGGTCAGGGTCTGCAAGAGAATGCACCAACTAGGCTCCTATCTCTCACAGCTTGCCCCATTGCCCCCTTGTCCATATCAACCTGATTCTTAATTTTCCTCTGAAAACTCTAAATATAACAAGATGCCTTTACATATAAGGGTCTGTTGGCTGCACCATGTCAGTTACAAGCCATTTGGAATCCAATGGTAGATCCACATGGCCCTACCACGGATGTTTTATCAAACACCTCCCCACCACTGCTCTAGACCCACTACTCAGCAGGCTCCAAATTTCTGGCATCTCTGTTCTACACCATTTTCATGAAACTCAGTAAATCAAGGCACTGTCTGGTATACTCATGATCAGCAACAGGACATCCAATGTTTCTCCAGTGCCACCTGGTCATAGGAATTTCAAAAATTTCATGGTATTTATCTAGCCATTTTTCAACCATGAAGTTGGAGGCACTGTGGGTTTCAGTTCATTCAGCAAACATTAAATGGTGAGGAAGCTCATTTCAATGAAATCTCTGGAGAACTCTCACAGGCATGGCTTCCCAAAGAGTGGACAAAAGGTCACATTAGGCCAGGCCCATTGAGGTCTACAATGTGAGGTCCATGTGTGTTTTGACTCTCAACTATGGCTGCCATTTCTTTAAGAATAAAATCATGTGATATCCTTGCTGAGATTCCCAGGCCTCTGTGGAAATCCACCCGGGGCCTAGGTCTCAGTTTCCAAGAGCGACTTTCATGCGTGGCCTCTTAAAATCCCAACAAAATTCATGGCAATGCTTCTCTGAGTTCAGTTCCAAAACCCAGTCTCTAAGGGGAATCACACCAGAGTTCAAGCCCACGTGGACCCAGTCATTTTTTCCAGTGCCACACAAATGACCAAAATTAAAACCAAAACACTCCCACATGGCCCTCATCTTATTTCATATAGTCAATCATCTTAACCTCTGGCTGGAGGTTTCCATGAGGGGCGCAGCCCAAGACAGTGTCCAAAATCAGCTCGTTTGCCCCTCATTTGTCTAAAGTCAGGGTAGCCTGGACACCGTTTCTGTGAACCAGGAGTGAACAAATAAGCCTGCCGTTAATACTTCTGTGTTTCTCCAATTTGAGGCCTACTGATTTTAGGTATCGATTCTTTAGGTGATTTAGAGTCATGCGAAAACACAAGTACCTTTGCAGGGCTTTGAAGAACTCATTTGACCCAAAGAATCCCTATTGTCATTTGATGGAGTGCAGGAACCTAACAGAGGAAGGCAAGAGACTTCATCCACAATGAATGAAATTTTTTGCCATTTTGGTTTTGGAAGCTCACATGGGATCATTCTTAAGATCCATCAGGTGCTGAGAATCTAAGTCACAGCCACACACAGGTCCAAGAGGCTGATAAAGACACATCCCTTTCCAAAGCAATTAAGCAAAGAGCAACAGGTGATTCCCATTCATTTCCATTTGAAAACTGTTTTCATCAGGCTTCACAAAGGGGTGGCCTGAGGCAAAGACCTTCCTGACATTCAGTGCAACACAACAATAAGTAAGCAAAAGGACCAAAGCAGGGTTTCTGCACTGAGACTTTCCTGGTCACACTGATATCTGAGTTTTCTCTGATGCTCGCCATTCTCTTCAGCTATCCAGTACATGGCCATGTCACAGAGCTTGGAGGTGGTACATATTTTGGACACAAATCCATGAGCGTATTCTGGAGAGTGGCCAGAATTCAGGAAGAAAACTACAACTTAGAAAGATAGCAGGTGTTGCACATCGATAAGACAAGCTGCAGTCCATTCATATATTGGGCATGGGAAGATTTATTCTAGACAGGACACATCCATTAATGCATTCTCTTTTCTAATGTCTACAACAACAGACACAGTGGGATACACAGTAAGAGAAACACTCGCCCTGTCAAATGACTTACTAGAAACTGTCCACTCCAAACCAAACAAACTGCCTTTTCTATCTATTCTCAGAACATGAGACAAAACAACAAACCCACACCCACTCCCACAAAGGCACCTCCTTCCCCCAAGTACGTCTGTGAGTATCCGGAGTGTCCTCTGACTGGTGGGCCATACTATGTTCCCCCGAAATGGCCTGTCTTCTCTCAGATCTTGTTTCCTTGACCAACTCTGTGAAGATGTCAGGAAAAAGTGGTTAGCCACTACCTGTTTTCTCAGGAAAGGTCCATCTTCAGAGCTCTCCTGGCATTTGGCCATCCTCACATCATTAGGTACCAAGAAAACTGACTCTGTCCTTGGTAAATCCAAACAAGTGAGCCCACTGGGACTGGGACTGGGACTGCCTCTGGGTGCCTGGCTTCTTGGATACCAAGTTCAGAGAGTTCCATCACAAAGGAAATGAGGTATGTCACATTCTTTGGAACTGAATGAGGTCACTGCCTTGGCAACCACTTTGTCCTAACAGTTGCTTACAAGGGTAACATAAGATGGAGGTTGCCCCTACTTCCTGTGACACTTTCATAAGGTAGAATGTATATCACCATTGGCACCCGGGAACAGCTCTCCACTCAGCCCTGATTTGGTCCATCTTCTGTACAATAAGAAGAGAGAGAGGCAGATTCAGACACATCCCTTCATCCTGACCAGGTTGTTTGCCATGGAAGATGACTTTTGCTCTCTCAGGTGCTTCATACCTGCCTACAACTTCTCCAGGTATCATTTGTGCATGGACATTAGAGGTTCTCATCAGGTGGAAGGTCCCCAACTTTCCTGTATTGTAAGAACCACTCTGTCCCTGCTCTTCTGTAAAATGATTGAGGGAACAGTGTATACCTGGGGTTAAAAACTGGTTTGATTTGGGTTACGAGTGATTCTGTGTGATGAATAATGGTATTGGGAACCTGCAATATTTATAAGAATATAGAGGTGAAATATAAGTAGGAAAACAGAAATCTAGGTATGATTTGAAGCCCAGAAGGGTTTTGCCCTTGATTGGGATACTTAGCTTTGAATGATGTTCTGCAAAGATGCCTCAGATAATTCGATATACAATGGCATAGGACCTTGTACATTGGATGATTGAATTTAGAGAGAACATCCAGTCAAAAAGGGATATTCAATAGGAGTAGGAAGATAGTCGGTAGGTTTAGGAAGAAGAGTGAGTATGGAATTTGGACCAAAAGTTCTTTAGCAATAGACTTTCGGTTGTTGAGTGAATGTAAATGTCAGCACATATGAAGAGTCAGTCACTATGTTGAACTGGGGAAAATATGTAGAAAAGCAGATATCAATAGAAATATTAGGAAATCAGGCAAAGTATAAAGTGAGTGATAGAATTAGACATTTTCAACAGGGTTGAGTTTGAATATATAAATTAGGAAAAAAACAAATATGTAGTCACCAATAGGATTGACAATTGACAGCATTAGGCAACCTGGACATGGATGTTTTTAGAAATCCATGTTCACTTTCCATTTAGGCTTTGGTACAATCATAAGTGTGACCTTTCCATTTTTTGTCCAGAATATTACTGTGATAATGAGGTGACATGAGTATTTCTTTCACCATTTCTGGGAGCAATATATTGAAGATGTAAAATGAGAATCGGGGTTACAAAGAGGTGTACCCTGTTTCTAGGAACATAGAGAAAAGCATGAATAGACCATACTGTGAATAAATAATATAACTTTTTTGAACTTTAAATAATGAACTGAACTGATATCTGAAAAATTAAAGGAAATCGTATATTGATATACAATCATTCATTCCAACCAGGTATATATGTAATGGAAATATTTGTGTTTTGGTTTATCATGAAGAGTGTGTGACGTTTGCTTCAAAATGATTATGGAAATTCAAAATAATGTGTTGGGAAAGAAGTCTCATGAAAAGACCAGTCAAGAAACCCTGACAATACATGTGTTCTGAAGCAAGAAGTGGTGAAAGTTGAAACAAATGCTTATTAAATTGTGAACTTGTGGATGAAATGTATATCCTGTGATGTGCAAAAACTGAAGAAACAATAATGTACCAGTGTCGAATACAAATGAATGACAAATTACATATCATGTCCCATAGGAGTCTACTTGCATTGATGTTAGACTGGGTCAGTTACTGTAGAATAATTAGGATTTGTATGCACCATTCACTGAAGTTAGTTTTCAGTACTAGGAAACAAATATGTATTTCAGGTGGATGAATATTTCTGATTATCATCTTGTGAAAAGTGGATTATAAATCCACATACATGAACATGAATGAATTTAGAGAGTGTATATTAGACACATATATTTCATATTTTGAAAAATTTGGAGAGTATATCTATATCTATATCTATATCTATACACACACACACACACACACACACACACACAACTCACAGACATTAAAAAGTACCAATATAAATGCCAATCGAAATTCATCAGTAAATATGTATCATCCACAAATGCAAAAATATTTATTTTACTGAACATGAGCTAATGTATAATGTTGTTCTACTAGGACGCTCTCCTATAAGTTGAATTTTCATTTCCAACAGCATTTAGGAGGAGTGAACTCTTCTCACAATTTGTATCTGCCAAGACAGCCACCTCACAAAAATGTACGTGTGATACCTGGTAGGATTCGATATATGCATATAAATATACATGTGTGAATAGACTACAGAAAAAGGAAACAAGAATTCACATATTTGTTAAGTTTAAAACACATGGAGAATATTTCAAATAAATTTGACTAGATTTATAACTCCTACCTTATATAATGCAAATGTCAAGTCCAACTATACAACATGTCTCCTCTGAAGTACTTGTATTTCTAATGTGTTGGGTTAATTTTCTCCATTATATTAGGATGAATAGTCTGAGTCTACTAGGTATGGGTTAGTGTCAGGGATTCAGTATTTCGAATGGAAAATTGGAAAATGAATCCAATGTGTATGTAAATATATGCTGCACAAATATCCTCCCGCTCTCATCCAGAACAATGCCTTGACATTACCTTCAACCCAAGTAAGACACAATTAGAGGAGAAGAGTTACAAAATCAGTGAATACATATCTGGAATGGAAAATGCTCAGGAGTTCACAACCTTGGAGGTGGTAGAGGAGTTTCCAAAACTAAGGGACAGGGTAAACACTCCACAAACATGGAGCTCTGCTGGCCTAAAAACTTTTTGAGAAACTGCCTCTGAGCTTCCACACTTGAAATATATGTTGTTTTCAGGAGATTTGGCTTCCTCTGTAGTGAGAACATCAAAGCTGGGTCTGCATCTATGTGACCTGGAGGACATGGTTTCTTATTTTCCAATGAACAAGATGAAGCAGTGCTGAATCCTCTCTTTGTAGGTAAACTGAGGCCACTGGGGACTAAGTGTCTCCCCGTGTGGACTGTGAAGCCATTTGGTCCTCTTCCACTTTTTGTGGTGTTTTTGCTGCTGCACTGTGAGTTTGGTATTTGTTTCACGAAATACTAGGAGCTAAACTGGGTCACAGTGCTGGAGGGAGTTCTGTCACGTGTGGTGGGTCAGGGTCTGCAAGAGAATGCACCAACTAGGCTCCTATCTCTCACAGCTTGCCCCATTGCCCCCTTGTCCATATCAACCTGATTCTTAATTTTCCTCTGAAAACTCTCCATATAACAAGATGCCTTTACATATAAGGGTCTGTTGGCTGCACCATGTCAGTTACAAGCCATTTGGAATCCAATGGTAGATCCACATGTCCCTACCACGGATGTTTTATCAAACACCTCCCCACCACTGCTCTAGACCCACTACTCAGCAGGCTCCAAATTTCTGGCATCTCTGTTCTACACCATTTTCATGAAACTCAGTAAATCAAGGCACTGTCTGGTATACTCATGATCAGCAACAGGACATCCAGTGTTTCTCCAGTGCCACCTGGTCATAGGAATTTCAAAAATTTCATGGTATTTATCTAGCCATTTTTCAACCATGAAGTTGGAGGCACTGTGGGTTTCAGTTCATTCAGCAAACATTAAATGGTGAGGAAGCTCATTTCAATGAAATCTCTGGAGAACTCTCACAGGCATGGCTTCCCAAAGAGTGGACAAAAGGTCACATTAGGCCAGGCCCATTGAGGTCTACAATGTGAGGTCCATGTGTGTTTTGTCTCTCAACTATGGCTGCCATTTCTTTAAGAATAAAATCATGTGATATCCTTGCTGAGATTCCCAGGCCTCTGTGGAAATCCACCCGGGGCCTAGGTCTCAGTTTCCAAGAGCGACTTTCATGCATGGCCTCTTAAAATCCCAACAAAATTCATGGCAATGCTTCTCTGAGTTCAGTTCCAAAACCCAGTCTCTAAGGGGAATCACACCAGAGTTCAAGCCCACGTGGACCCAGTCATTTTTTCCAATGCCACACAAATGACCAAAATTAAAACCAAAACACTCCCACATGGCCCTCATCTTATTTCATATAGTCAATCATCTTAACCTCTGGCTGGAGGTTTCCATGAGGGGCGCAGCCCAAGACAGTGTCCAATATCAGCTCGTTTGCCCCTCATTTGTCTAAAGTCAGGGTAGCCTGGACACCGTTTCTGTGAACCAGGAGTGAACAAATAAGCCTGCCGTTAATACTTCTGTGTTTCTCCAATTTGAGGCCTACTGATTTTAGGTATCGATTCTTTAGGTGATTTAGAGTCATGCGAAAACACAAGTCCCTTTGCAGGGCTTTGAAGAACTCATTTGACCCAAAGAATCCCTATTGTCATTTGATGGAGTGCAGGAACCTAACAGAGGAAGGCAAGAGACTTCATCCACAATGAATGAAATTTTTTGCCATTTTGGTTTTGGAAGCTCACATGGGATCATTCTTAAGATCCATCAGGTGCTGAGAATCTAAGTCACAGCCACACACAGGTCCAAGAGGCTGATAAAGACACATCCCTTTCCAAAGCAATTAAGCAAAGAGCAACAGGTGAGGCCCATTCATTTCCATTTGAAAACTCTTTTCATCAGGCTTCACAAAGGGGTGGCCTGAGGCAAAGACCTTCCTGACATTCAGTGCAACACAACAATAAGTAAGCAAAAGGACCAAAGCAGGGTTTCTGCACTGAGACTTTCCTGGTCACACTGATATCTGAGTTTTCTGAGATGCTCGCCATTCTCTTCAGCTATCCAGTACATGGCCATGTCACAGAGCTTGGAGGTGGTACTTATTTTGGACACAAATCCATGAGCCTATTGTGGAGAGTGGCCAGAATTCAGGAAGAAAACTACAACTTAGAAAGATAGCAGGTGTTGCACATCGATAAGACAAGCTGCAGTCCATTCATATATTGGGCATGGGAAGATTTATTCTAGACAGGACACATCCATTAATGCATTCTCTTTTCTAATGTCTACAACAACGGACACAGTGGGATACACAGAAAGAGAAACACTCGCCCTGTCAAATAACTTACTAGAAACTGTCCACTCCAAACCAAACAAACCGCCTTTTCTATCTATTCTCAGAACATGAGACAAAACAACAAACCCACACCCACTCCCACAAAGGCACCTCCTTCCCCCAAGTACGTCTGTGAGTATCCGGAGTGTCCTCTGACTGGTGGGCCATACTATGTTCCCCCGAAATGGCCTGTCTTCTCTCAGATCTTGTTTCCTTGACCAACTCTGTGAAGATGTCAGGAAAAAGTGGTTAGCCACTACCTGTTTTCTCAGGAAAGGTCCATCTTCAGAGCTCTCCTGGCATTTGGCCATCCTCACATCATTAGGTACCAAGAAAACTGACTCTGTCCTTGGTAAATCCAAACAAGTGAGCCCACTGGGACTGGGACTGGGACTGCCTCTGGGTGCCTGGCTTCTTGGATACCAAGTTCAGAGAGTTCCATCACCAAGGAAATGAGGTATGTCCCATTCTTTGGAACTGAATGAGGTCACTGCCTTGGCAACCACTTTGTCCTAACAGTTGTTTCCAAGGGTTACATAAGATGGAGGTTGCCCCTACTTCCTGTGACACTTTCATAAGGTAGAATGTATATCACCATTGGCACCCGGGAACAGCTCTCCACTCATCCCTGGTTCGGTCCATCTTCTGTACAATAAGAAGAGAGAGAGGCAGATTCAGACACATCCTTTCATCCTGACCAGGTTGTTTGCCATGGAAGATGACTTTTGCTCTCTCAGGTGCTTCATACCTGCCTACAACTTCTCCAGGTATCATTTGTGCATGGACATTTGAGGTTCTCATCAGGTGGAAGGTCCCCGACTTTCCTGTATTGTAAGAACCACTCTGTCCCTGCTCTTCTGTAAAATGATTGAGGGAACAGTGTATACTTGGGGTTAAAAGCAGGTTTGATTTGGGTTACGAGTGATTCTGTGTGATGAATAATGGTATTGGTAACCTGCAATATTTACAAGAATATAGAGGTGAAATATAAGTAGGAAAACAGAAATCTAGGTATGATTTGAAGCCCAGAAGGGTTTTGCCCTTGATTGGGATACTTAGCTTTGAATGATGTTCTGCAAAGGTGCCTCAGATAATTCGATATACAATGGCATAGGACCTTGTACATTGGATGATTGAATTTAGAAGAGAACATCCAGTCAAAAAGGGATATTCAGTAGGATTAGGAAGATAGTCTGTAGGTTTAGGAAGAAGAGTGAGTATAGGATTTGGACCAAAAGTTCTTTAGCAATAGACTTTCGGTTGTTGAGTGAATGTAAATGTCAGCACATATGAAGAGTCAGTCACTATGTTGAACTGGGGAAAATATGTAGAAAAGCAGATATCAATAGAAACATTACGAAATCAGGCAAAGTATAAAGTGAGTGATAGAATTAGACATTTTCAACAGGGTTGAGTTTGAATATATAAATGTGGAAAAAAACAAATATGTAGTCACCAATAGGATTGACAATTGACAGCATTAGGCAACCTGGACATGCATGTTTTTAGAAATCCATGTTCACTTTCCATTTAGGCTTTGGTACAATCATAAGTGTGACCTTTCCATTTTTTGTCCAGAATATTACTGTGATAATGAGGTGACATGAGTATTTCTTTCACCATTTCTGGGAGCAATATATTGAAGATGTAAAATTAGAATCGGGGGTACAAATAGGTGTACCCTGTTTCTATGAACATAGAGAAAAACCACGAATAGACCATACTGTGAATAAATAATATAACTTTTTTGAGCTTTAAATAATGAATTGAACTGATATCTGAAAAATAAAAGGAAATTGTATATTGATATACAATCATTCATTCCAACCAGTTATATATCTAATAGAAATATTAGTGTTTTGGTTTATCATGAAGAGTGTGTGAGTTTTGCTTCAAAATGATTATGGAAATTCAAAATAATGTGTTTGGAAAGAAGTCTCATGAAAAGACCAGTCAAGAAACCCTGACAATACATGTGTTCTGAAGCAAGAAGTGATTAATGTTGA
Organism: Callospermophilus lateralis; assembly: GCF_048772815.1. Classification (NCBI taxonomy): domain Eukaryota; kingdom Metazoa; phylum Chordata; class Mammalia; order Rodentia; family Sciuridae; genus Callospermophilus; species Callospermophilus lateralis. The sequence goes on from NW_027512950.1 coordinate 259,798, forward strand.
AACAAATGCCTATTAATTTGTGAACTTGTGGATGAAATGTATATCCTATGATTTGCAAAAACTGAAGAAACAATAATGTACCAGTGTCGAATACAAATGAATGACAAATTACATATCATGTCCCATTGGAGTCTACTTGCATTGATGTTAGACTGGGTCAGATACTGTAGAATAATTAGGATTTGTATGCACCCTTCACTGAAGTTAGTAGTCAGTACTAGGAAACAAATATATATTTCAGGTGGATGAATATTTCTGATTATAATCTTGTGAAATTGTGATTATAAATCAACATACATGAACATGAATGAATTTAGAGAGTGTATACTAGACACATATATTTCATATTTGGAAAACTTTGGAGAGTATATCTATATCTATATCTATACACACACACACACACACACACACACACACACAACACTCACAGACATTAAAAAGTACCAATATAAATGCCAATCGAAATTCATCAGTAAATATATATCATCCACAGATGCAAAAATATTTATGTTACTGAACATGAGTTTATGTATAATGTTGTTCTTCTAGGACGCTCTCTTATAGGTTGAATTTTCATTTCCAACAGCATTTAGGAGGAGTGAACACTTCTCACAATTTTTATCTGCCAAGACATCCACCTTACAAAAATGTACGTGTGATACCTGGTAGGATTCTATATATTCATATAAATATACATGTGTGAATAGGCTACAGAAATTGGAAACAAGTATTCAGATATTTGTTAAGTTTAAAAACACATGGAGAATATTTCAATTAAAATTTGACTAGATGTATAACTCCTACCTTATATAATGCAAATGTCAAGTCCAACTATAGAACATGTCTCCTCTGAAGTGCTTGTATTTCTATTGTGTTGGGTTAATTTTCCCCATTATATTAGGATGAATAGTCTGAGTCTACTAGGTATGGGTTAGTGTCAGGGATTCAGTACTTCGAATGAAAAATTGGAAAATGAATGCAATGTGTATGTAAATATATGCTGCACAAATATCCTCCCGCTCTCATCCAAAACAATGCCTTGACATTACCTTCACCCCAAGTAAGACACAATTAGAGGAGAAGAGTTACACAATCAGTGAATACATATCTGGAATGGAAAATGCTCAGGAGTTCACAACCTTGGAGGTGGTTTAGGAGTTTCCAAAAGTAAGGGACATGGTAAACACTCCACAAACATGTAACTCTGCTGGCCTAACAACTTTTTGAGAAACTGCCTCTGAGCTTCCGCACTTGAAATATATGTTGTTTTCATGAGATTTGGCTTCCTTTGTAGTGAGACCATCAAAGCTGGTTCTGCATCTATGTGACCTGGAGGACATGGTTTCTTATTTTCCAATGAACAAGATGAAGCAGTGCTGAATCCTCTCTTTTTAGGTAAATTAAGGTCACTAGAGACTAAGTGTCTCCCCGTCTCCCCGTGTGGACTGTGAAGCCATTTGGTCCTCCTCCACTTTTTGTGGTGTTTAGGCTGCTGCACTGTGAGTTTGGTATTTGTTTCACGAAATACTAGCAGCTAAACTGGGACACAGTGCTGGAGGGAGTTCTGTCACGTGTGGTGGGTCAGGGTCTGCAAGAGAATGCACCAACTAGGCTTCTATCTCTCACAGCTTGCCCCATTGCCCCCTTGTCCATATCAACCTGATTCTTAATTTTCCTCTTAAAACTCTCCATATAACAAGATGCCTTTACATATAAGGGTCTGCTGGCAGCACCATGTCAGTTACAAGCCATTTGGAATCCAATGGTAGATCCACATGGCCCTACCATGGATGTTTTATCAAACACCTCCCCAGCACTGCTCTAGACCCACTACTCAGCAGGCTCCAACTTACTGGCATCTCTGTTCTACACCATTTTCATGAAACTCAGTAAATCAAGGCACTGTCTGGTATACTCATGATCAGCAATAGGACATCCAATGTTTCTCCAGTGCCACCTGGTCATAGGAATTTCAAAAATTTCATGGTATTTATCTAGCCATTTTTCAAGCATGAAGTTGGAGGCACTGTGGGTTTCAATTCATTCAGCAAAGATTAAATGGTGAGGAAGCTCATTTCAATGAAATCTCTGGAGAAATCTCACAGGCAAGGCTTCCTAAAGAATGAACAAAAGGTCACATTAGGCCAGGCCCATTGAGGTCTACAATGTGAGGTGCATGTGTGTTTTGACTCTCAACTATGGCTGCCATTTCTTTAAGAATAAAATCATGTGATATCCTTGCTGAGATTTCCAGGCCTCTGTGGAAATCTACCCGGGGCCTAGGTCTCAGTTTCCAAGAGCGACTTTCATGCGTGGCCTCTTATAATCCCAACAAAATTCATAGCAATGCTTCTCTGAGTTCAGTTCCAAAACCCAGTGTTTAAGGGGAATCACACCAGAGTTCAAGCCCACGTGGAACCAGTCATTTTTTCCAATGCCACACAAATGACCAACATTAAAACCCAAACACTCCCACATGGCCCTCACCTTATTCCATATAGTCAATCATTTTAAACTCTGGCTGGAGGTTTCCATGAGGGGTGCAGCCCAAGACAGTGTCCAAAATCAGCTCGTTTGCCCCTCATTTTCCTAAAGTCAGGGTACCCTGGACACCGTTGCTGTGAACCAGGAGTGAACAAATAAGCCTGCCGTTAATACTTCTATGTTTCTCCAATTTGAGGGCTACTGATTTTAGGTATCGATTCTTTAGGTGATTTAGAATCATGCGAAAACACAAGCACCTCTGCAGGGCTTTGAAGAACTCATTTGACTCACAGAATCCCTATTCATATTTGTTGGAGTGCAGGAACCTAACAGAGGAAGGCAAGAGTCTTCATCCACAATGAATGATATTTTTTGCCATTCTGGTTTTGGAAGCTCACATGGGATCATTCTTAAGATCCATCAGGTGCTGAGAATCTAAGTCACAGCCACACAGGACCAAGAGGCTGATAAAGACACATCCCTTTCCAAAGCAATTAAGCAAAGAACCACAGGTGAGGCCCATTCATTTCCATTTAAAAACTGTTTTCTTCAGGCTTCACAAAGGGGTGGCCTGAGGCAAAGACCTTCCTGACATTCAGTGCAACACAACAATAAGTAAGCAAAAAGCCCAAAGCAGTGTTTCTGCACTGAGACTTTCCTGGTCACACTGATATCTGAGTTTTCTGAGATGCTCGCCATTCTCTTCAACTATCCTTTACATGGCCATGTCACAGAGCTTGGAGGTGATACATATTTTGGACACAAATCCCTGAGCCCATTCTGGAGAGTGGCCAGAATTCAGGAAGAAAACAACAACTTAGAAAGATAGCAGGTGTTGCACATCGATAAGACAAGCTGCAGTCCATTCATATATTGGGCAGGATGAATTATAGGGAAGATTTATACTACACAGTACACATCCATTAATGCATTCTCTTTTCTAATGTCTACAACAACGGACACAGTGGGATACACATAAACAGAAACACTCGCCTTGTCAAATGACTTACTAGAAACTGTCTGCTCCAAAACAAACAAACCGCCTTTTCGATCTATTCTCAGAACATGAGACAATACAACAAACCCACACCCACTCCCACAAAGGCACCTCCTTCCCCCAAGTAGGTCTGTGACTATCCGGAGTGTCCTCTGACTGGTGGGCCATACTATGTTCCCCCGAAATGGCCTGTCTTCTCTCAGATCTTGTTTCCTTGACCAACTCTGTGAAGATGTCAGAAAAATGTGGTTAGCCACTACCTGTTTTCTCAGGAAAGGTCCATCTTCAGAGCTCTCCTGGCATTTGGCCATCCTCACATCATTAGGTACCAAGAAAACTGACTATGTCCTTGGTAAATCCAAACAAGTGAGCCCACTGGGCCTGGGACTGGGACAGCCTCTGGGTGCCTGGTTCTTGGATACCAAGTTCAGAGAGTTCCAACACCAAGGAAATGAGGTATGTCACATTCTTTGGAACTGAATGAGGTCACTGCCTTGGCAACCACTTTGTCCTAACAGTTGCTTCCAAGGGTTACATAAGATGGAGGTTTTCCCTACTTCCTGTGACACTTTCATAAGGTAGAATGTATATCAACCATTGGCACCCGGGAACAGCTCTCCACTCAGGCCTGGATTGTTCCACCTTGTCTACAATAAGAAGACAGAGGCAGATTCAGACACATCCCTTCATCCTGACCAGGTTGTTTGCCATGGAAGTTGAATTTTGCTCTCTCAGGTGCTTCATTCCTGCCTACAACATCTCCAGGTATCATTTGTGCATGGACATTTGAGGTTATCATCTCGTGGAAGATCCCCAACTTTCCTGTATTGTAAGAACCCCTCTGTCCCTGCTCTTCTGTAAAATGATTGAGGGAACAGTGTATACTTGGGTTTAAAAACAGGTTTGATTTGGTGACGAATGATTCTGTGCGATGAATATTGGGATTGGGAACCTGCAATATTTACAAGAATATAGAGGTGAAATATAAGTATGAAAAAAGAAATCTAGGTATGCTTTGAAGCCCAGAAGGGTTTTGCCCTTGATTGGGATACTTAGCTTTGAATTATGTTCTGCAAAGATGTCTCAGATAATTTTATATACAATGGCATAGGACCTTGTACATTGGATGATTGAATTTAGAAGAGAACATCCAGTCAAAAAGGGATATTCAGTAGGATTAGGAAGATAGTCGGTAGGTTTAGGAAGACGAGTGAGTATAGGATTTGGACCAAAAGTTCTTTAGCAATAGACTTTTGGTTATAGAGTGAATGTAAATGTCAGCACATATGAAGAGTCAGACACTATGTTGAACTGGGGAAAATATGTAGAAAAGCAGATATCAATGGAAACATTACGAAATCTGGCAAAGTATAAAGTGAGGGATAGAATTAGACATTTCAACAGGGTTGAGTTTCAATATATAAATTAGGAAAAAACAAATATGTAGTCACCAATAGGAGTGACAATTGACAGCATTAGGCAACCTGGACATGGATGTTTTTAGAAATCCATGTTCACTTTCCATTTAGGCTTTGGTACAATCATAAGTGTGACCTTTCCATTTTTTGTCCAGAATATTACTGTGATAATGAGGTGACATGAGTATTTCTTTCACCATTTCTGGGAGCAATATATTGAAGATGTAAAATTAGAATCGGGGGTACAAATAGGTGTACCCTGTTTCTATGAACATAGAGAAAAACCACGAATAGACCATACTGTGAATAAATAATATAACTTTTTTGAACTTTAAATAATGAATTGAACTGATATCTGAAAAATAAAAGGAAATTGTATATTGATATACAATCATTCATTCCAACCAGTTATATATCTAATGGAAATATTAGTGTTTTGGTTTATCATGAAGAGTGTGTGAGTTTTGCTTCAAAATGATTATGGAAATTCAAAATAATGTGTTTGGAAAGAAGTCTCATGAAAAGACCAGTCAAGAAACCCTGACAATACATGTGTTCTGAAGCAAGAAGTGATTAATGTTGAAACAAATGCCTATTAATTTGTGAACTTGTGGATGAAATGTATATCCTATGATGTGCAAAAACTGAAGAAACAATAATGTACCAGTGTCGAATACAAATGAATGACAAATTACATATCATGTCCCATTGGAGTCTACTTGCATTGATGTTAGACTGGGTCAGATACTGTAGAATAATTAGGATTTGTATGCACCCTTCACTGAAGTTAGTAGTCAGTACTAGGAAACAAATATATATTTCAGGTGGATGAATATTTCTGATTATAATCTTGTGAAATTGTGATTATAAATCAACATACATGAACATGAATGAATTTAGAGAGTGTATACTAGACACATATATTTCATATTTGGAAAACTTTGGAGAGTATATCTATATCTATATCTATACACACACACACACACACACACACACACACACACACAACACTCACAGACATTAAAAAGTACCAATATAAATGCCAATCGAAATTCATCAGTAAATATATATCATCCACAGATGCAAAAATATTTATGTTACTGAACATGAGTTTATGTATAATGTTGTTCTTCTAGGACGCTCTCTTATAGGTTGAATTTTCATTTCCAACAGCATTTAGGAGGAGTGAACACTTCTCACAATTTGTATCTGCCAAGACATCCACCTTACAAAAATGTACGTGTGATACCTGGTAGGATTCTATATATGCATATAAATATACATGTGTGAATAGGCTACAGAAATTGGAAACAAGTATTCACATATTTGTTAAGTTTAAAAATACATGGAGAATATTTCAATTAAAATTTGACTAGATGTATAACTCCTACCTTATATAATGCAAATGTCAAGTCCAACTATAGAACATGTCTCCTCTGAAGTGCTTGTATTTCTATTGTGTTTGGTTAATTTTCCCCATTATATTAGGATGAATAGTCTGAGTCTACTAGGTATGGGTTAGTGTCAGGGATTCAGTACTTCGAATGAAAAATTGGAAAATGAATCCAATGTGTATGTAAATATATGCTGCACAAATATCCTCCCGCTCTCATCCAAAACAATGCCTTGACATTACCTTCACCCCAAGTAAGACACAATTAGAGGAGAAGAGTTACACAATCAGTGAATACATATCTGGAATGGAAAATGCTCAGGAGTTCACAACCTTGGAGGTGGTTTAGGAGTTTCCAAAAGTAAGGGACATGGTAAACACTCCACAAACATGTAACTCTGCTGGCCTAACAACTTTTTGAGAAACTGCCTCTGAGCTTCCGCACTTGAAATATATGTTGTTTTCATGAGATTTGGCTTCCTTTGTAGTGAGACCATCAAAGCTGGGTCTGCATCTATGTGACCTGGAGGACATGGTTTCTTATTTTCCAATGAACAAGATGAAGCAGTGCTGAATCCTCTCTTTATAGGTAAACTGAGGCCACTGGGGACTAAGTGTCTCCCCGTCTCCCCGTGTGGACTGTGAAGCCATTTGGTCCTCCTCCACTTTTTGTGGTGTTTAGGCTGCTGCACTGTGAGTTTGGTATTTGTTTCACGAAATACTAGCAGCTAAACTGGGACACAGTGCTGGAGAAAGTTCTGTCACGTGTGGTGGGTCAGGGTCTGCAAGAGAATGCACCAACTAGGCTTCTATCTCTCACAGCTTGCCCCATTGCCCCCTTGTGCATATCAACCTGATTCTTAATTTTCCTCTTAAAACTCTACATATAACAAGATTCCTTTACATATAAGTGTCTGCTGGCAGCACCATGTCAGTTACAAGCCATTTGGAATCCAATGGTAGATCCACATGGCCCTACCACGGATGTTTTATCAAACACCTCCCCAGCACTGCTCTAGACCCACTACTCAGCAGGCTCCAACTTACTGGCATCTCTGTTCTACACCATTTTCATGAAACTCAGTAAATCAAGGCACTGTCTGGTATACTCATGATCAGCAATAGGACATCCAATGTTTCTCCAGTGCCACCTGGTCATAGGAATTTCAAAAATTTCATGGTATTTATCTAGCCATTTTTCAAGCATGAAGTTGGAGGCACTGTGGGTTTCAATTCATTCAGCAAAGATTAAATGGTGAGGAAGCTCATTTCAATGAAATCTCTGGAGAAATCTCACAGGCAAGGCTTCCCAAAGAATGGACAAAAGGTCACATTAGGCCAGGCCCATTGAGGTCTACAATGTGAGGTGCATGTGTGTTTTGACTCTCAACTGTGGATGTCATTTCTTTAAGAATAAAATCATGTGATATCCTTGCTGAGATTCCCAGGCCTCTGTGGAAATCTACCCGGGGCCTAGGTCTCAGTTTCCAAGAGCGACTTTCATGCGTGGCCTCTTATAATCCCAACAAAATTCATAGCAATGCTTCTCTGAGTTCAGTTCCAAAACCCAGTGTTTAAGGGGAATCACACCAGAGTTCAAGCCCACGTGGAACCAGTCATTTTTTCCAATGCCACACAAATGACCAACATTAAAACCCAAACACTCCCACATGGCCCTCACCTTATTCCATATAGTCAATCATCTTAAACTCTGGCTGGAGGTTTCCATGAGTGGTGCAGCCCAAGACAGTGTCCAAAATCAGCTCGTTTGCCCCTCATTTTCCTAAAGTCAGGGTACCCTGGACACCGTTGCTGTGAACCAGGAGTGAACAAATAAGCCTGCCGTTAATATTTCTATGTTTCTCCAATTTGAGGGCTACTGATTTTAGGTATCGATTCTTTAGGTGATTTAGAATCATGCGAAAACACAAGCACCTCTGCAGGGCTTTGAAGAACTCATTTGACTCACAGAATCCCTATTCATATTTGTTGGAGTGCAGGAACCTAACAGAGGAAGGCAAGAGTCTTCATCCACAATGAATGATATTTTTTGCCATTCTGGTTTTGGAAGCTCACATGGGATCATTCTTAAGATCCATCAGGTGCTGAGAATCTAAGTCACAGCCACACAGGACCAAGAGGCTGATAAAGACACATCCCTTTCCAAAGCAATTAAGCAAAGAACCACAGGTGAGGCCCATTCATTTCCATTTAAAAACTGTTTTCTTCAGGCTTCACAAAGGGGTGGCCTGAGGCAAAGACCTTCCTGACATTCAGTGCAACACAACAATAAGTAAGCAAAAAGCCCAAAGCAGTGTTTCTGCACTGAGACTTTCCTGGTCACACTGATATCTGAGTTTTCTGAGATGCTCGCCATTCTCTTCAACTATCCTTTACATGGCCATGTCACAGAGCTTGGAGGTGATACATATTTTGGACACATATCCCTGAGCCCATTCTGGAGAGTGGCCAGAATTCAGGCAGAAAACAACAACTTAGAAAGTTAGCAGGTGTTGCACATCGATAAGACAAGCTGCAGTCCATTCATATATTGGGCAGGATGAATTATAGGGAAGATTTATACTACACAGTACACATCCATTAATGCATTCTCTTTTCTGATGTCTACAACAACGGACACAGTGGGATACACATAAACAGAAACACTCGCCTTGTCAAATGACTTACTAGAAACTGTCTGCTCCAAACCAAACAAACCGCCTTTTCGATCTATTCTCAGAACATGAGACAAAACAACAAACCCACACCCACTCCCACAAAGGCACCTCCTTCCCCCAAGCAGGTCTGTGACTATCCGGAGTGTCCTCTGACTGGTGGGCCATACTATGTTCCCCCGAAATGGCCTGTCTTCTCTCAGATCTTGTTTCCTTGACCAACTCTGTGAAGAAGTCAGGAAAAAGTGGTTAGCCACTACCTGTTTTCTCAGGAAAGGTCCCTCTTCAGAGCTCTCCTGGCATTTGGCCATCCTCACATCATTAGGTACCAAGAAAACTGACTCTGTCCTTGGTAAATCCAAACAAGTGAGCCCACTGGGCCTGGGACTGGGACTGCCTCTGGGTGCCTGGCTTCTTGGATACCAAGTTCAGAGATTTCCATCACCAAGGAAATGAGTTATGTCACATTCTTTGGAACTGAATGAGGTCACTGCCTTGGCAACCACTTTGTCCTAACAGTTGCTTCCAAGGGTTACATAAGATGGAGGTTTCCCCTACTTCCTGTGACACTTTCATAAGGTAGAATGTATATCAACCATTGGCACCCGGGAACAGCTCTCCACTCAGGCCTGGATTGTTCCACCTTGTCTACAATAAGAAGACAGAGGCAGATTCAGACACATCCCTTCATCCTGACCAGGTTGTTTGCCATGGAAGATGACTTTCGCTCTCTCAGGTGCATCATACATGCCTACAACTTCCCCAGGCATCATTTGTGCATGGACATTTGAGGGTCTCATCTGGTGGAAGATCCCCAACTTTCCTGTATTGTAAGAACCCCTCTGTCCCTGCTCTTCTGTAAAATGTTTGAGGGAACAGTGTATACCTGGGGTTAAAAACAGGTTTGATTTGGTGATGAATGATTCTGTGCGATGAATAATGGGATTGGGAACCTGCAATATTTACAAGAATATAGAGGTGAAATATAAGTTTGAAAAAAGAAATCTAGGTATGCTTTGAAGCCCAGAGGGTTTTGCCCTTGATTGGGATACTTAGCTTTGAATTATGTTCTGCAAAGATGTCTCAGATAATTTGATATACAATGGCAAAGGACCTTGTACATTGGATGATTGAATTTAGAGAACATCCAGTCAAAAAGGGATATTCAGTAGGATTAGGAAGATATTCGGTAGGTTTAGGAAGACGAGTGAGTATAGGATTTGGACCAAAAGTTCTTTAGCAATAGACTTTTGGTTATAGAGTGGATGTAAATGTCAGCACATATGAAGAGTCAGACACTTTGTTGAACTGGGGAAAATATGTAGAAAAGCAGATATCAATGGAAACATTACGAAATCAGGCAAAGTATAAAGTGAGGGATAGAATTAGACATTTTCAACAGGGTTGAGTTTCAATATATAAATTAGGAAAAAACAAATATGTAGTCACCAATAGGATTGACAATTGACAGCATTAGGCAACATGGACATGGATGTTTTTGAAATCCATGTTCACTTTCCATTTAGGCTTTGGTACAATCATAAGTGTGACCTTTCCATTTTTGTCCAGAATATTACTGTGATAACGAGGTGACATGAGTATTTCTTTCACCATTTCTGGGAGCAATATATTGAAGATGTAAAATTAGAATCGGGGGTACAAATAGGTGTACCCTGTTTCTATGAACATAGAGAAAAACCACGAATAGACCATACTGTGAATAAATAATAATACTTTTTTGAACTTTAAATAATGAATTGAACTGATATCTGAAAAAAAAGGAAATTGTATATTGATATACAATCATTCATTCCAACCAGTTATATATCTAATGGAAATATTAGTGTTTTGGTTTATCATGAAGAGTGTGTGAGTTTTGCTTCGAAATGATTATGGAAATTCAAAATAATATGTTTGGAAAGAAGACTCATGAAAAGACCAGTCAAGAAACCCTGACAATACATGTGTTCTGAAGCAAGAAGTGATTAATGTTGAAACAAATGCCTATTAATTTGTGAACTTGTGGATGAAATGTATATCCTATGATGTGCAAAAACTGAAGAAACAATAATGTACCAGTGTCGAATACAAATGAATGACAAATTACATATCATGTCCCATAGGAGTCTACTTGCATTGATGTTAGACTGGGTCAGATACTGTAGAATAATTAGGATTTGTATGCACCCTTCACTGAAGTTAGTAGTCAGTACTAGGAAACAAATATGTATTTCAGGTGGATGAATATTTCTGATTATAATCTTGTGAAATTGTGATTATAAATCTACGTACATGAACATGAATGAATTTAGAGAGTGTATACTAGACACATATATTTCATATTTGGAAAACTTTGGAGGGTATATCTATATCTATATCTATACACACACACACACACACACACACACACACAACACTCACAGACATTAAAAAGTACCAATATAAATGCCAATCGAAATTCATCAGTAAATATATATCATCCACAGATGCAAAAATATTTATGTTACTGAACATGAGTTTATGTATAATGTTGTTCTTCTAGGACGCTCTCTTATAGGTTGAATTTTCATTTCCAACAGCATTTAGGAGGAGTGAACACTTCTCACAATTTGTATCTGCCAAGATATCCACCTTACAAAAATGTATGTGTGATACCTGGTAGGATTCTATATATGCATATAAATATACATGTGTGAATAGGCTACAGAAATTGGAAACAAGTATTCACATATTTGTTAAGTTTAAAAACACATGGAGAATATTTCAATTAAAATTTGACTAGATATATAACCCCTGCCTTATATAATGCAAATGTCAAGTCCAACTATAGAACATGTCTCCTCTGAAGTGCTTGTATTTCTATTGTGTTGGGTTAATTTTCCCCATTATATTAGGATGAATAGTCTGAGTCTACTAGGTATGGGTTAGTGTCAGGGATTCAGTACTTCGAATGGAAAATTGGAAAATGAATCCAATGTGTATGTAAATATGTGCTGCACAAATATCCTCCCACTCTCATCCAAAACAATGCCTTGACATTACCTTCACCCCAAGTAAGACACAATTAGAGGAGAAGAGTTACACAATCAGTGAATACATATCTGGAATGGAAAATGCTCAGGAGTTCACAACCTTGGAGGTGGTAGAGGAGTTTCCAAAACTAGAGGACAGGGTCAACACTCCACAAATATGGAGCTCTGCTGGCCTAAAAACTTTTTGAGAAACTGCCTCTGAGCTTCCGCACTTGAAATATATGTTGTATTCAGGAGATTTGGCTTCCTTTGTAGTGAGACCATCAAAGCTGGGTCTGCATCTATGTGACCTGGAGGACATGGTTTCTTATTTTCCAATGAACAAGATGAAGCAGTGCTGAATCCTATTTTTGTAGGTAAACTGAGGCCACTGGGGACTAAGTGTCTCCCCGTGTGGACTGTGAAGCCATTTGTTCCTTCTCCTCTTTTTGTGGTGTTTTTGCTGCTGCACTGTGAGTTTGGTATTTGTTTCACGAAATACTAGGAGATAAACTGGGACACAGTGCTGGAGGGAGTTCTGTCATGTGTGCTGGGTCAGGGTCTGCAAGAGAATGCACCAACTATGCTTCTATCTCTCACAGCTTGCCCCATTGTCCCCTTGTCCGTATCAACCTGATTCTTAATTTTCCTCTGCTAACTCTCCATATAACAAGATGCCTTTACATATAAGGGTCTGCTGGCAGCACCATGTCAGTTACAAGCCATTTGGAATCCAATGGTAGATCCACATGGCCCTACCATGGATGTTTTATCAAACACCTCCCCAGCACTGCTCTAGACCCACTACTCAGCAGGCTCCAACATACTGGCATCTCTGTTCTACACCATTTTCATGAAACTCAGTAAATCAAGGCACTGTCTGGTATACTCATGATCAGCAATAGGACATCCAATGTTTCTCCAGTGCCACCTAGTCATAGGAATTTCAAAAATTTCATGGTATTTATCTAGCCATTTTTCAAGCATGAAGTTGGAGGCACTGTGGGTTTCAATTCATTCAGCAAACATTAAATGTTGAGGAAGCTCATTTCAATGAAATCTCTGGAGAACTGTCACAGGCAAGGCTTCCCAAAGAGTGGACAAAAGGTCACATTAGGCCAGGCCCATTGAGGTCTACAATGTGATGTCCATGTGTGTTTTGACTCTCAACTATGGCTGCCATTTCTTTAAGAATAAAATAATGTAATATCCTTGCTGAGATTCCCAGAACTCTGTGGAAATTCACCCGGGGTCTAGGTCTCAGTTTCCAAGAGTGACTTTCATGCTTGGCCTCTTAAAATCCCAACAAAATTCATGGCAATGCTTCCCTGAGTTCACTTCCAAAACCCAGTCTCTAAGGGGAATCACACCAGAGTTCAACCCCACGTGGACCCAATCATTTATTCCAATGCCACACAAATGAGCAACATTAAAACCAAAACACTCCCACATGGCCCTCATCTTATTCCATATAGTCAATCATCTTAACTTCTGGCTGGAGGTTTCCATGAGGGGCGCAGCCCAAGTCAGTGTCCAAAATCAGCTCCTTTGCCCCTTATTTGCCTAAAGTCTGGGTAGCCTGGAAACCGTTTCTGTGAACCAGGAGTGAACAAATAACCCTGCCTTTAATACTTCTGTGTTTCTCCAATTTGAGGCATACTGATTTTAGGTATCGATTCTTTAGGTGATTTAGAGTCATGGGAAAACACAAGCACCTCTGCAGGGCTTTGAAGAACTCATTTGACCCAAAGAATTCCTATTCTCATTTGATGGAGTGCAGGAAACTAACAGAGGAAGGCAAGAGACTTCATCCACAAAGAATGATATTTTATGCTATTTTGGTTTTGGAAGCTCACATGGGATCATTCTTAAGATCCATCAGGTGCTGAGAACCTAAGTCACAGCCACACACAGGTCCAAGAGGCTGATAAAGACACATCCCTTTCCAAAGCAATTAAGCAAAGAGCCACAGGTGAGGCCCATTCATTTCCATTTGAAAACTGTTTTCTTCAGGCTTCACAAAGGGGTGGTCTGAGGCAAAGACCTTCCTGACATTCAGTGCAACACAACAATAAGTAAGCAAAAGGCCCAAAGCGGAGTTTCTGCACTGAGACTTTCCTGGTCACACTGATATCTGAGTTTTCTGAGATGCTCGCCATTCTCTTCAGCTATCCTGTACATGGCCATGTCACAGAGCTTGGAGGTGGTACATATTTTGGACACAAATCCATGAGCCTATTCTGGAGAGTGGCCAGAATTCAGGAAGAAAACAACATCTTAGAAAGATAGCAGGTGTTGCACATCGATAAGACAAGCTGCAGTCCATTCATATATTGGGCAGGATGAATTATGGGAAGTTTTATACTAGACAAGACACATCCATTAATGCATTCTCTTTTCTAATGTCTACAACAACGGACACAGTGGGATACACAGAAACAGAAACACTCGCCGTGTCAAATGACTTACTAGAAAATGTCCACTTCAAACCAAACAAACCGCCTTTCCTATCTATTCTCAGAACATGAGACAAATCAACAAACCCACACCCACTCCCACAAAGGCACCTCCTTCCCCCAAGTAGGTCTGTGACTATCCGGAGTGTCCTCTGACTGGTGGGCCATACTATGTTCCCCCGAAATGGCCTGTCTTCTCTCAGATCTTGTTTCCTTGACCAACTCTGTGAAGATGTCAGGAAAAAGTGGTTAGCCACTACCTGTTTTCTCAGGAAAGGTCCATCTTCAGAGCTCTCCTGGCATTTGGCCATCCTCACATCATTAGGTACCAAGAAAACTGACTCTGTCCTTGGTAAATCCAAACAAGTGAGCCCACTGGGACTGGGATAGGGACTGCCTCTGGGTGCCTGCCTTCTTGGATACCAAGTTCAGAGGTTTCCATCACCAAGGAAATGAGGGATGTCACATTCTTTGAAACTGAATGAGGTCACTGCCTTGGCAACCACTTTGTCCTAACAGTTGCTTCCAAGGGTAACATAAGATGGAGGTTGCCCCTACTTCCTTTGACACTTTTATTAGGTAGAATGTATATCAACCATTGGCACCTGGGAACAGCTCTCCACTCAGGCCTGGTTTGGTCCACCTTCTCTACAATAAGAAGAGAGAGGCAGATTCAGACACATCCCTTCATCCTGACTAGGTTGTTTGCCATGGAAGATGACTTTTTCTCTCTTAGGTGCTTCATACCTGCCTACAACTTCTCCAGGTATCATTTGTGCATGGATATTTGAGGTTCTCATCAGGAGGAAGGTCTCCAACTTTCCTGTATTGTAAGAACCACTCTATCCCTGCTCTTCTGTAAAATGATTGAGGGAACAGTGTATACTTGGGGTTAAAAACAGGTTTGATTTGGGTTACGAATGATTCTGTGCGATTAATAATGGTATTGGGAACCTGCAATATTTACAAGAATATAGAGGTGAAATATAATTATGAAAAGAGAAACCTAGTTATGATTTGAAGCCCAGAAGGGTTTTGCCCTTGATTGGGATACTTAGCTTTGAATTATGTTCTGCAAAGATGTCTCAGATAATTCGATATACAATGGCATAGGACCTTGTACATTGGATGATTGAATTTAGAAGAGAACATCCAGTCAAAAAGGGATATTCAGTAGGATTAGGAAGATAGTCAGTAGGTTTAGGAAGAAGAGTGAGTATAGGATTTGGACCAAAAGTTCTTTAGCAATAGACTTTCGGTTATAGAGTGAATGTAAATATCAGCACATATGAAGAGTCAGTCACTATGATGAACTGGGGAAAATGTGTAGAAAAGCAGATATCAATGGAAACATTACGAAATCAGGCAAAGTATAAAGTGAAGGATAGAATTAGACATTTTCAACAGGGTTGAGTTTGAATATATAAATTAGGAAAAAACAAATATGTAGTCACCAATAGGATTGACAATTGACAGCATTAGACAACCTGGACATGGATGTTTTTAGTAATCCATGTTCACTTTCCATTTAGGCTTTGGTACAATCATAAGTGTGACCTTTCCATTTTTTGTCCAGAATATTACTGTGATAATGAGGTGACATGAGTATTTCCTTCACCATTTCTGGGAGCAATATATTGAAGATTTAAAATTAGAATTGGGGGTAAAAAGAGGTGTACCCTGTGTCTATTAAGATAGATATAAAGCATGAATAGAGCATACTGTGAATAAATAATATAACTTTTTTGAACTTTATATAATGAATTGAATTGATATCTGAAAAATTACAGGAAATCGTATATTGATATACAATCATTCATTCCAACCAGTTATATATCTAATGGAAATATTATTGTTTGGTTTATCATTAAGAGTGTGTGAGTTTTGCTTCAAAAGTGATTATGGAAATCAAAAAAAATGTGTTTGGAAAGAAGTCTCATGAAAAGACCAGTCAAGAAACCCTGACAATACATGTGTTCGGAAGCAAGAAGTGATTAAAGTTGAAACAAATGCCTATAAATTTGTGAACTTGTGGATGAAGTGTATAACTTAAAATGTGCAAAAACTGAAGAAATAATAATGTACCAGTGTTGAGTACATATGAACGTCAAATTACATATCATGTCCCATAGGAATCTACTTGCATTGATGTTAGACTGGGTCAGTTACTGTAGAATAATTAGGATTTGTATGCACCATTCACTGAAGTTAGTTTTCAGTACTAGGAAATAAATATGTATATCAGGTGGATGAATATTTCTGATTATAATCTTGTGAAAAGTTGATTATAAATCCACATACATGAACATGAATGAATTTAGAGAGTTTACATTAGACACATATATTTCATATTTTGAAAAATCTGCAGAGTGTACAGATATATTACACACACACACACACACACACACACAAACACACAAAACACTGACAGACATTTAAAAGAAGCAATATAAATGGCAATAGAAATTCATCAGTAAATATATATCACCCACAGATGCAAAAATATTTATTTTACTGAACCTGAATTTATGTATAATGTTCTTCTACTAGGAAGCTCCCCTATAGGTTGAATTTTCAGTTCCAACAGCGTTTAGGAGGTGTGAACTCTTCTCACAGTTTGTATATGCCAAGTCAGCCACCTCAAAATGTACGTGTGATACCTGGTAGGATTCTATTTATGCATATAATTATACAAGTGTGAATAGGCTAAAGAGAAAGGGAAACAAGAATTCTCGTATTTTTTAAGTTTAAAAACTTATGGAGAACTTCTTCGATTAAAAATTGACTAAATTTATAACTTTTACCTTATATAATGCAAAAGGCAAGTCCAACTATACAACATGCCTCCAATGAACTGCTTGTATTTCTATAGGTTTGGGTTATTTTTCTCTATCATATTAGGATGAGTTGTTTGAGTCTAGTAGGTATGGGTTCGTGTCAGGGATTCAATATTTCAAAATGAAAATTGGAAAATGAATCCAATTTGTATGCATATATATGCTGCACAAATATCCTCCCACTCTCATCCAGAACAATGCCTTGACATTACCTTCACCCCAAGTAAGACACAATTAGATGAGAAGAGTTAGAAAATCAGTGAACACATATCTGGAATGGAAAATGCTCAGGAGTTCACAACCTTGGAGGTGTTAGAGGAGTTTCCAAAAGCAAGGGACAGGGTAAACACTCCACAAACATGGAGCTCTTCTGTCCTAAAAACTTTTTGAGAAACTGCCTTGAGATAGGGCACTTAAATATATGTTGTTGTCAGGAGATTTGGCTTCCTTTGTAGTGAGACCATCAAAGCTGGGTCTGCATCTATGAGACCTGGAGGACATTGTTTCTGATGTTTCAATGAACATGAGGCAGCAGTGCTGATATTTTTCTTTTTAGGTAAACTGTGGCCTCTGGGGTCTAAGTGTCTCCCCGTTGAACTGTGAAGCCATTTGGCCCTCCTACACTTTTTGTGGGGTTTTTGCTGCTGCACTGGTAGTTTGGTATTTGCTTCATAAAATAGAAGGAGTTCAACTGGGACACAGTGCAGGAGGGAGTTCTGTCACGTGTGGTGGGTCAGGGTCTGCAGGAAAATGCACCAACCAATCTTCTATCCCTCAAAGCTTGCCCCATTGCATCCTTGTCCATAGCAACCTGATTCTGAACATTGCCCTGAATCCTCTCCATATAACAAGATGCCTTTACTTATAAGGGTCTGCTGGCTGCACCATGTAAGCCACAAGCCATTTTTAAGCCAATGGAAGATCCAAATTGCTCCAACACAGAAGTTTTATCACACTCCTGCCCACCACAACTCTAGGCCCACTTCTTAGGAGCCTGAAACTTACTGGGACCTCTGTTGTACACCATTTTCATAAAACCCAGTCAAGCAAGGCACTGTCAGGTACATCCATGATCAGCAGTAGGACATCCAAAGGTTCTCTAGTGCAACCTAGTCATGGGAATTTCAAAAATTTCATGGTATTTATCTAGACATTTTACAAGGATGAAGTTGGAAGCACTGTGGGTTTCAATTTTTTCAGGAACCATTAAATGGTGAGGAAGATTATTTCAATGAAAGCTCTGAAGAACCCTCACAGGCAAGGCTTCTCAAAGAGTGAACAAAAGGTCACATTAAGCCAGGCCCATTGAGGTCTACAATGTGAGTTCCATGTGTGTTTTGACTCTCAAATATGGCTGCCAAGTCTTTCGAATGAAATCATGTGATACCTTGGCTGAGATTCCCAGTGCTCTGTGCAAAGCCACTCTGGGGCTAGATCTCAGTTTCCCAGGGTGACTCTCATACATGGCCTCTTTAATCCCAACACAATACATGGCAATACTTTTCTGAGGTCAGTTTCTGAACTCAGTCTCTAAGGGGAATCACACCAAAGTTCAAGCCCAGGTAGACCCAGTTATGTCTTCCAACTGCCACACAAATATCCACAATTAAATCCAAAACACTCCCACATGTCACTCATCTTTTCTATATACCCACTCATCATAACCTCTGGCTGGAGGTTTCCATGAGTGGTGCTGCCCAAGACAGTGTCCAAAATAACCACCCTTGCCACTCATTTGCCTAAAATCA
This sequence comes from Callospermophilus lateralis, assembly GCF_048772815.1. Classification (NCBI taxonomy): domain Eukaryota; kingdom Metazoa; phylum Chordata; class Mammalia; order Rodentia; family Sciuridae; genus Callospermophilus; species Callospermophilus lateralis. The sequence goes on from NW_027512950.1 coordinate 278,817, forward strand.
GCGTGGCCTGGACATCCTTCCAGTGAACCAGGAGTGATCAAATTGGCCGGCCATTAAGATGGCACTGCTTCTCCAATTTGAGGCCTACTGACTGTGGGGTTTAGAGTCTTTATGTGATTTGGAGTCATGAGAAAAATCAAGCACTTATGGGCTATCCTCTGCAGGGTTTTGAGGAAGACATTTAAACCAAATGATCACTATTCTCACTTGATGAAGGTTAGGAACCTTACAGAGGAATGCGAGAGACTTCATCCAAAATGAATGCTCTTTTGTCCATTTTGGTTTTGGATGCACACATGGGATCTTTCTTTAGATCCATCAGGTGCTAAGAATCTAAGCCACAGCCTCACACAGGGCCAAAAAGCTGATTCAGACACATCCCTTTCCAAAGCAATTAAGCAAAGAGCCACAGGTGATGCCCATTCATTTCTATTTGAAAACTATTTCTTTTGACTCTACAAAGGTGTGGCCTGAGGCAAAGACGTTCTGACATTCAGGGCAACAGAACAATTGGTAAGCAAAAGGCCCAAAGCAGGGTTTCTCCATTAGAATTTTCTGGTCACACTCATATCTGAGTTTTCTTAGATGCTCCATTCCTTTCAGCAATCCAGTACATGGCCAAGTCTCAGAGCTTGGAGGTGGTACATATTTTGGACACAAAACAATGAGACTATTCTGGAAATTGGCCAGAATTCAGGAAGAAAACAGGACCTTAGCAAGATTGTAGGAGTTGCCCACCCATAAGTCAAGCCACAGTCCATTCATAAATTGGGCAAGATGAATCTTGGGAAGCTTTCTACTAGTCAGGACACATACAATGATTCATTCTCTTTTCTAATGTCTAAAACCACGGACACAGTGGGATACACAGACAAAGAGACACTGGCCTTGTCAAACGACTTACCAGAAACAGTTCACTCCAAAACAAACAAACCGCCTTTCCTACCTATTCTCAGAACATGAGACAAAACCTCAAACCCACACCCACACACACAAAGGCAGCTCCTTCCCCCAAGTAGGTCTGTGACTATCAGGAGTGTCCTCTGACAGGTGGGCCATACTATGTTCCGATGAAATCGCCTGTCCTGTGTCAGATATGGTCTCATTGGCCCAATCTGTGAAGTTGTCACTAGCCAGCTGTGAGCAACTACCTGCTTTCTCAGGAAAGGCCTCTCTTCAGAGCTTTCCTGACATTTGTCCATCCTCACATCAGTAGGTACCAAGAAAGACTGACTCTGTCCTTGTTAAATCCAAACAAGTGAGACCACTGGGACTGGGAATGGGACTGGCTCTGCGTGCCTGGCTTCCCGGATCCCAAGTTCAGAGAGTTTCATCACCAAGGAAGTGAGGTGAGATTACTTCCTTCAGGAATTTAATGAGGTCACTGCCTTGGCAACCACTTTGTGCTAACAGTAGCTTCCAATAGTCCTATGAAATGGAGGCAGCCCTTACTTCCTGTGACACTTTCATATGTTAGAATGGTATATCAACCATAGGCACCCAGGAACAGCTCTCCACACATGCCTGGTATGGTCCATCTTCTCTACATTAAGAAGAGAGGCTTATTCAGACAAAACCCTTCATTCTGGAAAGGTTGTTTGCGATGGAAGATGACTTTTGCTCTCTCAGGTCCTTCATAGCTGCCTAATCTTCTCCAGGGATCAAATCTGCATGGACCTTTGAGGTTCTCAGCAGGCGGCAGATCCCCTACATTCCTGTATTGTAAGATGAACTCTCTCGCTGCTCTTCTGTAAAGTTAGATTGAGGGAAGAGTGTATGGTTAGGGTTATTAACATGTTCGATTTGGATTACGAATCATCCTGCAGGATGATTAATAGTATTGGGAACCTGCGATATTTATAAGATTATAGAGGTGAAATATAAGTATGAAAACAGAAATGTTGGTAAGATTTGAAGCCCAGAAGGGCATTAGGCCCTTGATTGGGATACTTAGCTTTTAATTACGTTCTACACAGATGTCTCAGATAAATTGATAATCAATGGCATAGGACCTTATAGCTTGGATGTTTGATTTTAGAAGAGAACATCCACTCAAATTGAGATAGTCAGTGGGATTAGGAAGTTAGTCGGTAGGTTTATAAAAAAGAGTGAGTATAAAATTTGGACAAAAATTTCTGTAGCAATAGGGTTTCGGTTATAGAGTGAATGTAAATGTCAGCACATGTGAAGAGTCAGTCACAATGATTAACTGGGGAAAATATGTAGGAAGGAAAATATCAATAGAGACATTATGAAATGAGGCAATTATATAGTGAGTGATAGGATTAGACATTTTCAACAGGGTTGAGATTGAGTACATAATCTTAGGAAGAAACAAATATGTAGTCACCAATAGGAATGACATTTGAAAGCATTAGGCAACCTGGATATGGATGTTTTTAGTAAGCCATGTTCACTTTCCATTTAGGATTTGGTACAATCATAAGTGTGACCTTTGCATTTTGTGCCCAGAAAATTATTGTGATCAAATATATATGTAGATCATATGATATGTGTATTTCTTCCACCATTTCTGGGAGCAATATTTGAGGACACATAAATTAGTATTGTGGGTACAAAGTGGTGTACCCTGTGTCTACGAATATAGAGATAATGCATGAATAGACCTTAGTGTGAATAAATAATATAACTTTTTTCACTTTAAATAATGGATAGAATTGATATCTTAAAATATATAGGAAATCATATATTGACATACAATCATTCACTCCAACCAGTTACACATATAATGGTAATCTTAGGGTTATTGTTTATCATGAAGTGTGTGTGAGTTTTGTTCCAAAAGTGTTTATGGAAATCGAAAATAATGTCTTTGGAAGGAAGTCTCATTAAAAGACCAGTCAAGAAATATGGAGGAATCCATGTGTTCAAAGCAGGAATTGATTGAAATTGAAACAAATGCCTATAACTTTGCTAAATTGTGGATGAAATATATATCCTGTGATGTGCATAAACTGATGAAATAGTAATGTACCAGTGTTGAATAAAAATGAAGGTCAAAGTACACATCATGTCCCATAGGAATCTACTTGCATTGATGTTAAACTGGTTCAGTTACTGTAGAAATATTAGGATTTCATGCATTATTCACCGTAGTTAGTTTTATTTTTTTTCATTTTTATTTATAATTGTTCAAAACATTACATAGTTGTTATATCATATTTCACAATTTGATTCAAGTGCATTATGAACTCCCATTTTTACCCCATGTACAGATTACAGAATCACATCATTTACACATCTATTGATTCACATATTGCCATACTAGTGTCTATTGAATTCTGCTGCCTTTCCTATCCTCTACTATCCCCCCTCCCCTCCCCGCCCCTCCCCTCTTCTCTCTCTACCCCCTCTACTGTAATAAATTTGTCCCCCTTGTATTATTTTTCCCTTTCCCCTCACTTTCTCTTGTATGTAATTTTATATAACCCTGAGGGTCTCCTTCCAATTCCATGCAATTTTCCTTCTCTCTCCCTTTCCTTTCCACCTCTCATCCCGGTTTAATGTTAATCATCTTGTCATGCTCTTTGTCTCTCCTCTGTTCTTAGTTACTCTCCGTATATCAAAGATGACATTTGGCATTTGTTTTTTAAGGATTGGGTAGCTTCACTTAGCATAATCTGCTCTAATGCCATCCATTTCCCTCCAAATTCTATGATTTTTTTCATTTTTCAATGCAGAGTAATACTCCATTGTGTATAAATGCCACAGTATTTTCTCCATTCTTTCATTGAAGGGCATCTAAGTTGGTTTCACAGTCTTCCTGTTGTGAATTGTTCTGCTATGAACATCGATGTAGCAGTGTCCCTGTAGCATGCTCTTTTTAGGTCTTTAGTGAATAGACTGAGTAGGGGAATAGCTGGGTCAAATGGTGGTTCCATTCCCAGCTTTCCAAGAAATCTCCATACTGCTTTCCAAATTGGCTGCACCAATTTGCAGTCCCACCAGAAATGTACAAGTGTACCTCTTTCCCCACATCCTTGCCAGAACTTGTTGTTGTTTGACTTCATAATGTCTGCCAATCTTACTGGAGTGAGATGGTATCTTAGGGTGGTTTTGATTTGCATTTCTCTGACTGCTGGAGATGGTGAGCATTTTTTCATGTACTTGTTGATTGATTGTAAGTCCTCATCTGATAAGTGTCTGTTGAGGTCCTCAGCCCATTTGTTGATTGGGTTATTTGTTATCTTATTGTCTAATTTTTTGAGTTTTTTGTATACTCTGGATATTAGGGCTCTATCTGAAGTGTGAGGAGTAAAGATTTCTTCCCAGGATGTAGGCTCCCTATTTACCTCTCTTATTGCTTCTTTTGCTGCGAAAAAACTTTTTAGTTTATGTCCCATTTGTTGATTCTAGTTATTAACTCTTGTGCTATGGGTGTCCTATTGAGGAATTTGGAGCCCGACCCCACAGTATGCACATCGTAAGCAAATTTTTCTTCTATCAGACACTGTGTCTCTGATTTGATATTAAGCTCATTGATCCATTTTGAGTTAACTTTTGTGCATGGCAAGAGAAAGGGATTCAGTTTCAATTTGTTACATATGGATTTCCAGTTTTCCATACACCATTTGTTGAAGATGCTATCCTTCCTCCATTGCATGCTTTTAGCCCCTTTATCAAATATAAGATAGTTGTAGTTTTGTGGATTGGTTTCTGTGTCCTCTATTCTGTACCATTGGTCCACCGGCCTATATTGGTACCAGTACCATGCTATTGTTGTTACTATTGCTCTGTAGTATAGTTTGAAGTCTGGTATCGCTCTACCGCCTGATTCACACTTCCTGCCTAGCATTGTTTTTGCTATTCTGGGACTTTTATTTTTCCATATGTATTTCATGATTGCTTTCTTTATTTCTACAAGAAATGCCTTTGGGATTTTGATTGGCATTGCATTAAACCTATAGAGAAATTTTGGTAATATCGCCATTTTGATGATGTTAGTTCTGCCTATCCATGAACAGGATATATTTTTACATCTTCTAAGATTTTCTTATATTTCTCTCTTTAGGGTTCTGTAGTTTTCATTGTATAAGACTTTCACCTCTTTTGTTAGGTTGATTCCCATCTTTTTTTTTTTTTTTTTAGGATATTGTGAATGGAGTGGTTGTTCTCATTTCCATTTCAGAGGATTTGTAGCTGATATAGAGGAATGCCTTTGATTTATGTGTGTTGATTTTATATCCTGCCACTTTGCTGAATTCATTTATTAGCTCTATTAGTTTCTTTGTAGACCCTTTTGGGTCTGCTAGGTATAGAATCATGTCTTCTGCAATAGTAATAATTTAAGTTCTTCTTTTCCTATTTTTATGCCTTTAATTTCTTCCGTCTGTCTAATTTCTCTGGCCAGTGTTTCGAGAACTGTATTGAACAGAAGTGGTGAGAGAGGGCATCCCATTCTTGTTCCAGATTTTAGAGGGAATGCCTTCAATTTTTCTAGATTCAGAATGATGCTAGCTTGAGGCTTAGCATAGATTGCTTTTACAATATTGAGGTATGTTCCTGTTATTCCTAGTTTTTCTAGAGATTTGAAGATAAAGGGATGCTGTACTTTGTCGAATGCTTTTTGTGCATCTATCGAGATAATCATATGGTTCTTATTTTTAAGTCTATTGATGTGGTGAATAACATTTATTGATTTTCGTATATTGAACAAGCCTTGCATTCCACGGATGAATCCTACTTGATGATGGTGCACAATTTTTTTAATATGTTTTTGTATCTGATTCGCCAGAATTTAATTAGGGATTTTTGCATTTAGGTTCTTTAGGGATATTGGTCTGTAGTTTTCTTTGTTTGAAGTGTTTATGTCTGGTGTAGAAATTAGGGTGATATTGGCCTGGTAGAATGAATTTGGAAGATCTCCCTCTTTTTCAATTTCCTGAAATAGCTTGATAAGTATTGGTATTAGTTCATATTTAAAGGGTTTGTAAAACTCTGCTGTATACCCATACTGTCCTGGTCTTTTCTTAGTTGGTAATCTTTGGATGGTTTCTTCTATTTCCTCAATTGATATTGGTCTGTTTAGGTTGTCTATATCCTCCTGACTCAATCTGGACAGATCATATGACTTAAGAAATTTTTCGATGCCTTCACTATCTTCTATTATATTGGAGTATAACGAATCAAATTAATTTCTTATTATCTTCTGTATTTCAGAAATATCTGCTGTGATTGCCAGGGGGTGACAAATAACTTGTGTAGATTGATACAGCAGGAGTGGAAGCCGTTTATTGTAGAATCCGAGCGATATTTATACATTTTATAAAGCTTATCTAATTAGCATAAAATAGATACAGCAGTCAACCAATAAGGAATCTCCACACTTAATGGCTTGCTTTTGTTACTTCAAAAACCACTCCCTATGGCATTTGGCCAGGCGCCATCCAGACTTGTTTACAGACCCTAACATTTCTCTGGCAAAATACCAGGTGCCATGCTGACTTGTTTATAGACCTTAACATGTGATATTGACTTTTTCATCCCGTATTCTAGTAATTTGAGTTTTCTCTCTTCTTCTTTCATTAGCATGGCTAAGGGTCTGTCGATTTTATTTATTTTTTCAAAGAACCAACTTTTAGTTTCCTCAATTTTTTCAATTGTTTCTTTTGTTTCGATTTCATTAATTTCAGCTTTGATTTTAATTAAATCTTACCTTCTACTTATTTTGCTGTTGTTTTCCTCTTCTTTTTCTAGGATTCTGAGATGAAGTATGAGATCATTTATTTGCTGTTGTTTTTTTCTTTTTTTAAGGAATGAAATCCAAGCAATGAATTTTCCTCTTAGAACGGATTTCAATGTGTCCCATAGATTCTGATATGTTGTGCCTGTGTTTTCATTTATCTCTAAGAATTTTTTAATTTCCTCCTTTATGTCTTCTATAACCCATTGTTCATTCAGTAACCTGTTGTTCATTCTACAAGTGATGCATGATTTTTCCTTCCTTCTTTTATCATTGATTTTTAGTTTATATTCCATTATGATCAGATAAGATGCATGGTATTATCTCTACTGCTTTATATTGTCTAAGAATTGCCCTGTGACATAATATATGATCTATTTTTGAGAAGGATCCATGTGCTGCTGAGGAAAAATGTAACTGCTTGATGTTGTGGAGTATATTCTATATATGTCAATTAAGTCTAGGTTATTAATTGTGTTATTGAGTTCTATAGTTTTCTATTTCAACTTTTGTTTGGAAGACCTGTCCAGTGGTGAGAGAGGTGTGTTGAAGTCTCCCATGATTATTGTATGGTGGTCTATTAGACTCTTGATCTTGAGAAAAGTTTGTTTGATGGACATAGCTGCACCATTGTTTTGGGGCATATATATATTTATAATGGTTATGTCTTGTTGCTGTATGGTTCTCTTGAGCAGTATATAGTGTCCCTCTTTATCCCTTTTGATTAACTTTGGCTTGAAATCTATTTTATTTGATATGAGTATGGACACTCCTACTTGTTTCCGAAATCCATATAAGTGATATGATTTTTCCCAACCTTTCCCCTTCAGTCTATGTATGTCTTTTCCTATCAAATGCGTCTCCTGTAGGCAGCATATTATTGGGTCTTGTTTTGTGATCCATTCTACTAGCCTCTGTCTCATAATTGGTGAGTTTAAGGCATTAACATTTACAGTTATTATTGAGATAATGGTTGTTCTTCTAGCCCTATTTGTTTATTTATGTTACTAAACATGGATTGTTTTCTTCTTTGATTATTTCCCACTTTTACTGTACTACATCCCACTGTTGGTTTTTATTGTTATTTCCCTTTCTTCTTCCTGTAATATTTTCCGAGGATGTTTTGAAGAGATGGTTTTCTAGCTACAAATTATTTTAACTTTTTTTTTATCATGGAAGGTTATAATTTTATCTTCCATCCTGAAGCTTAATTTCACTGGATACACAATTCTTGGTTGGAATCCATTTTCTTTCAGTGTTTGAAAAACGTTATTCAAGGATTTTCTAGCTTTCAGAGTCTGTGTTGAAAGATCAGCTGTTATCCTGATTGTTTTACCCCTAAATGTAATCTGCTTTTTTTCTCTTGTAGCATTTAAAATTCTCTCCTTATTGTGTACGTTGGGCATCTTCATTATAATGTGTCTAGGTGTGGATCTCTTATGATTTTGCACATTTGGCGTCCTGTAGGCTTCTAGGACTTGGGAGTCAGTCTGATTCTTCAAGTCTGGGAAGTTTTCTCGTATTATTTCATTGAATACATTCCTCATTGCTTTGGTTTTAACCTCTATACCTTCCTGTATTCCAATGACTCTTATGTTTGGTCTCTTTATGTTATCCCGTATTTCTTGGATATTCTGTTCATGGTTTCTTAACAGTCTTGCTGAGCTGTCTATGTTCTTTTCAAGTTGGAATACTTTGTCTTCATTTTCTGATGTTCTATCTTCTAAGTGTTGTACTCTGCTGGTAGTCTTCTCAATTGAGTTTTTTAGTTGGTTTATTGCTTTCTGCATTTCTAGGATTTCTGTTTGTTATTTTTTACAACCTCTATCTCTCTGTATAGCTGATCTTTTGCTTCTTGGATTTGTTTATGTAATTCATTGTCGAAGTGATCTTTCATTGTCTGATTTTGCTGTCTAATGTCTTCCTTGAGACTCCAGATCATCTGAAGCATGTATATCCTGAGTTCTTTATCTGACATTCCATCTGCTGCAGCTATTACCCGTGGACCCCTGGGGTGTTCTGCCGATCGGTCGCAGGTCTGCCTACCTTGTAGGTGCTGGCGGCGGCTCTGCTCTGCCCCTATTCCAATTGGGGTGACGTGACTACCATGCAGGTGTGTTGCTGGGCCTGTTCCGCCAGTTTGTCGCAGGTCTGCCTGCCTTGCGGGCACGGGCAATGGATCTGCTCTGTTCCTATTCCAAATGGGGTGAAGTGTCTGCCGTGCTGGCAGGGCGATGGGCCTCTTCTGCCAGTCAGGTGCAGGTGTGCCTACCTTGCGGGCACGGGTGATGGCTCTGCTCGCCCCTACTCCAATTGGGGGGTCGTGACTACCATGCCGGCAGGTTGCTGGGCCTGTTCTGGGTGCGGGCGAAGGCTCTGCTCTTCCCCTACTAATATTGGGGTGACCTGACTACCATGCCGGTGGGCCACTGGGATTGTACTAGGTGCGGGAGAAGGCTCTGCTCTGCAACTACTCCAATTCGGTTGATGTGACTACCACGCCTGCAGGTCGCTGGGCCTGTTCTGGGCAAGGACGGCGGCTCTGCTCTGCCTCTATTCCAATTGGGGTGACGTGACTACCATGCAGGTGTGTCGCTGGGCCTGTTCCGGGCATGGGCGGCGGCTCTGCTCTGCCCCTCTGGCTTGATGACAAAGTGAGAGAGACCCGGGTGTTTGTGACTCACTTTCTTTACCAGGAGACCAACTGTTTCTGTCACCGCTGGTATCAATGAGGTTATCTCCTCTGCTGCTTTCTGATGACATCAGATCTCTGCCATGTTGGTATCCCATGCAAAAGGCAGCATTTCGTTCCCTTTGCTGGGTGACTAAAGCAATCGGTGAGTCCTGACCGGCATTCACAAGCCCCGTCTCAATCCTGTTGCCACTGCCTATGAAGGCTCGGTTGATATTTACTGATATTCAGCAAGACCCGGACCGAGAAGCAGTTTCTGCCGGTTCTTTAGCCCTGGGCCAGATCAGTTCCTGGAGGCAGAATTCGGCCGCTCTGGGCTCGCTGTATGTTCTAATAGAAGCAGGCTCCAAGACGCAGTTTCTGCGGGTTCTTTAGCACTGAGCCTGAGTAATTTGTCTGCAACACAAAGGTGAATGGCATCCTGAAATTACCTGTTCTATAGCTGAATAAGCTGCGATCAGTCGAAAACAGGGATGATGAAGTCACCTCTCCATGATGGTGGCCACTGGGTTCCTTTGTGGTCTGACGGGTGTGGAGAAACGAGTTGGACTGCATGCTTTCCCGTCTCAAACCCAGAATTCAGCACTGAGCACAGTGATTGCATACCTGGCAGGAGCCCACAGTACCTGCACCGCTGTATATTTGCCTTGCTATCTCGTCGTTTCCCAGCACGCGCCACAGACTCTACCCACGGAGCGATTTCCTGAATAAGTCGCATGACCTTCTGTGAGGACAAATCACTCGCGTTTGAGCCCCCGTAGCTGATCCTCCTGAGATGGAAATATGTACACTTGGTTTTGGAGAACCACAATTTTGCTGGAAATTCCTAACAAGATAGGTTTTAGCCATTCTAACTCGTCATTCTTCCTCACAGTGACGCAGTACATGGGGGTGATGCACTCCCTTCGCAGCCATCATATGATCCCCTGAAGTTAGTTTTCAGTACTAGGAAACAAATAAGTATTTCAAGTGGATGAATATTTCTGAGAATAATCTTTTGAAAAGTTGATTATAAATCCACATACATGAATATGAATGAATTTAGGGAGTGATAATAAGAAAAGTATACTTCATATTTTGAAAAATCTGCAGAGTGAAAAAAAAAATATATATATATATATATATATATATATGTATATATATATATATACATACACACAGAGACATTAAAAAGTAGCATTATGTATGCCAATCGAAATTCACCATGAAATATATATCATCCACAGATCCAAAAATATTCATTTTAATGAACATGGATATATGTCATTCAACTAAGAAGCTCACCCGTATGTTGAATTTTCAGTTCCAACAGCATTAAGTAGGAGTGATCTCTTCTCACAATTTGTATCTGCCAAGCCAGGCAACCTCACAAAATGTACGAGTGATACCAGGTAGAATTCGATATGTGCATATAAAAATACATGTGATGAATAGGCTACAGAGAAAGGGAGAGAGTTATTCACATATTTGTTAACTTTTAAAACACATGGAGAACTATTTCAATTAAAATTTGCTAGATTTATAACACCTACCATTTATCATACGAAAGGCAAGTCCAACTATACACCATGCCTCCTGTGAACCTCTTGTATTTCTATTCTGTTTGGGTTATTTTTCTCCATAATATTAGCATTAAAAGTCAAGTCTATTAGGGTATGTGTTAGTGTCAGGGATTCAGTATTTCGAATGGAAAATTTGAAAATGTATCCAATGTGTATGCAAATATGTGCTACACAAAAAACTTCCCACTCTCATTCAGAACAATGCCTTGACATTACCTTCGCCCCACATAAGACACAATTAGAGGAGAGGAGTTAGAAAATCTGTGAATACATATGTGGAATGGAAAATGCTCAGGAGTTCACAAATTTGGAGGTGGTAGAAGAGGTTCCAAAAGTAAGGGACAGGGTAAACACTCCACAAACATGAAGTTCTGCCAGCCTGACATCTGGAGAAACTGCCTCTAAGGTTTGGCAATGAAATATATGCTGTTGTCAGGAGCATTAGCTTCATTTGGAGTGACACCATCAAAGCTGGGTCTTCATCTATGTGACATGGATGACATTGTTTCTTATTTTCCAATGAACATGAGGCAGCAGTGCTGAATTTTCTATTTCTATGTAACTTGTGGCCACTGGGGTCTAAGTGTCTCCCCGTGTGCAATGTAAATCCATTTGGTCATCCTCCACTATTCATGGTGTTTCTAGCTGCTGCACTGGGAGTTTGGAATTTGCTTCATGAATTACAAAGAGTTCAACAGGGACACAGTGCTGAAGTGAGTTCTGTCAATTGTGGTGGGTCGGGTTCTACAGGAGAATGCACCAACCAGGCTTCTATCCCACATTGCTTGCCCCATTGACCATAGCAACCTGATTTTGAACATTGCCCTGAAACCTCTCCATATAACAATATGCTTTTACATATAAGAGTCTACTGGCTGCAAAATGTCAGTCACAATCAATTTGCAAGCCAATGGCAGATCCACATGGCCCACCACAGATGTTTTATCACCCACCTGCCAACCAGTGCTCTAGGACAACTACTCAGCAGGATCCAACTTACTGGCATCTCTGTTCTACACCATTTTCATAAAACCAAGTCAATCAGGGCACTGTCTTACATACTCATGATCAGCAACAGGACATCCAAATGTTCTCCTGCCACCCGGTCATGGGAATTTCAAAAATTTTTATGGTATTTATCTAGCCAATTTTCAAGAAAGAAGTTGGAGGCACTGTGGGTTTCAATTTATTCAGGAACCATTAAATGGTGACTAAGCTCATTTCAATGAAAACTCTGGAGAATTCTCACAGGCAAGGCTTCCCAAAGAGTGGCCAAAATGTCAGATTAAGCCAGGCCCATTTAGGTCTACAATGTGAGGTCCATGTGTGTTTTGACTCTCAAAAATGGCTGCCAAGTCTTTAAGAATAAAATCATGTGATATCCTGGATGAGATTTCCTGTGATCTTTGGAAAGTCAACTTGGGCTTAGATGTCACTTTCCAAGGGCAACTCTCATGCATGGCCATCTAAAATCCCAACACAATTCATGGCAATACATCTCTGAGATCAGTACCAGAACTCAGTCTCTAAGGGGAATCACACCAGAGTGCAAGCCCAGGTGGACCCAGTCATCTCTTCCAACCACCATTCAAATGTCCACAATTAAAACCAAAACACTCCCACATGGCCCAAATCTTCTTCCATATAGACACTCATCATAACCTGTGGCTGGAGGTTTCCATGAGGGGAGCAGCCCACGTCAGTGTCCAAAATAAGCTTCCTGCCCCTCATTTGCCTAAAGTCAGGGTGGCGTGGACACCCTTCCTGTAAACCAGGAGTGATCAAATAGGCCTTCCTTTAATACTGTTTGGCTTCTCCAACTTGAGGACTACTGACTTTGAGGTTTAGATTCTTTAAGTGAATTGGAGTCATGAGAAAAAACAAGCATCTATGGGCTAGCCTCTGCTGGGTTTTGAACTTATTTGACCCAAAGGATCCCTGTTCTCACTTGATGGATTTCAGGAACCTACCAGAGGAAGGCAAGAGAGTTAATCAACAATATCTGATCTTTTTGCCATTTTGGTTTTGGATGCATGCATGGGATCTATCTTTAGATCCATCAGGTGCTGAGAATCTAAGCCACAGCCTCACACAGGGCCAAGAGACTGATTCAGACATACCCCTTTTCAAAGCAATTAAGCATGGATCCACAGGTGATGCCCATTTATTTGCATTTGAAAACTGTTTTCTTCAGGCTTCACAAAGTGGTGGCTTGAGGCAAAGATCTTCCTGACATTCAGGGCAACAGAACAATAGGTAAGCAAAAGGACCAAAGCAGGGTTTCTCCACTGAGACTTTCCTGGTCAACTGATATCTGAGATTTCTGAGATGCTAGCCATTCCCTTCAACTATCTAGTACATGGCCATGTCACAGATATTGGAGGTGGTACATATCTTGGACACAAAACCATGATACTATTCTGGAGTGTTGCCAGAATTGAAGGAGAAAACAGGAAATTATGAAGCTAGTAGGTGTTGCCCATCTATAAGGCAAGCCTGAGTCCACTCATGTATTGGGCACAATGAATGCTGGCAAGCTTTCTAGTAGACAGGAAACATCCATTGATCCATTCTCTCTTCTAATGTCTACAATCATGAACACAGTGGGATACACAGACACTCGCATTGTCAAAGGACTTACTAAAAATAGTCCACTCTAAACCAAACAAACCGCCTTTCCTACCTATTCTGAGAACATGAGCCAAAACCACAAAATCACACCCACACCCAAAAAGGCACCTCCTTCCCCCAAGTAGGTCTGTGACTCTCCGGAGTGTCCTCTGACTGGTGGGCCATACTATGTTTCCCCAAAATGACCTCTCCTGTCTCAGTTCTGGTCTGCATGGCCAACTCTGTGAAGTTGTCAAGAGCCAGTGGTGAGACACTACCTGCTTTCTCAGGAAAAGCCCCTCTTCAAAGGTTTCCTGGCATTTCGTCATCCTCACATCTGTAGGTTCCAAGAAAGACTGACTCTGTCCTTGGTAAATCCAAACATGTGAGACCACTGGGACTGGGACAGGGACTGTCTCTGAGTGCCTGGCTTCCTGGATCCCAAGTTCAGAGAGTTTTATCACCAAGGAAGTGAGGTGAGGTCACTTTCTTCAGGATCTGAATTATGTCACTGCCTTGACAACCACTTTGCCCTAACAGTTGCTTCCAAAAGTCCCATGAGGTGGACGCTGCCCCAGTTTTCCTGTAACACTTTCACAAGTTAGAATGTCATATCAATCATAAGCACCCCGGAACAGCTCTCCACACAGAACTGGTTTGGTCCATCTTGTATACATTAAGAAGAGAGAGAATGATTCAGACACAACCCTTCAACCCGACCAGGATGATTGCCATGGAAGATGACTTTTGCTTTCTGAGGTCTTTCATAGCTGTCTTCATCTTCACCAGGGATCATTTCTAAATGAACATTTGAGGTTCTCAGCAGGTGAAGATACCCTACATTCCTGTATTTTAATACCAACTCTGTCCCTGCTCTTCGGTAAAGTTAGTGTATGGTTAGGGTTAATTATATGTTCGATTTGGGTTAGGAATCATTCTGCAGGATGAATAAAGGGATTGGGTACCTGCGATATTTATAAGAATATATAAGTGAAATATATGTATGAAAACGGAAATCTAAGAAAGATTTGAAGCCCAGAAGGGCATTGAGCCCTTGATTGGGATACATAGTGTTGAATTACGTTCTGTACACTTGTCTCAGTTAAATCAATATACAATGGCATAGGACCGTGTACCTTGGATGATTGAATGTAGAAGAGAACATCCAGTCAAAAAGTGATAGTCGGTAGGATTAGAAAGATAGTCGGTAGGTTTAGGAAGAAGAGTGAGAATATGATTTGGAGTAAAAAGCTTATTTAGCAATAGGGTTTCGTTTAGAGAGTGAATGTAAATGTCAGTACATGTGAAGAGTCATTCACAATAATGAACTGGGGAAATTATGTAGAAAAGCAAGTATCAATAGCGACATAACGAAATCAGGCAAAGTATAAATGAGTGATAGGATTAGACGTTTTCAACAGGGTTGAGTTTGAATATATAATCATAGATAAAAACAAATATGTTGTCACCAATGGGATTTACATTTGAGAGCATTAGGCAACCTGGACACGGATGTTATTAGTTATCCATGTTCACTTTCCTTTTAGGCTTTGGTACAATCATAAGTGTGACCTTTACATTTTTTTTGTTCAGAATATTACTGTGGTAAAATGTATATGTAGATCAGGTAACATGAGTATTTCTTTCACTATGTCTGGGAGCAATATTTTGAAGACATATACATTAGTATTAGGGGTACAAAGAGGTGTACCCTGTGTCTATGAATATAGAGATAATGCATGAATAGACGATAATATGAATAAATAATGTAACTGGTTCCACTTTAAATAATGGATTGAATTGAAATCTGAAAATATATAAGAAATCTTATATTGATATATAATCATTCATTCCAACCAGTTATATATCTAATGGTAATATTAGGATTATGGTTTATCATGAAGGGTGTTTGAGTTTTGCTTTATAAGTGATGATGTTAAACGAATATAATGTGTTTGGAAAGAAGTCTCATGAAAAGACCAGTCAAGAAACATAGAAGAATCATGTGTTCTGAATCAGGAAGTGATTGATCGTGAAACAAATGCCTATAAAGTTTCTAACTTGTGAACGAAATATATATCCTATGATGTGCATTAACTGAAGGAGTAGTAATGTACCAGTGTTGAATAAAAATGAAAGTCAAAATACACATCATGTCCTCTAAGAATATACTTGCATTGATGTTAAACTAGCTCAGTAACTGTAGAAATATTAGGTTTTGTTTGCACCTTTCACTGAATTTAGTTTTCAGTACTAGAAAACAAATATGTATTTCAGGTGGATGATTATTTCTGAGAATAATCTTGTGGAAAGTTGATTATAAATACACATATATGAATATGAATGAATTTAGGGAGTGTATAATAAGACACATATATTTCATATTTTAAAAAATCTGGAGAGTGTATATATATATATATATATATATATATATATATATACACTCTCATACATACACACTCCCATGCACAGATATAAAAATTAGCAATACAGGAGATCCATCATGAAGGCAGGCATGGAAAAATCAAGTCTCTGACCTCTTCAGCTGAGCGGGCATAGGGAGTCGTAAACTGTCTAAATGCTGTTTGCTCAGAATCAGTAGGCAATGTTGACCTGATGTGGATCTGGGGCGAACAGTCTGGGCCCCTCAGAACACACACCGAGCCTGGATGGGCTGCATTCAACCTCCGGTTTGCCTGGTTCTCATGACTCAGCACTAAGATCCCACTGAAATAACTGTTCGGCCCTTCTGAACTTTCAGAGGTAAAAGCCAACCAAGCCTTCAAAAGCAGTGGCCACAGGATTGAAACGGCGCTTGGGAGAGACAGTCAGGACCCACCCGTTGCGTTGGTTACCTTGCAAAGGGAACAAACGGTCACCATTTGCATGGGATACCACCATAGCATAGAAATGACTTCACGGGCAGAGGAGATAACTTCATTAAAACCAGCGTGACAGGTGTGTAATCCCCTAGCCATCTCTCTCAACACAGCAGGGAAACCTTAAGGGCCCCTCCCAGCTCAGCCTTAAGGGCCTCTCCCAGCTCTCCCGTGAGCACGATAGCCAGACCTAGGGAATCAGGATTGGCTCGGACTAGCGCGTGGAATTCCCGGCTCCTGATCCCACAAGTGCTGACAATTGAGGTCTCTTACACCACGTACCGGGGGCATGGCTCCCAGAGGGCAAGAAAATTCGCTGGGGGTCCTCAGCCCCAAGCTCTACAAAACTAGGGTCTGAGGGAGGCAAACAGGGAGAGTGTGCCCAGGCATTCATGAAAACAGGGCTGCCAGGAGTAGAGTTCTGGCTTGTAACCACTATTGTGGTGAGCGTCACAGGTGAGCAAGGCATGGCTTGAGGAAGCACAAGAGAAGGCCCTAGGCACTCAGGATTGGAGATCCGCCAAGTCTGGGAGGAAGAGCTGCTGCACAGTGATTGGTTCCCACTTATTCAGAGGAGAAGCTTGGCCCAGTGCACACAGCTCCACCTACTGAAAGAGAAGTTAATTGAACTCTATGACTGCATTTATTATTATTATTTTTTTAATTTATATTTTTTCTATTTCTTTCATTTTCATTTTTGTTGTTGTTGTTCTTTAACTTTTTAAAATGTTTTTATTTTTTTTATTTTATCATTATTATTATTAATATTATTTTAAATTTTAATTTTCATCTTTTAATTATAATTATTATTTAAATTTTTTTTCTTTATTTATTTTCTATTTTTCTTTTGTCTTTTCATTTCTTTTCAATTTTCTTATTCCCCCTTCCTTGAATTCTACCTGCCTACTCTCATTCTCTTTAGTGACTTCTTCCCTTCCCTTCTAATATCTTTCCTCCGAAGCATCAAATAAATTTATAAGAGTAAGCAGTAACTCAGCAGTCAAACAAAACAAGAAGTAACATGAGCAGCATAAAAAAACAAGGAAGAAAAGGAGTACAAACAACAATGGACAGCCTAAATATTCAGAAGGAATCATCAGAAAAATGGTCATATAAAGAACTCAAGGAATACCTTAGACAGATGGAATGGAACCTTAAAGAGGATACGAGACATCAAAACCAAACAGTGAAAGAACACATTGAAAATGAATTACATAAACAGATATAAAAAGAAATTAAGCATCTTTATTAGGAGATAGAGATTATAAAAAAATCAAACAATAATTCTAGAAATGAAGGAAATGATAAACCAAATTAAAAACTCAATTGAGAGTATCACTAACAGAGTGGAGCGAGTAGAAGACAGAATGTCAGATAATGAAGACAAAATATATCATCTTGAAAAAAGTCTAGCCAACAAAGAAATGATGGTAAAAAGTCATGAGGAAAACATCCAAGAGATATGGGATATCATAAAAAAAAACAAACTTATGAGTCATCTGGATAGAGTAAGGTACAGAGATTCAAACCAAGGGAATGAGTAACCTGCTGAATGAAATAATTACAGAAAACTTTCCAGAAATAAAAATGGAAACGGATAAAAAAAATTGTAGATGCTTACAAGACACCGAGCACAAAAAAATCACAGTAGACCAATGCCAAGAAACATTGTTATGAAGATATCCAATATACAAAACAAAGAGAAAATATTTAAAGCTACAAGAGAAAGGAGGCAGATTACAATCAGGGGTAAACCAAAAATGTTAACAACAGATTTTTCATCACAGACGCTGAAAGTGAGAAGATCCTGGAACAACGTATTTCAAACACTTAAAAACAATGGATGACAACCAAGAAATCTGTATTCAGAAAAATTAAGTTTCAGGTAAGACAACTAAATAAAAATATTTTGTGATAAACAAAAGCTAAACGAATTTGCAGCCAGAAAACCAGCATTGCAAAGCATCTTAAGGAAAACACTACACGAGGAAAAAATGAATATCAACAACGAAAACCATCAGTGGGAATTTCCTCAGTAATGACAGAGGGAGGGGGAAAAGCTAATCATGGATAAACAAACTAAATTTTAAAAAAAAGATAAATAATCAAAGACGGGTGGCAATACAAACCATATATCAATAGTAACTCTAATCGTTAATGGCTTAAACTCTCCAATAAAGTGACATAGGCTTGTAACGTGGATTAAAAAAAACAAATCCAACAATATGTTGCTTCCAGGAGACACATCTGAATGGAAAAGACATACACAGGCTGAAGGTGAAAGGTTGGGAAAATTTATACCATGCACACGGTCCTTGTAAGCAAGCAGGGGTGGCCATCCTCATACAAAATAAAATCGACTTCAAGACTAATTTAATCAAAAGGGATAAGGAAGGACATTATATACTGTTAAAAGAAACCATTCACCAACAAGACATAACAATTATCAATATTTACGCAGAAAATAATGGTGCTGCGACATTTATAAAACAAATTCTCCTCAATTTCAAGAATCAAATAGACCACAACACAATAATTATGGGAGACTTCAACTCACCTCTCTCACCATTGGACAGATCCTCCAAACAAAAGTTGAATAAAAAAAGTATAGAATTCAATATCACAATCAATACCCTAGACTTAACTGACATATATAGAATATATCAACCATCATCAAGTGGATATACTTTTTTCTCACCAGCACATGGATCCTTCTCAAAAATAGACCATATATTATGCCGTAGGGCAACACTCAGTAAATATAAAGGGGTGGAGATAATACCATGAATTTTTTTCTGATCACAATGGAATGAAACTGGAAACCAATGGTAAAAGAAGGAAGGAAAAATCCTACATCACATGGAAAATGAACAATATATTACTGAATGATCAATGGGTTACAGAAGACATAAAAGAGGAAATCAAAAAATTCTTAGAGATAAATGAAAATACAGACACAACATATCAGATTCAATGGGACACAATGAAACAAGATTCAAGAGGCAAATTCATCGCCTGGAGGTCATTCCTCAAAAAAGGAAAAAAAAACAAAAACAACAAATAAATGAGCTCTCACTTCATCTCAAAGCCCTAGAAAAGGAAGAGCAAAACAACAGCAAATGTAGCAGAAGGCAAGAAATAATTAAAATCAGAGCGTAAATCACGAAATTGAAACAAAAGAAACTATTAAAAAATTAACAAAACTAAAAGGTGGTTCTTCGAAAAAATAAATAAGATGGACAGACCCTTAGCCATGCTAACGAGGAGAAGAAGAGAGAGAACTCAAATTACTAACATACGGGATGAAAAAGGCAATATCACAACAGAAGCTACATAAATACGAAAGACAATTAGAAATTATTTTGAAAACATATATTCCAATAAAATAGAAAATAGTGAAGACATCGATACATTTGTTAAGTCATATGATTTGCCTAGACGGAGTCAGGAGGATACACACAATTTAAACAGACCAATATCAATCGATGAAATAGAAGAAGCAATCAAACGACTACCAACCAAGAAAAGCCCAGGACCGGATGGGTATACAGCGGAGTTTTACAAAACCTTTAAAGAAGATTTAATACCAATACTTTTCAAGTTATTCAGGAAATAGAAAAACAGGGAGCTCTGCCAAGTTCATTCTATGAGGCCAACATCACCCTGATTCTGAAACCAGACAAAGACACCTCAATGAAAGAAAACTACAGACCAATATCTCTGATGAACCTAGATGCAAAAATTTTCATTAAAATTCTGGTGGTTTGGATACAAAGGCACATCAAAAAAATTGTGCACCATGATCAAGTAGGATTCATCCCTGGGATGCAAGGAGGGTTCAATATATGGAAATCAATAAATGTTATTCACAACATCACTAGACTTAAAAATAAGAACCATAAGATCATCTTGATAGATGCAGAAAAACCATTAGACAAAGTAGAGCATTCCTTTATGTTCAAAACATTAGAAAAACTAGGGATAACAGGAACATACCTCGACATTGTAAAAGCTATCTATGTTAAGCCTCAGGCTAGCATCATTCTGAATGGAGAAAAAATGAAGGCATTCCCTCTAAAATCTGGAACAAGACAGGAATGTCCTCAAGGAGCTAGATTCAAATCAGAGACTCTGCATTTGATAGAAGAAAAAGTTGGTTCCGATCTACATATTGTATGGTCAGGCTCCAAATTCCTTAATAGGACACCCATAGCACAAGAGTTAATAACAAGAATCAACAAATGGGAGTTACTTAAACTGAACATTTTTTTTCTCAGAAAGAGAAACAATAAGAGAGGTAAATATGGAGCCTAGATCATGGGAACAAATTTTTACTCCTCACCCTTCAGATGGAGCCCTAATATCCAGAGTATGCAAAGTATACAAAGAACTCAAATAATTAGACAATAAGATAACAAATAACCCAATGGGCCAAGGACCTGAACAGACACTTCTCAGAGGAGGACATAGAATCAATCAATAAGTACATGAAAAAATGCTCTCCATTTCTTGCAGTCAGAGAAATGCAAATCAAAACCACCCTAAAATACCATCTCAATCCAGTGAGATTGGTAGCCATTATGAAGTCAAACAACAACAAGTGCTGGCGACAATGTGGGGAAAAGGGTACTCTTGTACATTGCTGATGGGACTGAAACTGGTGCAGCCAATTTGGAAAGCAGTATGGAGATTCCTGGGAAAGCCGGGAATGGAAGCACCATTTGAACCAGCTATTGCCCTTCTCGGACTATTCCCTGAAGACCTTAAAAGAGCGTACTACAGGGATACTGCCACATCGATGTTCATAGCAGCACAATTCACAATTGCTACACTGTGGAACCAACCCAGATTCCCTTCAATAGATGAATGGATAAAAAAAAAAAATGTTTTTTTTTATATACTATGGAGGATTACGCAGCACTAAAAAATGACAAAATCATGGAATTTGCAGGGAAATGCATGGCACTAGAGCAGATAATGCTTAGTGAAGCTAGCCAATCCCAAAAAAACAAATACCAAATGACTTATTTGATATAATGAGAGCAACTAAGAACAGAGCAGAGAGGAAGAGCATGAAGAAAAGATTAACATTAAGCAGAGACATGAGGTGGCAGGGAAAGGGAGAGAAAAGAGAAATTGCATGGTAATGGAGGGAGACCCTTATTGTTACAAAAAAATTACATATAAGAGGTTGTGAGTGTAATGGGAAAATAAACAATAAGAGAAATGAATGACAGTAGGTAGGGTAGAGAGAGAAGATGGGAAGAGAGGGGAGGGGGGATAGTAGAGCATAGGAAACGTAGCAGAATACAACAGTAACTAATAAGACATTATGTAAAAATATGGATGTGTAACTGATGTGATTCTGCATTCTGTATTTGGAGTAAAAATTGGAGTTCAAAACCCACTTGAATTTAATGTATGAAATATGATATGTCAAGAGCTTTGTAATGTTTTGAGCAACCAATAAAAGAAAAAAAAAGTAGCAATATATATGCGAATCGAAATTCATCATGAAATATATATAATCCAAAGATCGAAAAATATTCATTTTACTGAACATGGATTTATGTATAATGTTATTAAACTAGGAAGCTCACCCATAGGTTGAATTTTCAGTTCCAACAGCGTTTAGGAGGAGTGATCTCTTCTCACAATTTGCATCTGCCAATTCAGCCACCTCACATGTGTGTACAAGTGATATCAGGTAGGATTCTATATGTGCATATAAAAATACATGTGCTGAATAGGCTACAGAGAAAGGAAGACAGGGATTCACATATTTGTTAATTTTAAAAACACATGTAGAACTATTTCAACAAAAAAATTGACTAGATTTAAAACTCCTACATTATATAATGCAAAAGGCAATTCCAACTATACACCATGCCTCCTCTGAACTGCTTGTATTTCTATTCTTTTTGGGTTATTTTTCACCATCATTTTAGGATTATTAGTCAGAGACTAGTAGGGTACGGGTTAGTGTCAGGGGTTAAGTATTTCAAATGGAAAATTGGAAAATGAATCCAATGTGTATGTAAATATGTGCTACACAAAAATCTTCCCACTCACATCCAGAGCAATGCCTTGACAATACCTTTGCCCCAAGTAAGACACAATTAGAGTAGAAAAGTGTAAAAATCAAGGAATACATATATGGAATGGAATATGCTCGGGAGTTCACAACCTTGGAGGTGGTAGAGGAGTTTCCAAAAGTAAAGGAAAGGGTAAACACTCCACAAACAAGGAGCTCTGCTGGCCTAAGAATTCTTGGGAAATGGCCTCTGAGGTTGGGATCCTGAAATATATGTTGCTGTCATGAGCTTTAGCTTCCTTTGTAGTGAGACCATCAAAGCTGGGTCTGCATCTATGTTACCGGGAAGAGATGGTTTCTTATATTCCAATGAACATGAGGCAGCAGTGCTCAATTCTCTCTTTGTAGGTAAACTGTGGCCACTGGAGGCTAAGTGTCTCCCAGTGGGGACTGTGAAGACATTTGGTCATCCTCCACTTTTCATGGTGTTTTTTGCTGCTGCACTGGGAATTTGGTATTTGCTTCACAAAATATAAGAAGTTCATGTGGGATACAGTGCTGGAGGGAGTTCTGTCACTTGTGGTGGGTCAGGGTCTGCAGGAGAATGCACCAACCAGGCTTCTATCCCACAGAGCTTGCCCCAATAACCATAGCAACCTTATTCTGAACATTGCCCTTAAAACTCTCGATATAACAGGATGCCTTTACATATAAGGGTCTCATGTCTGCACTATATCAGTCACAAGCCATTTGAAAGCCAATGGCAGATCCACATAGCCCCTCCATGATGTTTTATCACACTCCTTCCCACCACTGTTCTAGGCGCACTACTCAGAAGGCTCCAAATTACTGGCATCTCGTGTTCTACATCATTTTCATGAAACCCAGTCAAACAAGGCACTGTCTGGTATACACATGATAAGCAACAGGACATCAAATTTTCTGCAGTTCCACCTGGTCATGGGAATTTCAAAAATTTCATGGTATTTATTTAGCAATTTTTCAAAAATGAAGTTAGAGGCACTGTGCGTCTCAATTCATTCAGGAACCATTAAGTGTTGAGAAAGTTCATTTCAATGAAAGCTCTAGAGAACTCTCACAGACAAGGCTTCTCAAAGAATTACCAAATGGTCACATAAAGCCAGGCCAATTGACGTCTACAATGTAAGGTCCATGTGTGTTTTGACTCTCATCTATGGCTGCCATGTCTTTCATAATAAAATCATGTGATATCCTGGCTGAGATTCCAAGGCCTCTGTGGAAAGCCACCCTGGGCATAGATCTCAGTTTCCAAGAGTGAGTGTTATGTGTGTCCTCCTAAAATCCCAACACAATTCATGGCAATACTTCTCTGAGGTCAATTCCAGAATGCAGTCTCTAAGGGGAATCACAACAGAGTTCAAGCCCAGGTGGATCCAGTCATCCCTTCCAACCGCTACAAAAATTACCACAATTAAAATCAAAACACTCCCACAGGCCCATCATCTTCTTCCATGTAGACACTCCTCATAACCTCTAGCTGGAGGTTTCTATGAGCCCAAGGTAGTGTCCAAAATAAGCTCACTTGCCCCTTATTTGCCTAAAATCATGGTGGCCTGGACACTCTTCCTGTGAACCAGGCGTGATCAAATATTCCTGCTGTTAAAGTGTTCCACTTCTCCAATTTCAGCCTACTGGCTGTAGGGTATAATTCTTTATGTGATTTGGAGTCATGAGAAAACCCAAGCACATATGGGGTAGCCTCTGCACGGATTTCCCAAGAACTCATTTGACCCAATGATCCCTATTCTCACTTGATGGAGTTCAGGAACCTAAAACAAGAAGGCAAAAATATTCATCCACAATGACTGCTCTTTTGGACATTTTAGTTTTGAAAGCACATGGGATCTTTCTTTAAATCCATCAGGTGCTGAGAATCTAAGCCACAACCTCATACAAGGACAAGAGGCTGATTCAGACACATCCCATTCCAAAGCAATTAAGCAAAGAGCCACAGGTGGTGTCCATTCATTTCCATATGAAAACAGTGTTCTTCAGGCTACACAAAGGGGTGGCCTGAGGCAAAGACCTTCCTGACATTCAGGGTAATAGAAATAGAAGTAAGCAAATGGCCCAAAGAAGGGTTTCTCCACTGAGACTTTACTGGTCACACTGATATCTGAGTTTTCTGAGATGCTCTCATTCCCTTCAGCTATCCAGAACATGGCCATGTCACAGAGCCTTGTGGTGTTACATATCTGGGAAACAAAACCATGAGTCTATTCTGGAGAGTGGCCAGAATTCACGAAGAAAAGTGGAACTTTAGAAGATAATAGATGTTGCCCATCCATAAGGCAAGCTGCAGTCCATTCATCAATTGCGCAGTATGAATCGCGGAAGCTTTCAACTAGAGACAACACATCCATTGATGCATTCTGTTTTCTAATGTCTACAACCATGGATACAGTGGGATACACAGACATAGAAACACTCACAATGTCAAACGACTTACTAGAAACAGTCCACTCCAAACCAAACAAACCACCTTTCCTACCTATTCTCAGAACATGAGAAAAAACCACAAACTCACACCTACAACGGCAAAGGCACTTTCTTCCCCTAAATAGGTCTGTGACTATCCGAAGTGTCTTCTGACTGGTGGGCCATATTATGTTCCCCCAAAATGGCCTGTCCTGTTTCACATCTGGTCTCCTTGTCCAACTGTGTGAAGTTGTAAGGAGCCAGCGGTGAGCCACTACCTGCTTTCTCAGGAAAGGCCCCTCTTCAGAGCTCTGCTGGCATTTGCCCATCCTCATATCAGCAGGTACCAAGAAAGACTGACTATGTCTTTGGGAAAAGCAAACAAGTTAGCCCACTGGGTCTGGAGTGGGACTGGCTCTTGGTGCCTGGCTTCCTGGATCCCAAGTTCAGAGAATTCCATCACCAAGGAAGTGAAGTGAGGTCACTTCTTTCAGGAACTGAATATGGTCACTGCCTTGGTAACCACTTTGTCCTAACAGTTGCTTCCAAGGTTCCCATGAGATAGAGGCTGCCCCAACATCCTGTGACACATTCAGAAGTTAGAATGATATATCAACCATAGGCACCCTGGAACAGCTCTCCACAGAGGCCTGGTTTGGTCCATCTTCTCTACATTAAGAAGAGAGAGGCTGACTCAGACACATCAATTCATCCTGACCAGGTTGTTTGCCATGGAAGATGACTATTGCTCTCTCAGGACCTACATAGCTGCCTACATATTCTCCCAGGATCCTTTCTTCATGGATCTTTGAGGTTCTCAGCAGGTGGAAGATCTTCTACATTCCTATATTGTAAGACCCACTCTGTCGCTGCTCTTAAGTTAGTTATATTGAGGGAACAGTGTATGGTTAGGGTTAATAACATGTTCGATTTGGGTTACGAATCATTCTGCAGGATGAATAATGGTATTGGCAACCTGTGATATTTACAAGAGTATACATGTGAAATATAATTATGAAAGCAGAAATCTAGGTAAGATTTGAAGCCCAGAAGGGCATTGGGGACTTGAGTGGGATACCTAACTTTGAGTAATGTGCTGCACAGATGTCTCAGATAAATCAATATACATCGGACCTTGTACCTTGGATGATTGAATGCTGAAGAGAACATCCAGTCAAAAACCGATATTCGGTAGGATTAGGAAGGAAGTTGGTAGGTTTATAAAGAAGAGTGAGTATAGGATTTGGACCAAAAGTTCTTCAGCAATAGGGTTTCGGGTAGAGAGTGTATGTAAATGTCAGCACATGTGAAGAGTCAGTCATAATGATGAACTGGGGAAAACATGTAGGAAAGCAGATATCAATAGAGATATTAGGAAATCAAGCAAAGTATAAAGTGTGTGATAGGGTTAGACATTTTCAACAGGTTTGAAGTTGAATATATAATCTTAGGAAGAAACAAATATGTAGTCACCAATAGGATTGATATTTGAGAGCATTAGGCAACCTGCACATGGATGTTTTTAGTAATGCATGCTATCTTTCCATTTAGGCTTTGGTACAATTGTAAGTGTGATCTTTGCTTTTTGTGTCCGGAATATTTCTGTGATAAAATGTGTATGTAGATCAGGTGACATGAGTATTTCTTCCACCATTTCTGAGAGCAATATTTTGAAGATTTATAAATTAGTATGGGGGTAGAAATAGGTGTACCCTGCTTCTATTAATATAGACATAATGCATGAATAGACCATACTGTGAATAAATAATATAACTGGATCCACTTTAAATAATGGATTGAATGGATATCTGAAAATATATAAGAAATGTTATATTGATATACAATCATTAATTCCAACCAGTTATATATCTAATGATTATCTTATGGTTATGGTTAATCATGAAGGGTGTGTGAGTTTTCCTTCAAAATTGATATGGAAATCGAAAACAATATATTTGGAAAAAAAAGTCTCATGAATAGACCAGTCAAGAAACGTAGAAAAATACATGTGTTCTGGAGCAGGAAGTGACTAAAAGTGAAGCAAATGCCTATAAATTTGCTAACTAGTGAATGAAATATATATCCTATGATGTGCATAAACTGAAGAAATAGTAATGTACCAGTGTGGAATAAAAATTAACGTCAAAATACACATCATGTCCCATAGGAACCAACATGCATTGGTGTTAAACTGGGTCAGTTAATGCAGACATATTAGAATTTGTATGCACCTTTCACTGAAGTTAGTTCTCAGTACTAGGAAATAACTATGTATTTCATGTGTATGAGTATTTCTAAGAATAATCTTGTGAAAAGTTGATTATTAATCCACATCCATGAACATGAATGAATTTAGGGAGTGTATATAAGACACATATTTTTCATATTTTTACAAATATGGACAGTATATATATATATATATATATATATATATATATATAGATATATATATAGATATAGATATAGATATAGATATAGATATATACATATATGGACACACACACACACACAAACACAGAAATTAAAAAGTAGCAATATATATGCCAATCGAAATTCATCATGAAATATATATTATAAAGATGCAAAAACATTCATTTTACTGAACATGGGTTTATGTATAATGTTGTTCCACTGGGAAGCTCACCCATAGGTTGAATTTTCAGTTCTAACAGCGTTTAGGACGAGTGATCACTTCTCACAATTTGTATCTGCCAAGTCATGTAACTCAAAAGAATGTACGTTTGATACCATGTAGGATTCTATTTGTGCATATAAAAATACATGTGCTGAATAGGCTCCAGAAAATGAGAGACAGTAATTCACATATTTGTTAACTTTAAAAACACATGGAGAACTATTTCAATTAAAAATTGACTAGATTCATAATACCTACCCTTTATCATGCAAAAGGCAAGTCCAACCCTGAACTGCATGTATTTACGTACTGTTTGGGTTATTTTTCTCCATCATATTAGGATTAGTAGTCGGAGTCTATTAGAATATGGGTTAGTGTCAGGGATTCAGAATTGCGAATGGAAAAATAGGAAAATTAATCCAATGTGTATGCAAATATGTGCTAAAACAAATCTTCCGACTCTCATCCAGAACAATGCCTTGAAATTATCTTCGCCCCAAGTAAGACACAATTAGAGAAGAAAAGTTGCAAAATCTGTGATTACATTTGTGTAATGGAAAATGCTCAGGAGTGCACAAACTTGGAGGTGGTATAGGAGTTTTCAAAAGTAAGGACAGGGTACACACTCCACAAGCATGGAGCTCTGCATGCCTAAATCTTTTTGAGAAACTGCCACAGAGGTTGGGCACTGATATATAGGTTTTTGTCAGGATTTAAGCTTCCTTTGTAGTGATACCCTCAAAGCTGGGTCTGCATCTATGTGACCTGGAGGACAAAGTTTCTTATTTTCCAATGAACACGAGGCAGCAGTGCTGAATTCTCTCTTTGTAGATAAACTGTGGCCCCTGGGGGTTTATTTTCTCCCCGTGTGGACTGTGAAACCATTTGGTCATCCTCCAATTTTCGTGGTGTTTCTTGCTGCTGCACTTGGAGTTTGGTACATGCTTCATGAAATACAAGGAGTTCAACTGGGAAACAGTGCTGGAGAGAGTTCTGTCACGTGTGGTGGGTTATGGTCTGCAAGAAAATGCACAAACCAGATTTCTATCTCTCAAAGATTGCCCCCTTGTTCATAGCAACCTGATTCTGAACATTGCCCTGAAATCTCGCCATATAACAAGATGCCATTACATATAAGGTTCTGAAGTCTGCACTATGTCAGTCACAAGCCATTTGGAAGTAAATGGCAGATCCACATGGACCCACCATGATACTTTATCACACACCTGCCCACCACTGCTCTACGCCCACTACTCAGCAGGCTACAAATTACTAGCATGTCTGTTCTAAACAATTTTCAGAAAACCCTGTCAATCAAGGCACTCTCTGGTACACTCATGATAAGCAATAGGAGATCCAATGTTTCTTGAGTGCCACCGGGTCATGGGAATTTCAAAAATTTCATGGTATTTATCTAGCCATTTTTCAAGGATGACATTGGATGCACTGTGAATTTCAGTTATTCAGAAACCATTAAATGTTGAGAAAGCTCAATTCAAAGAAAATTCTGGAGAACTCTCACAGGCAAGGCTTTCCAAAAAGTGGACAAAAGGTCACTTGAAGCCAGGACCATTGAGGTCTACAATGTGAGGTCCTATGTGTTTTGACTCTCTACTATGGCTGCAAAGTCTTTCAGAATAAAATCATGTGATATCCAGGCTGAGATTCCCAGTTCTTTGTGGAAAGCCACCCTGGTCCTAGATCTCAGGTTGCAAGGGCGACTCTCATGCGTGGCCTCCTAAAATCCCAACACAATTTATGGCAATACTTCTCTGAGGTCAGTTTCAGAACTCAGTCTCTAAGGGGAAACACACCAGAGTTCAATCCCTGGTGACCCAGTCATCTCTTCCAACCGCCACACAAATGACCAGAATTAAAACCAAAACACGCACACATGCCCCTCATCTTCTTTCATATACACACTAATCATAACCTTGGCTGGAAGTTTCCATGAGGCACACAGCACAAGACAATGTCAAAATAAGCTCCCTTGCCCTTCATTTGTCTAAAGTCAGTGTTTCTGGACACCGTTCCTGTGAACCAGGGCTGATCAAAGATGCCTGCCATTAATACTGTTCCACTTCTCCAATTTGAGGCATACTGACTGTCAGGTATAGTTTCTTTATGTGATTTGGAGTCATGAGAAAACCCAAGCACCTATGGGCTAGCCTCTGCAGGGCTTGAAGAACTCAGTTGACCCAAAGGATCCCTCTTCTGACTTGATGGAGATCAGGAACCTTACAGAGGAAAGCAAGAGACTTCATCAACAATGATTGCTTTTTTGGCCATTTTGGAATTGGATGCACACATGGGATCTTTCTTTAGATCCATCAGGTGCTGAGAATCTGAGCCATGGACTCACACTGCACTAAGAGGCGGATTCAGACATATCCCTTTGCAAAGCAATTAAGCAAAGATCCTCAGGTGATGCCCATTTATTTCCATTTGAAAACTGATTTTTTCAGGCTTTCGAAAGGTGTGGCCTTAGGCAAAGACCTTCCTTACATTCAGGGCAACAGAACAATAGGAAAGCAAATTCCCAAAGCAGAGTTTCTCCACTGAGACTTTCCTGGTCACACTGATTTCTGAGTTTTCTGAGATACTCACCATTCCCTTCAGCTATCCAGTACATGGCCATGTCCCAGATTGTGGAGGAGATACATATCTTGAACACAAAACCATGAGCCTATGGGAGAGTGGCCAGAATTCAGGAAGAAATCAGGAATGTAGAAAGGTAGTAGGTGTTGCCCATCTATAAGGTAAGCTGAAGTCCATTTATAAATTGGACAAGATGAATGCTGCAAAGATTTCTACTAGACAGGACACATCCTTTGATGCATTCTCTTTTCTATTGTCTACAACCACGGACACAGTGGGATACACAGAAACACTCACCTTCTCAAAGGACTTACTAGAAACAGGCCACTCCAAATTAAACAAACCGACTTTCCTACATATTCTTAAAACATGAGACAAAATCACTAACACACAAACACACCCACAAAGGCACCTTCTTTCCCCAAGTAGGTCTGTGACTATCCAGAGCATCCTCTGACTGGTGGGCCATACTATGTTCCCCTGAAATGGGCTGTTGTATGTCAGATCTGGTCTCCTTGGCCAACACTGTGATGTTGTCAGGAGCCAGCGGTGAGCCACTGCCTGCTTTATCAAAAAAAAAAAAGCCCCTCTTCAGAGCTTTCCTGGCATTTGTCCCTCTTCAATTCAGTATTTGCCAAGAAAGACTGACTCTGTCCTTGGTTAATCCAAACATGTGAGACCACTGGGACTGGGTCTGGGCCTGCCTCAGGGTGCCTGTCTCCCTGGATCCAAAGTTCAGAGTGGTACATCAACAAGAAAGTGACGTAGGTCACTTCCTCTAGACCTGAATGAGGTCACTGCCTTGGCAACCACTTTGTCCTAACAGTTGCATCCAAGGGTCCATGAAATGGAGCGTGCCCCTGCTTCCTATGACACTTTTACAAGTTAAAATGGAATATCAACCATAGGCACCCGGGAACAGCTCTCCACACAGGCCTGGTTTGGTCCATCTTCTCTAGATTAAGAAGAGAGAGACTGCTTCAGACACATCCCTTCATCCTTACCTGGTTGTTTGTCATGGAAGATGACTTTTGCTCTCTCAGGTCCTTCATAGCTGCCTATATCTTCTCCAGGGATCATTTCTGCATGGACCTTTGAGGTTCTCTGCAGGTTGAAGATCTCCTACATTCCTGTATTGTAAGACCAACTCTGTCCCTGCTCTTCTATAAAGGTAGATTGAGGGAATCGTGTATGGTTAGGGTTAATAACATTTTTGATTTGGGTTAGGATCATTCTGCTGGATGAATAATGGTATTGGGAACCTGCGATATTTATAAGATTATAGAGGTGAAATATATGTATGAAAACAGAAATCTCAGTAAGATTTAAAGCCCAGAAGGTCATTGGGTCCTTGATTGGAATAGTTAGCTTTGAATTATGTTCTGCCCAGATGTCTCAGATAAATCTATACACAATGGCATAGGATCTTGTACCTTAGATGATTGAATGTTGAGGAGAACATCCATTCAAAAAGGGAGAGTTGGTAAGATTACGAAGATAGTTGGTAAGATTAGAAAAACGTGTGAGTATAGGATTTGGACAAAAAGTTCTTTAGCAATAGGGTTTCAGGTACACAAAAAAATGTAAATGTCAGCACATGTGAAGAGTCAGTCACAATGATAAACTGGGGAAAATATGTAGGAAAGCAGATATCAATAGAGACATAAGGAAATCAGGCAAAGTATAAAATGAGTGATAGCAATAGATATTTTCAACAGGCTTGAGATTGAATATATAATCTTAGGAAGAAACAAATATGTAGTAACCAATAGGATTGACATTTGAGAGCATTAGGCAACCTGGACATGGGTGATTTTCATAATCCATAGTCACATTCCATTTAGGCTTTTGTACAATCGTAAGTGTGACTTTGCATTTTGTGGCCAGAATATTACTGTGATAAAATGTATATGTAGATCAGGTGACATGAGTATTTCTACCACCATTTCTTGGAGCAATATTTTGAAGAGGTATAAATTAGTATTGGGGGTACATATAGGTGTACCATGTGTGTATGAATATAGAGATAATGCATGAATAGACCATAGTGCGAATAAATAATATAACTGGTTCGAACTTTAGAAATTGGAATAAATTGATATCTGAATATACACAGGGAATCATATGTTGATATACATACATTCATTCCAACCATTTATACATCCAATGGAAATATTACGGGTGTGGTTCATCATAAAGAGTGTGTGAATTTTGCTTCAAAATTGATTATGGAAATCGAAAATAATGTGTTTGGAAAGAAGTCTCATGAAATGACCAGTCAAAAACAAAGAGGAATACATATGTTCTGAAGCAGGAAGTGATAGAATGTGTTACAAATTTCTTTAAATTTATGAAGTTGTGGATGAAATGTATATTCTATGATGTACAAAAACTGAAGAAATAGTAATGTACCAGTGTTGTATAAAAATGAACGTCAAAATACACATCATGTCCCATAGGAATCTACTTGCATTGATGTTAAAGTGGGTCAGTTACTGTAAAAATATAAGGATTTGTTTGCACCATTTACTGAAGTGAGTTTTCAATACTATAATACAAATATGTATTTCAGGTGGATGAATATTTCTGAAAATAATCTTATGAAAATTTGAATATAAATCCACATACAAGAACAAGAATGAATTTAGGGAGTGTATAATAAGACACATATATTTCATATTTTGAAAAATCTAGAGTGTATATATATATATATATATATATATATATATATATATATATATACAAAACACACACAGAGACATTAAAAAGTAGCAATATATATGCCAATTAAAATTCATCGTGAAATATATATCATCCACAGATCCAAAAATATTAATTTTACTGAACATGGATTTATGTATAATGTTTTTCAACTAAGAAGCTCACTCATAATTTGAATTATCAGTTCCAAAAGCATTTAGGAGGAGTGATTTCTTCTCACACTTTGTCTCTGCCAAGTTAGCCACCTCTCAAGAATATAGGTGTGATACCAGGTAGGATTCTATATGTTCATATAAAAATACATGTGCTGAATTGGCTACAGAAAAAGGGAGACAGGAATTCACATATGTGTTAACTTTAAAAACACATGCAGAACTCTTTCAACAAAAAATTGACAAGATTTATAACTCCTACCCTATATCATGCAAAAGGGAAGACCAACTATACACCATGGCTCCTCTGAAGTGCTAGTATTTCTATTCTGTTTGGGTTATTTTTCTCCATTATATTAGAATTAGTTGTCAGAATCTAGTAGGGTATAGGTTAGTGTCAAGGATTCAGTATTTCAAATGGAAAATTGAAAAATGAATCCAATGTGTATGTAAATATGTGCTACACAAAAATCTTCCCACTCTAATCCAGAACAATGCCTTGACAATACCTTCGCCCCAAGTAAGACACAATTAGAGGAGAAGATTTAGAAAATCTGTGAACAAATATCTGGAATGGAATATGCTCAGGAGCCCACACCTTGGAAGTGGCAGAGGAGTTTCCAAAGGTAAGGGACAGGGTAAACCCTCCACAAACATGGAGGTCTGCTGGCATAGACACTTCTTGAGAAACTGCCTGTGAGGTTGGGCACTTGAAAAATATGTTGTTGTCAGGAGCTTTGGCTTCCTTTCTAGTGAGACCATAAAAGCTTGGTCTGCATCTATGAGACCTGGAGGACATGCTTTCTCATTTCCCAATGAACATGAGGCAGCAGTGCTAAATTCTCTTTTTAGGTAAACTGTGGCCACTGGGGGCTAAATGTCTTTCCATGTGCAATTTGAAGCCATATGGTCATCCTCCATTTTCGTTTTGTTCCTTCCTGCTGCACTGGGAGTTTGGTATTTGCTTCACGAAATACAAGGAGTTCAATTGGGTCTCAGTGCAAGAGGGAGTTCTGTCATGTGTGGTGGGTCAGGTTCTGCAGGAGGATACAAGAACCAGGATTCTATCCCACATAGCTTGCCCCCTTGACCATAGCAACCTGATTCTGAACAATGTCCTGAAAACTCTCCATATAACAAGTTGCCTTTACATGGAAGGTTCTGTTGGCTGCACCATGTCAGTCACAAGCCATTTTGAAGCCAATGGAAGATCCACATGGCCCCACCACAGATGTTTTATCACATACCTGCCCACCACTGCTCTAGTACAACTACTCAACAGAGTCCAACTTACTGGCATCTCTGTTCTACACCATTTACATGAAACCCAGTCAATCAAGGCACTCTCTGGTATATTCATGATCAGTAACAGGACATCCAAAGGTTCTCCAGTGCCACCTGGTGATGGGAATTTCAAAAATTTTATGGTATTTTTCTAGCCATTTTTCAAGGATGAAGTTGGAGGCACTGTGAGTTTCAATTCTTTCAGGAACCATTAAATGGTTAGGAAGCTCATTTCAATGAAAGTTCTGGAGAACACTCACAGGTAAGGCTTCCCAAAGAGTGGCCAAAAGATCACATGATATTATGCCCATTGAGGTCTACAATGTGAGGTCCATATGAGTTTTGACTCTCAACTATGAGTGCCAAATCTTTCAGAATAAAATCATGTGGTATCCTGGCTGAGAGGCCTAGTGCTCTGTGGAAAGCCATCCTGGGCCTAGAACTTAGTTTCCAAGGGCGACACTAATGCCTGGCTTCATAAAATCTCATCACTATTCATGGCAATACTTCTCTGAGGTCAGTTTGAGAACTCAGTTTCTAAGGGAATCACACCAGAGTTCAAGAACATGTGGACCAAGTCATCTCTTCCAACCGCCACCCAAATGACCACAATTTAAAACAAAACACTCCAATGTGGCGCTCATCTTTTTCCATATAGACACTCATAATGACCTCTGGCAAAAGTTTTCCATGAGGGGCACAGCCCAAGACCGTGTCCAAAATAAGCTCTCTTGCACCTAATTTGCCTAATGTCAGGGTGGCCTGGACACCCTTCTTGTGAACCAGGAGAGATCAAATAGGCCTCCCATTAATACTGCTTTGCTTTTTCAATTTGAGGCCAACTGACTGTGGAGTTTGGATTCCTTATGTGAATTGGAGTCTTGAGAAAACCCAAGAAACTATGGGCTAGCCTCTGCAGGGCTTTGAAGAACTCATTTGACCCAAAGGATCCCTATTCTGGCTTGATGGAGGTCAGGAAAGTTACAGAAGAGGCGAGAGACTTCATCCACAAGGACTGCTCTTTTGGCCATTTTGGTTTTGGATGTACACATGGGATCTTTCTTTAGATCCCTCAGGAGCTGAGAATCTAAGCCACACCCTCACACAAGGCAAATAGGCTGATTCAGACACATCCTTTCCAAAGCAATTAAGCAAAGAGCCACAGGTAATGCCCATTCATTTCCATTTGAAAACTGTTTTCTTCAGGCTTCACAAAGTGGTGGACTGAGGAAAAGACCTTCCTGACATTCAGGGCAACAGAA